>NW_027210628.1:1392500-1897500 GCF_029030835.1 Brachyistius frenatus
TGGATCCTTTTGTTGGCAAGCAAACAGGGACCTGCACCTTATGATCTGACCACAGTGTGGTTTTGTGGGTTGCTGTTTAATTAAGTAGTCCAGTTGATTAAAAAAAAAATTGCAGTTGCCATAGTAGCTTGGCTGGCTGGTTTGAGCAGGAGGTCCTGTCTCGTGCAATTATGATGCAGTGATAATTATAATGACGCTTCTCTCTGACCAATCAGCGGTCTGCAGTGCTCTGACATCACCCTTTAGTAACGGCAGCTCACTTGGAACCTCGTCAGAGGTGAAATCAATAAAATGTTTTGCCTGATGGAAAACTGAGACACATTCAGTTGTACAATTTGAAGGAAAAGCGTCTACATTCATGGTTCCCAGATGATGTATCCAGTGTAATCCTGACATTGATGACGCCCCTGACTTTTCCTCAAGGGCTACCAAGAGCTTCCCACTTGTGGCTTTGAGTGAAATGTCTCAAAACCTGTCAGATGGACTGGTATGACATTTAGTACAGATATTGATTGTAACAAATTTCTGGCATCAGGTCAAAATTTCAATTTGTACTATTATGACCAAATTCCTTCTGAACTACTGACATCACCACCAGCCTCAGCTGTAGTTTGTGTTTATTGTTAAATAGAAAATGTTAGCTAAAGACAGTGAATGTGGTCAATGATGAGTGTGTTTATACTTTGACATTTATCCAGTTAGGAATTAATGATAAATTGGGTAAATTATGTAACATTGCAGCTCATGTTAGGCCGTTATGATGACGTGTACCAGGTTAGAGTGAATTTGCCTAGTTCCTTTCCTCTCCATACTGTAGTTTAATACAGTATGTACGGTACTGCAGTTAATGAAAAGCCCATCTGCTGTCCCGGCACTGACACTGGCCTGGACCTGAGCTTCCTTCAAACACTTCATTTCTGCCCCATTGGCAATTTGTGCACCACTAAAAGGGTCTTTCTCTCTCTCTCTCTCTCTCTCTCTCTCTCTCTCTCTCTCTCTCTCTCTCTCTCTCTCTCTCTCTCTCTCTCTCTCTCCCTCCCTCTCTCTCTCTCTCTCTCTCTCTCTCTCTCTCCCTCCCTCTCTCTCTCTCTCTGTGTAGAGTGGCGGTTGGGGGGTGGGCAGCTTGCACTTTCTTAACCCAGTTAGTGGGCCCCTTAATTCCTGATGCACCTCTTGCCCCTCTGGCACCTCCCCCCCCCCTCTTCATCTCCTCTATCTTCCTCTCTTGTTCTGAGTGCTCTTCTCTGTCGGTGTCAATCGCTCGCTCCTTTTAAAGAGCAGACTCTGTGCTGTGCCATGTTCGCTGATGTCAGCAGCCGCAGTGATTGACAGCCAGGCCTTTTAACCTCCTGCTCAGAGGTGGCTGGCGGGCGGGCTGGCAGGCAGGTGTGTGTGTGTGTGTGTGTGTGTGTGTGTGTGTGTGTGTGTGTACATGAGATATGATGATACATTGGAATGCGCGTGGGTAAGTCAGTGTGTGTACATGCTCAAGTTGTGTCTATGAATACTATGAATACTATGAAGCTGTGCAGGTGTGAAGTGCCACAAGAATCTCTCAAGCCAAATCAGACTAACTAAAGCTTGGATGTTTTTTTCCAGCCATGCTTGCAGACCTACTCTTGTTGCTCGAAACAGTATTTTATTTAGCCAGCCGTGTGGGGGTGTGTGCGCGTGGCGGGTGTCTCGCCTGGGCCTTGAGCTGTAAAAAGTGGCTGGCCCTCAGGGGAGCCGTGGAGGAGGAGAACAATTTATGGTGAGCAGTAAACCCTCAATTAATCACTTGCCAGCCACTGTGGCCCTGTGCAAAGAGAGGTGGGAATGAATTTTCATTCTCTGCTATTTGTCTCTTGGAGTTCATCGCTTATGTTTATTAGTCATCTTTCTATGCCCCATCCTCGGTGTTTCCTCTGGTGAGTGCATGTGAGTGTGTGTTTGTAGATCTGTGGTGGGTGATGCAACATGCCCACTCCAACGCCACCAAGCCCTGGGACAGATGGTGTAGCCACACACACACACACACACACACACACACACACACACACACACACACACACACACACACACACACACACACACACACACACACACACACACACACACACACAGGCTCAGAGGACATGAGAACCGCCCCTCAGGGACATGTGTGTTGGGGCATGAGAGGGTCAGGGGAGTCTAAGGACCACTGCTGATTTCCTCTGGGATGTCTGGCGATTATTACACACACGCGCGCACGCGCACGCACATGCACACGCACAGGATGAAACAGAGAGGAATGACAAAAACTTGTTGAAAAACAACTGCAGAAAATAAAGATGAGGAATGGGAGGGGAGAGAGTGGGAGGAGGAGGGAAAGATGATAAATTGGAGACAAATGTGGGCAAAGAGCGGGTGTATACAGTACACAAGCTGCTGTATATAAAGAGAGTGCGCATGCAGACAACATAATGATGTCAGTGTACGATAAATGTGGGGAGATTTGTTTCAAAATGGGATATCAGCCATTTGAAAAACAGACACAATGGCTTTCTGGGAAAAGCAGGATATAGATTTTGCCCTTTAAATGAGAGTGTGCAACAATGTGGACTGTAGAGATGAATATGAAAGGCCTTCTTACCATAATGTAGGGCTGTCTGTCCTTCATTATCCTGTAAAAAGCAAAAACAAGTGTTTACTTCAACAGACCTGTGACTGAGGAAGAATAAATACACCAGTGGGAACAAATTCAAGGAACAATGTCAGGAATAATACCACTGCAATGCCAACATTTGGTATCAGACATGTTGTAAATTACTTAAGTCAAAATTCCGCGAGAGCCAAACCTACAAGAACAGCTGCTGGACAAAGGATGCCATGTTTTCATTGTACCAAAGAGGGATTAGAAGAAGATGAGATATTGATTTGAGAAACATGTGACCTGCAATCAAACAGTTTACCTTGTAGGTGACTTCCAAGTCGATTAAACCAGAAACAACAAGCAACTAAAGTTCAACATATTACGGTGGAATCTGACCACGCAACACCACACCGGTGTTTGCACCAACCTGCAACGCATCCCATGTTAACAAATCCTGACGTATGTTAGTGCAAGCAGGTGTGTGTGTGTAGGGGTCACAGCTGAAACCAGATGGATGAAAATAGACAATGCATCATACTGTATTTACACAGTTTTGAATGGGACAGAACAGAAACAGAAAGAAAAAAAAAAAAGCTACCACTAACTTGATTTAAGTGATCATGCAGTCATTTGAATGTTAAAAAAAAAAAAAAAAAAAGTGAAAGCAGATACAAACAAACATTTACAATACTTAAATTGATTCTATCAGTATTGGACTTACAAAACCAGTAATGGTGTCATTTTCAGTGATTTTTTTATATATACTTTTGAAGATCATTACACCAAGTGAGATATATTGTAGCTGTCAGAAATGAGGCATTAGTCTGTCATTTTAACTTTTTAACTTGCCTACCCTGGGTTTTTCCTAATCTCAAGGAGGCCTCCTTGGTAGGCTGCATTTCTAGGATGCTATGTCATCAAATCCCACCAAAGGACTGCCTCTAAGATCCTACAAATTATACCCACAAATTCTAAAGGCTGCCTCAGGGGTATATGCTGCATCCTTAAAGCACCCACGATCCTATGCACATGTGCAAAGATCGGGACCTTTTCAAAGACGCAGACAAAGAATATCAGGACTCTATACCGCAGAAGTAGTTGACGATAATGCTTCGCCTTCTTGCAGTTTGCTAGACTGTTCCATTATGTGTTCTCTGAATGCAAGGAAGGAGCCTTGCCTTGCTTCAAAAAGACCTGTTCTACCATGGACGTTTCCTTGACACTGAGAAACACCACATATCTTTGTTACTGAGGTTAGACATACATTTTTAAAAAGCACTTACAAATATATAGCTTGAAAAGTCAGTCATTTCCTGATACGGCTAGGTCACTGTGGTGGTTAGCAAATGTTACTCAAAACAGCAGTAAATTGTTCTTTTTCTGGGGACTATTCTCTGCTGAGGATTAATACACATGTGGTGCCCATGTTCAAGGTAATGACTAGTGGAAGTGTGGCACAAGCTTCAGAGACAATGGAGACAAGACTAAGTGTCACAGAGTGAACAGAAAATTAGACGTGGCCTCTTGTGTGTGTGAGAGTATGTGTGCGTCCTTTGAACAGGACAAATTATTTCTCGGGGTCAAGGGGTCAATGGTAGAGGTATAATTCTTGTAAGAAGTGCTTGACTGAGGACAGGGACAGGAACATTTGTGTGTGTGTGTGTGTGTGTGTGTAGGTATAATAAGACACAATATATGACATGGATCATCAACAGGAGATTCTGTTCTTAATCACTGCTCCAGCCTGCCTTTGCACCTCATAATGATGATAAATGGTCAAACTGTTGCCTCCAGTCTAAGAATGAGAGCAGCCAAGTACAATGGTTTCAAATACTCAGAGACAGATTAAAAGCCAGGAGGAGCGGTGACATTTCCTTCTGTCCCGTAAAATGTCACCGCAGCGGAAATACTTCCAAATTACTAAATCTGTAACGTGAAATTATTCATTAGTCTTTCCACCTTTACCCTTTTAACAGCAGATCCTCTTGCTCCTTTCTGTTTTGGTTACTTCCCATGTCCTTCCTCTATTCCCTCTTCTTCTGCCAAAATACACCTCCTTCGTCCTTTTTCTTTTATTACTTTATCCACCATGCTTGTTTTTTAAAATTTTTTTATCATTCATTCCTCTCTTTTGTCTTTATTATCCTTTCATTTCTACAGTCCTGTCTTACTTTTTTCCATTTATTCTGAATCTCTTCCGTCTTCAATCCCTCATTGGTTTTTCCTTCTCTTTCCTGTCTGATTTCTCTGGCTGAGCCTCAGTGCAGAGTGATCCTATTGTTGTGTTTCCCTCTGTCTCTCAGGGGCTGCACTTCAGGGACCTGCTGATTGGATTAGAGCTTTCTATTCCCTCTGGGTGGATCACGGAGCACAGATGCAAATCGCCACCAGCGTGGAAAGAGTGCCGTGGTTAACCCAAGACAACAATGCTGTCTGTCTGCGAGTCAAATCACAACCTGTGATGTACTGCGGACACTGCGTCTGTCTCTCACAATGATGTTGAGTCAAGAGAAGAGGGGCCAGAACTGTAGTAAAACTGTCGAAGGTAGATACATGCAGGCATCACCATCAGGAAAAAAAGAGACTCAACTAATTTTCTCTTTATTTTACAGCATTGCACGCACACGCACACGCACACACACACACACACACAAAGACTCTGCAGTGGTACAGTGACAGATGTTTACAGCCGGGGCCAAGCGGAAGACCTTGATGCACATAAATACATAGTTATAATTATAGTGTAAGGGGTTTAAGGCCTAATCTGCACCAAGCGCTAATCTGCAGTTCGTTGTTCAACAAGCATAGATGCACGCACGCACGCACACGCACACGCACACACACACACACACACAAAATGTGTGACTGACAATACACTAGCAAAAAACAACATTTAACACACAACTTTGTAGATTTTGGACAGCAGGACTGAAAAAAACAATATAAAGTGTGTCCATGTGTTTGTTTGAGAAGAACTACCGTATGCTGAGCATGTCAGTGGTGCACGTGTGCAGCCCACATGCCTCTTGCATGTTCATGTGAGGGGTCAGCGGCCTGTCCTCGCAGCGCTCCCTAATGCCCCTGGATCCAGGACGGAGGCTTGATGGAATCACAGAAAATTGGATTGTCTCCCATTTGCTTTGGAAGCAGCCTGGAAGAAACACTCTCCCTCCACCCCCTCCCACCACACCAATACCTGCAGTTAGCATCCCCCCACCACACCCCTCTCTCCGGTGCACCCCTATTCCCATCCCATTACGGAGGCATGTCGCACCAAACCTCTGCTTTTACATGTCATCCAAAGTTTCCCCTTGCGGTGCAGAAATGCTGGGCTGGATGTCAGCAGAGTGCTCAATAAAGCAGCTGCTTGCACAATACCAGCAGGAGAGATCCAGCTTGGTGTAGTGTATCACCCTAATGGGGTGGGGCAATATGCTTAGGAGCAGCGCGGGTAGGGATTGATCTATCAGTACAATTGCAGTTTTGCTGAATTTAAGTCACACCAATCTATCATTTCTACCACACAAACGATGTGAAGCAAGATAGATGAAAACAAAAGGGAGGGAATTAATGCAGTCTTGTTTCTGAACAGATCAAAAATGAGGACTGTGACTAAGTCCAAAATTGGTCGAAAGAAAGAGAAGAAAAAAGTCAGTGACCAAATAATTTTGTGGATACATTTTTGTGCACTCAGGTCTGTCACAAAGATGCCTGGAGGCATTTCCTGTCAGATTACACTACAAATAAAAGTGTAGGATTGTCCAGACAACAACAAAGTCAGACTCAGGCCAACAGGGAACAAATAAAAACCTCATCTGTAGCTCTGTTTATCTGTAGGAGAGCACACAAAGGGGCAGTCAAAGTTAAACCACTTTCCAGAAATGAAAGTGGTTTAACTAGACAACAGGGCAACATATACTTGAAACATTCAGGCCGAGATCAACTTTACATCAGGATTAAGTGGAGATCAGAGGCAGAAACTTGACTCAGTCTGAGATACAAATAGGACACACAGGTCCCTCGAGTCTATCTACGCTTGAAACTAGGCTTCAGTCTGTCTGGGTTTCATTTGTGTCCTGAGCGAAAGAGGAGCTTGTTGCTGGAGGTTAAAGGTCTCTCAAATCCACCAGCAGCCGTGGAGACCGCTGCAGCATATGAGACTGAGGAGGGCACAGTGTATACATGTCGGCCCCGCAGATGGTCAAATCTTTTGTGTACTCAAACCGTGTCAATCCAAAATGGATCCAGTGGTCCGCAGTCCGTGACCTGGAAACCATCGCACATATTTTTTATTTTCTTGACATGAAGCCTTTTTCTCTTTCTTAAGAATGAAAGGTGAAATATCTTTTGGCTTTTATAGGCTATTATAACAATAACGTAATGCCACAATCTGGGAGTAGTTCTATTTATAGGGACAATATATTAATGGATAACAATGACTTCAGTGTCAGAAAATAAAAACACAACATAAAAAGTGCTACATGCAGGAATTTACCAAGAAAAAAAATCATTAATATAGCAAATTTGAGAAATTAGTATAATGGCTGTTCAGAAACACAATCTTAGCCTAGACGACTGACAGCCCTCGTGGCTAAATCAAGAGGAGGGTTTTATTCTCTGGGTGTGAGCACTACGGCTTCAATATGCTCTTGTAATAAAGGTCAATTAATTATTTGAAGAAGCTAAAAACAGAAAAATATGTCTTCAGTTTTTCTGAATTGGGTACTACTTTGGCATAATGCTGAAGCTAATGTGGAGATGTCTTATGCTGCAGTTCCTCTAATGGCCACTAGGAAACTCCCTGCCTGTGAAGCCTTTACTTACAAATGTGACAATTTCTCCTTGAGCTCTCTTTTTTTTTTCTCTCATTTTCTTGGTTCTCAGTAAACTTTCTTCAGGCTTTTTCATTCTCTCCTCCTCCCCCCCCCCCACACACACACACACACCCCTGGCCTCCCTTTTTTCTGCCCCTACTGTCCCTGACAGCAACATTAAACAAGTGGGAAAAAATGAACAAGCAATTATGATTTATGATCAATGCATGCAGCAGCTGCTGACTTTTATAATGACAGTAGTCGGGGGAGGGAGAGGGAGAGGGGGAAGGGGAGAGCGAGAGAGCGAGAGGGAGGATGAATGTATGTGTGTGAGTCTGTATGTGTGTGCGTCAGTCTCCGGGGTGTGTGTAGATGAGGGGTGAATCGATAGTTGACTGGGATCATTGGTATGCAGATTCCAGCAGATAGCATTATGATGAGCAGGTGCCATTAATCTGAAAGCAGAGCACAGATCTGAGCCAGAAGAGAAGGTGAGCCTCCTTCAGTGGGTCCCATCTGTAATCAAAGCAGCTACTGTGCCACTAAAACCACAGACCAGACTTCCTACACAAGTCAAAAGCACCACAACTCACACATACCTTACAGCTGACACATACCAGGAGTTTGTAGTTATACTGTGTTCCATCCTGGTTTTCAAAAATAGTTAAAAAAAAAAAAAAAACAACAACAACAACATAGAGATAATTTAGTCTACTTCATTTTTTTGTTAAAGTTAAAATATTGTCAGACAGGTGCAGCTTGAAAATTCCCCTTAATTGGTGCTTTTAAGAAAATTAATATAAGAGTTAGCTAGAGAACTTTTAATCCAAAAATTCATACTATACTTTTATAATTATTCATGTTTGCTTATTGTATCTCTGCACAGCAGATGATTTTCTAATCTCTAATGATATGCAGGTGCATCTCTGATATGCAGATACATCTCTGATGACATAATCCTCATCAAAAACAGAGCAGAATCATCACTTGGGCTAATGTGGATGCATTTCCTTTCTCAAGCAAGTTTCTGACACATGATTTGCAATGTGTGCTACTTGATCTGTCTTTAGAGGCACCGGGACAATCAATAGAAATGAGTTGTAGTCTTACAGGTCAGAGATCACACTTATTCTATGTTTTGTAAAATAATTGCCAGAAATGTGAGAATTACACAGAATAAAGACAGTAAATCTTCTGAAATCATAATGTTTGAGACTTAGACATTAGACGGACGTGTGCTTGCACGAGTTTGCCCTTTGTTTGCCACGTATGCTTCTGAGTGTTTATCCTCGTGTGTGCGATGGGAAGGCCCTCCTTTTAAAAGGATCTGCAGACCAGGGGCCAGCCCTAATTGAATCTGGATCTCCTCTCTGAGCCGGGAGATGTAACCTTGCCACTCAGCGTGTGAGCACTGCCACCCACGGTCAAATTAGCCTGACACCAAATTCACTGCCCTTCACACCTCCTACGAGTGTCCTTCAGGTGTCTGGGTGTTCCCCCTTCCCTCTCACACCCATAGCTGCCGTCAGCAGCATCACAGCTGTTGAGGCCTTCTGAACAGGTTATCCACCCCAAAAACAACGATGTCTAAAGCCATGTCTAAATATAGTGTCAAACCTCATTTAAATGACTAGATCTTCTATCCTCTCTCTGTCACACCAGACAAAAGAAGCCTTGAATTCTCAAAATCTCCATCTCTTGTCCTGTTTCCTCCGTGCACATCTTCCTCCCCTGCACACTTGTCTCCCCTCCCCGTGTCGCTGAGCCTGCTTGTTCCCATGGGACACCTTAGCCTCCATTAAAGCCATCAGAGGAGGAGGATAGGGTTAAGGCTGAGAATTAACATCGCCAGAGGCCCCGTCTGTCCTCCTGCGGCTCATCGATGATGTTTAAAAAGAAATATATGAAATAAATAAATACATAAAAGAGTGTAATATGAAAATCAATGGCCGGGCAGTGGGGGCTGAGGCTGAGGCATTTGGAGTGAGGGACTCATAAAGCTGAGTACTGCGGGAGACTGATGGAAGGCAAAACACTTACTTTGTTTATTCTCTCTCCTCACCCCCATCCCCTCCCCTCGCTGTCTGAATCTAGCTCTCACTCTCTCACTCTCCTCCTCCTCCCCCCTCTCTGTCTGAAACAGTCGAGGACAGCTTTAATGCTCCTGACAATTTATGTGGACGGTTAAGAACGATGGAAATCAAATAGTTGAGTGTAGGCAAGGCCCCAGTGAGTGGCCAATAAGAAAGAAACAACAGCTGATGATGGCAAAGAGGACTGTTACCTGCTGGAATGGCTCTTTAGGCTGCACTATTACTGTCAAGTCGCTGGCTCTTTTCTGAGTGCTCATATTATAGATTCATAACCGTATCTATGTCCGATAGGCCCTTTTAACACAGCACGGCAAGACTTTCATTTCATCGAATCGGGCTAATGTGCACCGAGTACTAAATATGAATCCTATAAGAGCAACTTACAGTGTGACTTATAAAATGTCAAGAGCTGTGTGAGGTGGCTGCAGGGCCTTTTAATGTTTGTGAGTTATACTTGAAGGAGGTTTGCTTGAAAATGGTTAACTTGTAAGAGACCTGTTTACCCTAATCTTCCAAAAGAAAAAAAGAAATCACAAAATAATAGCAAGAGAATTATTACCTTCCATGCCAGATAAACATGTACCACTGTCATGCTGCAACACATTGAGCACATATGGTGCTCAATGCTGATTGGTTAAAGGCTGCTCCAATAGTTTCAAAATTAACCTGAGGTCTATGTCCATTGGGATGCAACAACTGGAAGCAATCACCAATGAAGCATGGTCAGACCCATCTATTCACACAGTGAATTATGGTCTAATAATACCAGGTTACCTTAACAGTACTGTCCTGCTTCCCCTGCACTAGTTTCTAAAGTTAAGGAGCAGTTTTATCATCGTATATCTAATATGATCTGGAATGAAGAGGCATTTTTCAGACCAAACAGTTTTAGGTACTCTTGACATTTCTTCACTGGTAAAAGCCTAAGGTTGCTTGTTGAGAGGAAATACCAGCGAAGATATTTATATTTTGCTTTATCTCATAGTGTTGTCTTTTGTGGCATAGAGGCTCAATAAAACGTGGCCTTCACTGTTTGTCTAGTTGTCTGTGATTTGTTCTATTTTTTTAGGCTTTTGTGTCTGCTGTTTACACAGCTTATGTTTTAGATGGAGTTTTTAAACTGGCGGTTGCCTGTGCTCCACTGGTTAATTGACAAATCAATGTAGAATTATATCACCACAGTTCCTCATGTAAAGGGAAAGAAGCGACAACCTGGAGTAGGACCTAAAAAAGTACCCAAACACAGAGTTCTAAGAACTTCAAGGGTTCTCGGTTCCTGCTGTGCAAACACAAAACAAGGGGGAACTCCTTCCTATACTCTTAAAAGTATGAAAAAGCTCTTGCAGTTTGAAAACGACTGATATGTATTTTATAAAAGATCCAAAAGAGGAAACAAAATACCAGTGTTCATTTCTATCTGTCCAGAGAATTAAACACCTGACAGTTTTTTTTTTTAAATCACACAGCAGATGCAAAAGGCGTAAATACCATGGTATAAGTAATACGGCAAAATCTCAAACAAATCAATGTTCTATCAGAGTGTACATTATCATATTGCGCGACCTTACTAGCGTCCATCTTGCATCTTTGTTTATTCTGCTCCATTTCACCCTCCATCTTATTTTGTTTTCCATTTTTATTCTTCTCAATTCTCAATAGATTTCTTCTCCTTACTTTCCCACCTTGCTGCCTTTTCTTTCTTAACGACCCTATATATTCTGGTGGATAGGTTGCACAATTACACACACACACACACACACGCACGCACGCACGCACGCACGCACGCACGCACGCACGCACGCACGCACACACACACACACACACACACACACACACACACACATGCACGCGCACATACACATGCGCGCACACACACAATTATGACGAATCTTGCGGGATATTTGTTATGACTGGGCTGACTGAGCCATTAGTTATAGGAGGCAGTGCTGGGAAAGGGGAGGGATACAAACGTGTAATAATGCCTCTACCATAGAATTTCAATCAGCCATCGCGGTGTGTGTGTGTGTGTGTGTGTGTGTGTGTGTGTGTGTGTGTGTGTGTGTGTGTGTGTGTGTGTGTGTGTGTGTGTGTTTGATCACAAAAGCAGTTGACACCACAGTAGAGGACACAGATGAGAGGGTTCTGTGTTCTTTGTTTGTACGACAGTAGGCCGAGCTTCACTGCAAAAAGCTGGTCCACAGTAGAGCTACATAAGATCCATAAAAAAGACTGCACTTTTTGCTGAATGTTGCAACTTCAATATGAAAATATGAAATGTAATTAATATTGATACAGTTTTACTATGCTTTTTTGTGAAAAATGTGCATGAACAGATGCTAATGCTTACGATGTGTTCAGTTTGATTAAAGTGAAATATTTTCTCTGACATGCGACTTGATTTGTGAGCCAGGAATTTGGCAAACCAAGAACGTCTTATTTAGGAAGCTGTCTGAAAACACTTTTTCTTTTGAGAAAAAAAGGCATCCTTATGCTCCCTGCTAAGTGCGGTAGTCAATATTCATATGGCAGATTGACTTTTTATATTTTTTCCATTAATTTAACATGCAGTACATTCAGTCACAGCAACACTGGATTATTAAACTAATTAGTGATTTAAGAGTGTTTTCTTACAAATCAGCACTTGTGTACATCTTGACAAAGTGTCACTGATTTTATAAACATCCTGCAAAATGGTTGATTAATCGTTTAACTCATTCAAGAAGCATAAAAGCTATATATTCTCTGAAATGGAATATTTTACAGCTTTACTTTTATAATTGCTGCAATCTTTAATCTTAATATTGCATAACAAACATGTTTACGTTTTAAACTGTTGGTTGCACAGAACAAGCAATTTAAATTTGTTTTCTTGCACTTTAAACAAATTTGCAAAGTATTTTTCAATACTTTCTTATGTTTTAGAGGCTAAAAAATTACTCGACTAATTGAAACAACAATCATCAGATTCATTTGTGATGAAAACATAGCAGCCTTAACTGGTAGAGATGCCTAAGCTTAGCGTGGATTGACCTCAGTGTGATATTGAAGCTTAGAGCATTTTATCATGGCTCAGTTTATAAAGTATACAAATTACCTACAAGGTGCCTGATGACAAATGTTCAGAGTCCAATATTTAAAATTTTTGAAATTTATTGTATTGTTTAAGTCCAAAATTAAGAGGTACCAGATGTTTAGGTTACTTCTGTAACCCTGGATCTCAGAGTAGAACGAGTGAAATGTTTAACTATGGGATACTATTGTCATTACATCCCTTCATTTTTATGAAGGACCATCGTGGTGTCATCATGATTCAAAATAAGCACACCCTTTCTCGCTCACCCAAACAGAAAGAAGGGCGGCCTGGTGAGACAACCCTCTTCATGCTACTCAGCTATGACAAGAGATTATCTCAACTTGTCTTTTATAACACTTATTTTGATGTCTCACTGTGGGACATTGAGACTCCTGTATAGCCAGGCAGATTTATCTCAAACAACTGACTGTCAGCTCTTGTCACGCTGAGGTGTGTGGATGAGGCGGGTCCACAGAGTGAGCCACGCTCAGGACAGTGGGGGCGAACAGTAAACCGTACTGTACTACAGTATAGTAGTAAAAAGTATGATGACATACAGGCCAATGCAAATTTTCTCAACAAAAATACACAACATAAACACAAATATTCTTGCTTTTAATTAGCCAATATACTGTATATGTACATATCGATAGAATAATAATCTCCTGTCTCCACACTAATATCATATAACCCTATAGAGGGTAAGAACACATACTGAAACGGCTAAGTTCAACAGATTTGCTCAATTCTTCTCTCAATTCTTCACTGTCTGACTGTCAGCATGAATCAGTCTCATGAATTCACTGTTTGGCTTCATTATAAACATAAATCAACAGTCTGAGTCCTCCCACACCCTCCACAACAATATCAAATCAATGGGTCCATGGAGAGACTATGCTGTTACAAATCAGCTATACAGACATCTACACGCAGAGCTCTCTCCCTATTTTACACATAAAGCAGACAGACACAAACTAAAGCATGCTGTGTCTGATTTGCACAATAAAAAGGTACATTCAGACAGAACTTCCAAAGGATATATCCTGCTCCCAGTCTCCAAGGCCCAGCTCCTGACACACACAAGCATCCATACTACCCTGATGTCTGTGTAGGTTCCTCGTGCAGACTGTGTGTATCAGACTTGTTGTGTGCTCTCCAGCCACCAATTGTAGGCCACCCAGTCAGATATTTATTACTATTGATCTAGCTGGTCCTGGCTGGAGACTTTTGTTCTGCCGGCTCGAGGCTCTGACCTCAATTAAGTTATGAATTTCTATCTGATAGACTGGGAGTGCTTGGGGCCGGCCGTGGCCGTGCTACCACGCTGGATTAATTAGAATTAGCGGTGCTGCGAGTCGCCCTCCCCGCCTCATGGATCATGTTGTTTTAATACAAAGTAGAGGCGCAGGCAGGGAGGGATGGAGTGAAGGGGGACGGGGGGCTATTGGGGGAGAGGGGAGAGTGATGAGGAGAGGGGAAAGAGGGAGACAGACAGAGAGGCAAAAAAAAACATGTAGGAATGAGTCGAGTGAAAGCGCGTGAGACGCAGCCATGTGCTTTAAACCTGCGGTGCCTTCTCCTCCCATCACCTGCCCTCATCTTAGACATTAATGTTTCCTTCCTTTCTAGCATTGTGTTTGTGTTGGGTTAACCTGCATCTCACCTGCACTTCCTCTTTGTCAGCCTAATCCTCCCTTGGTCACTTACCACCCTCAGTAATCACAAATCAGTCATTATGAAATTCTAGTCCTGAACACTCCTGGTCTTTGTTGCAGTCTGCAGCCACTCTGAACCTTTTTAACTCCACTTCCAGGTCACATCCTATCTCTAAATACATATTTCTATAGCAACCTGAAAGTTTTCTATGAAGGATAATGGGGCGTCTGGGATTTCCACCCGGAAAACAAAAGTTGTGTGCGCGGGATGATGGTTTGCTGCGAGTTTGGGATTACAACATCTGGACAGAGGACACACAAACAAACATACATCTTTGTCCCATGAAAGGACATAGTCTTTAGCTTTAAGTTATTCATTGTAACTTGTAAAATCACTTAATTCCTGAGATTGGGACGTTATGCACTGCAATTTCCTGTGTTTTGCTTTTATTTGTTTCAGTGTCGTTAACACCGAACGTTTCTTAGTATTCTTATTAAAATACAGCGTACACACCACAATACAGTCCTGAACTTATATTTGCTGGTGCTTAAACATTCTGCCAACTTTTATTAAGACTCAGTGAGGTGTGACACTATTAAACATTGATTAATTTACATTTAACATGTTGTATTCAAAATGTTTTTACATGTTTTTCACATGGGTTTTGTTGACTTGTTTCCTTGGTGTGGGTTTTGTGGCCATGCTACATGGTGATTTTACACTAAACAATAGATTTAATCTCTATTTTATTCTGTTGCATTTCTACAATTTTACTGGAAAACATTTTATAATTTAGCCAGGTCAGAAACTTGTAATAAGTGCTGGGTTTCTGTTGAAATTTGAAGACATCATTCCCAGTTGTTTTGCTCCCGATATTAAACCATCTTTTTGTTACCAGAGAGTAAAGGTCTATTTTGACAAAGTAAGCCAAACTTGTATTAGCGTTTAAATTTGCCTTCACATACATCAGCTGCAAAAGAACTTTGTTTGACAAAATACAGTCTAAAATAGCAACAAATCACATTCTTGTCTATGAGTCCTAAGAGAAGTGCCCAGAAAAACATGAAATTTAAACATCTACAAACAGATGACAAGTAGGCAGCCTCAATTTGCTAAAGAAGATCAAGCAATGTGACTGAAAGCTACAGAACAGCAACTGAATGTGAGTTATTTTGTCAGAGAAAAATAATTATTAAATTTCAAGTAAAGTAGACTATGATTCTGACAAATTTCACAACTTTTGATTATCAGAGCACATTTCATTCATTAGCCAAAAAAAATACTGAAATGTAATATCCAGTTTTATTTGTAATGTCCTGAAACAGGCTACAAATGACATATTTAGACAAAACTGAACACTAATTAGTGATGGATTTGTCCTGTTTGGATCCGTTTTCCCTGCTTTCGTGATATGATGGAATGTCCTAAACTTAAGCTTATTCCTCATTAATTCTAGCACAAAGAATATAGTCCAGTATTTAAGCCTTATTTTCCATTATTACATTAAAATGAGGTTTTATTGTCATCTTTCCTACAGTTGGTGCGGTCTGCCCCACTTTCTGTGGGTGTATTAGCTGAGGGAGCAGTGATACGGTGAGGAGGAGGAGGGTTTAATGTGCTGCAGCAACACCAGGGCCTGATCTACAGTTGGCAGGTGGCAGATCTGTGATCTGTGTATTCAAACACACACAGCTACCTATTGTAGTCCCCCCCTGCCTTGATCCTGGATTAACTATCAAACGAGCCCTTAATGCAGGTTACCAGGGTTTGGGAACAATTCACTAAAACAATCAGTTGATTAATTTCAAACGATTTCCCTCCTCTGCCAAGCAAATGATAATAATACTTTTTGTTTTAACTCTCAAGGCCCCCTCCCCTTTTTAATCAACAAATTAAACATAAATCATGTTTGATCTTTATTTACTGGTTGCTCGGCAGTTGGTAGAGGTCAAGAGAGATTACTGGTTGCTCTAATAGCTTGCAAACAACCCAAACATTCCTCCATTCCTCTCATGAATATAAACCTCCCATACCCTTTGTTTCCTATACTCTTTATTGAAGCAGACAAAAAAAAATACTCTCCTTTCCTTCCTCTCTTCCCTCACTGCTCTTCTCCTTGACTTCACCCCCCCCCAAAAAAAAAAACCAAAACAAACAAACTAACAATAGGATGTCCGAGCACGTCCTAATGAGAAGCATATCGTTCTGTAAGCTTTACATAGTGAGATAATTTGGCATTGTGGGGGAGTGGTATGATTTAGCGGACTATATTTTTCTCTCAGCCACCTCTCTGCCACCTCATAAATCTGCTCCCAGTAACTCTGATGCAGAGGTCCAGTTTTTTAATATTCAGTCTCCTCAACGGCCGACTTTCTCTGACACCTGAGAGATGGGCAGGTGGGAAAGGTCCCGATGGCCTGTATACACGAATTCAGTTTGAGTCTATGCTCTGATTGGCTACAAAAACCTGCTTCTGAAATATGCTTTTAAGCTTTTTAGGTTTTGTGAGGACATAATTCCTAAAAAAAAATAATGACAATTTTAAAGCATGATGGGATTTAAAATAATTTTAATTGATAAATCATTAACTATTTTCATCCTGTTTCTGTTTGCTCCATTACAAATGATTTATGAGGAAGACAAAAACATATGTGTTGCAAGACAAAGTTAGGTAGAATCAGACAAAAGTATGCAGGAAATAAATCAAGTCAAATTCAGTCATCTTATCACTACCTGGGCAAAGATTTATGTTTTCTGCTTTGACTGCTGAAAATTCGTGGCACTTAGAATTATTAATTTACATTTTAATGATGGGTACACGACTGTAAATGTGCTACATCTTGGAAAAAGGGACAAAAGCTCCTGTCTATACATCAATCCTCTTGTGCTGTCATTATCTTGATATGACTGTAAATCATCAGTGAAGTGTTTCATAGTTATCCCACTGTTAAGTCTTTTATGAGCCATTCGCCACAAATCCACCCCTCCCTTGCAAGTAGTCCAAACAAAAGGGCCACGCATGACCACAAAAGAGAAAGTCATTTGTGAAATGTCCTGATTATGTGGGTTGTGCAACGTAAAACAATTTGCCTGATTACTTCCAATTGATTCGTCCTTACAGTTAAAACCTCAGCGTGCAGCCCGATGAGCTGCACTGTGTCGTGCCGCCGGGCAGAGGCAGAGGAGTAATTTCTCCGATGCGCAGCTGAGCCAGCTTACCGCCAAAGCTAAAGCCTCCTGGATGCTGCTAAACCTTGGGGAGCCTAAACACTAGGCTAGCTACCAGCTAACTCTGTCTGCTAAAGCCCTGAGGGATTTGTCTGAGGCATAAAGTGAATTAAAGGTGACCTTCTAAAAGGGATGCAGAGAGAAAAGAGAAGGGCAATGGGGATGCTGGAGATGTCACTATCTGCTTTCTGTTTACCTGTGCATATGGTCAGAGCAGTGCACCAGGAATTACACACCTCCTGACACTTCCCTCTCATCCCCAGCACTAATTCTAACCAGCACAAACACTGATATGTAGTCATCCACATCGAAAACATTCTGTACGACGTTTAAAACAACATACAGCCATGGATGTGTGTTAAAGTTATGCTCTTCCACGACCCAAAAAATACAGCTCCACAGTTTATTTCTAATAGTTGAAACTAATAATGCAACGGAGATCTGAAGTCATGCAACAGTTCTGAGCAGGTTGTTGGTCCACAAGCATGCTCTCCAAAATGTCATACATTTTCTGGAAAAGCTGTAACATATTATTATTATTAAATTATTATTTCTATTCATATGCTGTATGACAGAAAATCACAGGGCTTGTAGTTGTTAAATATCTAATATTAACAAAATAAATGCTGTTTTATGATCAAATGAAACTAAAAGTTAGCTTGAAGTCGGAGTCTTACTTTGGCCGCATCGTCAATCACTTCAAGTTAAACATCACAAGTATTTGAAGCAGAAGCAGTCTTTGTACAATGTCTGGTCAATTTTTACACCCGTCCATAATTGCTATTCTGAGTTTTAGGCACAAATTCTGAGTGCTGTATATGCCTTTAATTGTTAGCGTAAGCTGAACAATTCATGTTTGAGACTGGATAAGCTGCTCACCTGACTGTTGATGTCTGCTTTTTGCTGCAGTAGTACAGACACCAGCTCCTTGTGTCCTCTGTCACAGGCCCAGTGCAGGAGAGCGCGGCCCTGCAAACACAAACACAAATGTGTACTGTGAACGGCATGGACAAAAACACAAAGAGATGACAAGACATTTAAAAAGGCGCGGGTATGCTTAAATCAGTTTTTATATGCAGTGTCATCTCTGATTCAGCTTTCATTTCAGACACTGTGAATCAGCTATGAATTCACACATTCTCTCACACACACACACACACACACACACACACACACACACACACACACACACACACACACACACACACACACACACACACACACACACACACACACACACACTACAGGGATCCTTCCTCCTCTATCTCATTCAAATTAACCAGACTTTAATCCGTTCCTTTACTGCTAGACAAAATGAATTATGCATTTCCATTCAAACCCTTTGGACCTGAGCTCCATAATGACTTGCAGACAGTGTGACAAGATATGTGGACTTCTGTATATGTGTGTGTGTGTGTGTGTGTGTGTGTGTGTGTGTGTGTGTGTGTGTGTGTGTGTGTGTGTGTGTGTGTGTGTGTGTGTGTGTGTGTGTGTGTGTGTGTGTGTGTGTGTGTGTGTGTGTGTGTGTGTGTGTGTGTGCCAGGAAGACCAGCAGGTGGTTGGAGCACAGGCCGAAGTCTCCAGGACAAATTACAGAAACCTGCACACATTCTGTAAAGCTTGATCGATGGGACACTGTGCACAAAACATGAGCAGCCCCCTACTCTATCTCTCTTACACACACACACACACACACACACACACACACACACACACACACACACACACACACACACACACACACACACACACACACACACACACCCTCTCCTTAGGTCCAAGATCCTTGTTCTAATAAAACCACACAAGCTCATTTTTCAGTGAGGCCAATTAGGTAAAGCAAACTCTCCAAGTCCAATTCTGTTGCTTAAATCATATTGATCACCATGGCTGCATGTTAAAATGGGTACTTATGAGCCAGGCCAGAATACCAATAAGTTGGTCTCTCTATGTCTCTCTCTGTCTCTCTCTCTCTCTCTCTCTCTCTCTCTCTGTCTCTCTCTCTGTCTCTCTCTCTCTCTCTCTCTCTCTCTCTCTGATTAAGAAAACACTGAATGTGTCAAATAGAAAAGGCAATCATTTGAAATTGAGAACACAATAAAATTTAGACCAGGCTTTGGTATTAAGAAAGGTCTCCTGTGATCAGGGCTGAAAAGGTCCTGTCCAGAAAGGTGAACCAGTCGTTAATAAAGTAAAAGCCTCCCTTATTTTACTTCAAAAAGTTGGACATATTCCTTCCCACTGTGGAAGACAGAAGCACTGCTGATAAGCATTTACTAGAAATAGTACCACAAGGCCTCACTAACCACACACGCAGAAACACACATGCACACCCTCGTTAGTATACTGTACATATACATGATGTATGTACAGGTATGAAAACCTCATTGCACCTTTCCCCTCTTTTATCACATCGTCCTTCACTCGCTCAGCTCTAATACTCACACTTGAGATTTACGTGTGTGACGTAGTGCACAACAGTAAGCATGCAAAAAAATTATGTAAGTGCGCCCGTTTAAAAAAAAAAAAAAAAAAATGCATGCAGTTTGGTAATTTTGATATAAATCACATGAACAAATCTCAGACTCAATAAAACTAAGTAAAAATAATTATTTAAAAAAAATACTCCATAAATTTACAGACCACTTTAAAGGCAGGCTATAAAAATAATTTCTTAGAACAATTTAAAGATGTCATCTGTTGTTTATTTGTTAAGAGAGTAAAGCACAGTTTTGGTCCACTCAAGCAGTCAACAGCTCCACTTCTAGTGCTGCTTTGTGGTATTATTCACAGTATCTCACAATATTCTGCCTCACCTGTTACTGTGGTGGTATTGCACCTATAAAATGGTTTTGCTGTCCGGCACAAATGACCAAATACAAAGTTGGAAGTTCTGACATGCTAGGTCCAACAAGTAATTCTGCTTTAATAGAGTCATTTAATGCCCAAACACTGATAATCAAATAAATAATAAGAACTGCAATTCATTATAATGAGTATGGTCAGGGCTTTGAAATTTAAGCATTTTAATGGTTTTGATACAGCAAAAATTAAAGTAATCATATCACACAGATATTTAGAATTGTAAATAAAAGTTTTTATTTAAGCAACACGTGTGTTCTCTCTTTGGGTGAACGATAAATAATTAAATTTATTACTCTTATTTACCTGCAAATAATGTATGTTGTCGTCAGTCACTTAATTTAGAAACTGCATTCTTCTTTGACACATCACACATTTTAATTTATATGAGTTAGATACAAAATAGAACAATCTGACATTTAAAAAATGTTTCTGAGAAATACCAGAAAGTTTTATCATAGAGAATATCACATTATTGCCATGTCTTCCTTTTTCATACGAGTTTATCAACAATAATCATTGGTGGCTCCATTAAACTAAACTATTTTATTACTCCTTTGGCTCTCTGGATATTTTTTTTCCCTGTTTTTTTGGTTTTATTGTCTCTTGACTATAAAGCGAGTGCTAGATGAGGCAGTGGGATAAGTTAGCCTGGCATTGTGAAAATCTACCACTCACTTAATGTCTAACTTGTTATTTAACTTGGTTGGTAACTAGAAATCTGTAGCAGGTGGGTATTAAAACAGACAGTACTGGGACTGAGCTTCCTTCTGCTTCTCTCTGAGCTGCAGACGCTGATCAGGCCTCCCGATGATGTGAAACTTCGCCACTGCCCTCTGCTGTCCAACAAGCTCAACTACAGGTTAGAAGACAACTACAATGGCTGTGAGCAGACAAAGCTTCCTCTGCCGAGGTCCCTCAACCATCTGGCCTTTGACTGTGAACTCACCAGCCGACAGGCTGTTTATGTGGCGATGAAAGAGAGGCAGGGATCGAGCCATTTGGCCTGGCCGATAATGAATGGATCTTAGGGTCAATCCAGAAAACACTGCGATGGTAATAGCCGGTCACACAATTTACGCATTTGAGCCTGAGCAGTGGTTCCCCTGTGTGTGTGTGTGTGTGTGTGTGTGTGTGTGTGTGTGTGTGTGTGTGTGTGTGTGTGTGTGTGTGTGTGTGTGTGTGTGTGTGTGTGTGTGTGTGTGTGTGTGTGTGTGTGTGAAACCATTATGTAACGATTGCAAAAAGAGAACTATCTCCCCACTGACCTGTATTTATCATGACACATCTCTGATCATTTTCAGCTGGCCTCCTGCGCGAAGGGTCACAGTGAAGCATAAAGCCACACAGCTGCTACAGATTCAGCGTATGACTTAAACACACTTCAGCTCGGTGAATGCTTCCTGACACTGGGTTCTGAGGTGAAAGGTTGACTTCCCTCCTCTACTTCCAAAAATAAAGTGTTGCCATGGTAATCATATTCTACAGAAGAACTATCAATAGCAAGTCTCACATGCGACCACTCCAGCTTCCCTTGACATGTTTCTTGGCTCTGTGTTTTGTACGTACCTCTTCATCTTTAGTGTTGACGTCCACTTTCTGGGAGCTGATGGCCTTGCTGATGTGGTCGATGTTGTTTTCTCTGCAGTAGTCAAAGATGTTCTTATCCTCTTCCCTGAGAGCAAAACATGAAGAAAAACAAAGACAGAAAAGAGTCAGTCAACTTCATCTTATTTTTAATCATCATTTATTGTTAAAGAGTTGGATGCTTTGCTTTGGTTTTTCTTGGCCAGATTTTGAGACGTATTTCTGAGATTTCAGAGTATTAGGGGTTGATTTTAAATGACTTATACTTCACAAACAGTGTCACTTTCAACAAGTTTTTGGGTCTGAGTTTTTCAAATTCTATTCACCTCTATGGTCCTGGTTGGAAACACATCTCAGAGATGAACCTTTGGACACTGGCAAATAAAACTAAAGCTCCTCTAAGTGGCTGAAATATCAGCCAAAATATTGTCTTTTAAAATTTGGGTGAACTGACCCTTTAACTTCCTTGTGGGCCGTTAATAATAGTACTAGTATTTAGTCATCAAGCAGAGATAACAGATAAACATAAATCGCGTCTCTATGTCTCATACTGGAGCCACACGTGCCACATCCCTCGGGAACACTGGCATACAACACATACGAGACACACACGCACGCACGCACCCACCCACACACACACACACACACACACACACACACACACACACACACAACGACACCATCCCAACTCTAATTATATCTCTGTGCCTCTAATCACCTCCTGGCATTGGGGACAGGAGTGAGTGCTGACGGGGGGGGGGGGGGAAGCAGGGTACAGTGGTGGCAGTGGAGAGATGTTGGGTGACGGGGAGAGAAGGGGCAAAATCTCATTTGGAGCTTTACGCCTTCACCTCCCTCTTACCCATGCCGGCCATTCAGATTAATTGAATTTAGTGCTCTATTGTCTGACAGCAACCCCACATACCTGCTGCTTTACTACCACACAGTCATTCATTTATCCCCAAAGCCAAAACCCCCAATTCCTTTCTCTGACACCTGCCTGCTCTGCTGCACTGAGCCTCACGAGTCCCAGAGCGCATGGCTGGTTCCAGCCACACAGGAGCCACTGGGTTGTTTCCTCGTGAAGACTGCAGGAGGATGTTTAGCTCAGAATGGGGCTCTCGCACTCTCAAGGTTATGGGTTAAATAATTGTACCAGTCCTCCGTTTGCACGGTGGAGATTTGGTAACAGCAAATCATAAAAGTCCTTTATAAACGAGTGGCCCATAGTGATGTTTTTAAAACTCACAACAAATTAAATGGGTTTCTTAGGATTTCCAAAAAATGTGGTGAATTTCTACAGACCTCCATGATTTTGAAGAGAGAGAGCAATGGTTTTGCCATATTAGAAGTTTAACTTCCACTTGGCTACCCATGCAAGCTAAACAGTTTTTCTTTCCTGCATGGTGCAATCAGGCGCATTTGGAGGAATCCTGCCAACTATAAATTGTATTATCAAGTCAAAATAAGAGGCACATGGATGTTATGGGTTTATCATGGGAAAAGGGTATCTTACAATTGATGACACATGACAATTGACGATAAGAAATCAGAACAGAAATGTCAAGATGTTTGAGGTAATTTAGAAGCAGTGCCAACATCATTTAGTTCATCCGTCAGCGAGCACTGGCAGGTTTATTTCTCACCTGTAAAATGTTCAGTTTAAAGGAGCAGTGTCTCGGATTTAGTGCCATCTAGTGGTAAGGTTGCAATTTGCAACCAACTGAATACTGCCTTCCCTTACAAGAACATCGAAATATCTACGGTTGTGCTCTCTACAACCAGTGTTTGGTTTGTCCCTTCTGGGCTACTGTAAACATGGCAGTGCAAAATGGCCTGCTCCGTGAAAGAAGACCCGGTCCCAATGTAGATATGAAAGGCTCATTCTAAGGTAAGGAAAACACAACGATTCTTAGTTTCAGGTGATTTTTTACACTGATGACAACATAATTATGAATATTATATTCCATTTCTGACAATAGATGTTCCTAAATCATACACACTGAATTTAGTAACTTCAGTATATTGGTATTAGGTTTTTTTATACACATATTTTTTTTATATTTCTCAGTGTTTTCACCAATTTGGCTTGCTTTTCAGTTTAGTTGTACTCAATCACAGTACAAGGAACTCTATTATATTCTATTCAATATGAGTAGTAGCTTCTATAGTATCACTCGGGTTATCGTCACAATTGCAACACAAAAAGGGAGGTAGGTCTTGGATTGGCTTTGCCCTCCTCTTAAGACAACTACAGGTCAGGTTTAAAGCAGTCGTTCCCACAGAGATCCACTGCCCTCCAACATCATCCTCTAACAGGATGACCAATCAGCTAAAATCTCCATCCATGGAAGGGAAATTCTTTTGGCCCACAATCAAAACATTTTACTGTTTACTACATGAGGATACAAAACTGACACCGATACAGCAACACACAAAGAAAGTTTTTCATCCGCTGTTTGTTCTTTGATGCTCCCCTGTACTTCCTTTTCTTCAGCTTTTCACCTACATGCTTTCTCTCTTTCCCTTCTCCCCCTCCCTCCTTTACTCTCCCCACCATCCTCTCATCAGCCTGTGGTGAATTATGAATAACTCATTACATTTTTATCACAGCTAGGTTATGTATGAGCACATTCATTTACATACTCCTGATTACCACTGCTATGTTTATTCATGAGACTCTATGCTGGGACACTCCCACTTCCTTGTCTGATGGCCATGGTGACCCCAAGTGTCCCTGATGTGTGGCCGCCATCCGTCTCCCCCGGCAACTAATCAATAGGCCGGCTCATCAGTCTTCTGTCAATGGTCGGACAGGGCCGGCCTGACGGGTGCATGACACATATAAAGCGCAAGCGAACACGCGCGCGCACACACACACACCTAAGTAGGTAGTGTAAGGTTATATAATACACACAATTGCAAAAAAACAACCAACATTTGTAGTTGTGATCACTTCTCGCACAGTGAGAGCACACAGGAACCCTCAGACACAAACACACAGGCTATAAACAAACACATGATTAATGTGGGGCCTATAAACGACATGACATCAACAATGCCGCTAAGCATGCTGGGAAGGTCACAGGCTACTCTGTCATCACTGGGGTACCGAGGGTTTTGTGTTTGTGTGTATATATGTTTGTGTGTACATGTGTGTCCAGTCTGGTGTACTGGCAGATATGTCCTTCATCCATCAGGCTAAACTGGTCACAGTGGTGGAGAACACTCATCTACCTGGCCTGAGCTTCACTGATCAACACCAGGGCCACACCATCCATCACACACACACACACACACACACACACACACACACACACACACACACACACACACACACACACACACACACACACACACACACACACACACACACACTACACAATCTGTCATCACATTCCCGATAGGACCCTGGCCGATGCTCCATGGCGGTACGAGAAACAATGAGAACTCAAATAAGTCAGCTTTGGCTCCAAGCAAAGTGTTCGGACAACAAAGCCTCCAGTGTTTATCAGGATCCTTTTTCAAGGTGGATGAGAGAATTACAAATGTAGCATTCAAAGCCTCCTCAATCACACACTGATCAGCTCAGTAGCCCAGGGACATTGCTAATCAATCCCGCTTTTGTCGATACACGCTCCGCAAATACACATACACACTCCAAGGTTGGGATGAGCAGTGAGCAAAGCAATTAACTCCCTGTCTGGTTAACAGGTGCTTAGCTGTTTAATATGGAGTGGGTCTGTGTGTTTGTGTGTGTGAGGAAGAGGAAATTGAAATGCAGCAGAGCAGTGACTGTGACAGTTCTGGCTGGGTATGTATAGTTTCGGATGGAAAATCGCAGTGACGTATAGCAGTAAGTGTAAGTTTATGTGTGCACACGTGTGCGTACGAGTGTGTTTGTGCCACGTTAACGCCCTCTTTCTTGCTGCTTTCCCTCGGGGCGTCACAGGCTGCTGGATATCACTGAGAGGAGCATCGTTCTGGCAAACCTGCTGTACTTGCCTCGCCCCACTGTACCCGCCGCGTCTTCATCACCCCTCGAATCATAACGTAATTAAAAAGGGGAGACTCTTCCTGAGACCGTGCATACTAATCACATGGAGCCTTTTATGAGGAAAACCTGCAGGATTCACACATCTCATTTTCATCTCCAAAAGAGCTCTTTTTTCATTGAAATGAAGATGGGTTTTTTAAGCTTGAGTAAGTTTGCCAGCAAGAGTAAATGGAGGATATATTTAATTAACATAAATCAGAACTGTATGCCGTCTGCAGGCCCTAACTGCGGTTACGGTCTGTTGGATACAATCAAACACAGTATCAAGACCAGTGGTTAACAATGCCAGACTTACACTGAGTTGACCTAAGCATTGAATGAGGGGTGATTCACAACTGGAGGAAAAAGAGAAGTCTGTTCAAGCAACCTCAAGAGCTGGGAAAAGCTTTGGCATCTGAAGCCAAGTCTGAAGACTTCCAAAAGATGGCGTCTTTCTCTGCATTATCAATATAACAGCTAGTTTCTGATGTGTCTGTGTTTGTGATACTTGTGCTATAAATACCTGATCATCTCCTCCTGGTATAGAGAGCTGACTGTTGCTCCTCCGAAACCTGTTCTCCTTTCTGCTCCTCGTCTTTCCTGTGAAAACAATACAACATTGAATATCCACCCTGCACACACTTAAATATGACATTTACAATACAGATGTTGGCCACTTTTCACTCACTTAAAGTGCACTGATAGCTTGTGCCAAATGCCAACCCAGTCTACTTTGGCTTAGTGGGTTTCTGTCCTGTATGGACAGAGGTACTGACCTTACTGTTTTGTATGAACCCAGTGCAAAAGGGTTGGGCCCTTCTATTCACCACGCATAGCTCTACCTATAACCTTTCACCTATTGCTTTTGTAAATGCAATGCATGACAAAGAGGACGTGTCATTTTGAAATAACCCTCTGGGGCTTTGGACATGACCTCATTGGTAATAAATGACCAACAACATGCATGAAAACAGTAAAATCTATTGTGTCTTTGTGACTCTTGTTAATCTTCTTACATTCAGTTCAGCCGAGACTTTATTACCCACAGGCTATTCTTCGCTGACCAGTCTCGACTCACAAAAGAACCCACACAAATCTGATTTTACAAAATGGGGAGAATAGGGCGAACATGACAAGCGAAGCAAAACAACTGTGCGTGCACTTTTAGGACAACCTAATTCACTTCAGAAAGTCAGAATATTCGCTGATGCACAGGCCCTGCTCCTCTGCAGTATAATGTAATATAAAGCCAGTGTCTGCTCAACAATTGAGACAGGAACAGAGGTCAAATTGTGGCTATTATTCTCTCCCGTGCTTCTCTGTCCATGCACTCCTACTTACACCATTTAACTGTGCTTCCAATAGAATAGCCGCTGCCATGCTATGGCACTTTGTTACAATACAATCAGGCTCTTTTCAGGGTGTGTGGGGGGGCAGTTGTGCATTTGCTGGCCTGTCTGCTGGGCTCTTCCCTGGCATTGTGTAACCATGGGGCAGAGTCAGCGAGTATTGCCCCGCCGCATGGCCAAAGAGAAATGTGTAAGGATTGGATATTTGGTTGACAGTGATGCTATTAAAGAGACACAAATGAGGAAGGAGAGAAAAGAAACGGGGAAGGGAAAAGAATGAAGGGGTTAAAGAAGAAGATGGGGGTTATGATTACTAGAAGAGAAGCCGGTAGCACAGAGGTGGAGAACAAAGAGGAAACGTAGTCAACGTTGCAGACATCAGACAGAAACAGCGATGAGACACAACAGTTCGACTGGTCTCACAGCACATGACAGGCTTTTTAAAGCAGATCATGGTATTCTTTTGCTTTTCAGTTGTTGAAGAAAATCAACCTAATTCCATCTCTCTGGGGCTGTGCTTGCAGATGAGACTGGGAATCCATCCCCCTGTTTAGGGGGTCTACTACACTTGTAGAGGGAATCCACACATCCTGTTCAGATGTCTGCATAGTGAATACATGGCAGGCACCCCTTACGTGTCCTGACAACCTGAAGACTTGCACTGACCAACTGGAGGAAGATGTTTTCCAGTTATTTCATTTACTATCAGACATTAAGAATACCTGCCGTGTGGATTATTTACCATTATCTTAAAACAGATCTTTTAAATACTTTCAACATCTTATTCTCAGTACTACTACCATCACGAGTAGGTACAAAAAAAGAATGGTTGACATCATTAATGTCAAGTCAGACTTTTAAATAGTTATTTAAACTAATGCTACAGCCAGTGGCTCCAAAACATATTTGGACACTTAAGCCACACAAACTATAAAAAAATACAGTCAAAGCACGTATCTTAAAGAAAGACAACACAAGTAAACTTGTCATGCAAACTATTCTACAAAAAAAGAGAGGAACAAGATGATAAATCAATAAATACACAGTTAGAAATGAAGCAAAATAATATTTGGACACTCAATAGTGGCTTTACTAAAGTGTTTTAATATTCAGTTTGTCATCCTTCAGCTTGCATGATTTCATGAGAGAGTCTGGGCATGGAATCAACCAGTTTCTCTAATAGCTGTGGCGAAAGTTTATATCTGAAGGAACTTTATCAGACGCGACACAAAACATTCTAAAGAATCACAGACACTTTAAATCACGTTTACGGCCAAGCTGTGAAACTGGAGCCCTTCCACTGTACTGCTGCTATAAACTTGAGCACTATAGGTTTTTAGATCACCATTGGAAAATACTGTATTCAAAAGCTGACTTTTAAATATATGAAAGCTATGCAAAAATGCAGCTATTTGCCCTGTTAAATGCTAGAAAAACACATTTTATTGGTCACATCATAAATGGCAAATGTGTTCTTCTTTATGTGGCAAGAGTAAATCTCTTCCAAAATAAGAATGCAGTACAAGTACTAAATGCTTCTGTTGTTGCTGCCTCAAAAGACAACCTGTCCATGGCAACACAACTCTCCTGACACAGTTGAATGACACGACGCTGGAGTGCATAGAAACGTAAACAGTTACCACACAAACTGGCACACAACAGCAGCCATACTAAAACAGCTTCTTGTATTATTTATTTCCCAAAATGCCAACTACTGTGCAAAACAACACCATCCTTGCATTTATTTTTAATGCTAGTTACAGAAAAATTTGCCACTACAGGCCTGAAACAAAGTGACAATGTGACACTGACATCTACTGGAAAACACGCTGCACTGCATCCTGAAGGCTCAGCAGTGACATTGGATGGTTCTATATTTGTCACCTTTCTCATCTTGCTGTGGACGTCTTAAGGCCTGTTTTAGGCAACATGAACTGCTTGGGGGATGGGAATTAACATTTAGCAACATTTTTCTATCTGGTATATGAGGCATACAAGTTATCAATCACAGACAATTTTGTCTGATTAAATGAATGACCTTCAGTTTAGTGTCAACAAATGTGACCAACCAAACCAGATAGACAGACTTTTAAGCAGGACAACAAGTATATATTTGACCACATCTACAACTCACTTATTAATGATGTTAATTCATTCACTTAAAGGCTTTTAATTAAACCTCCCTGTTCCTCATGTTAATAAGCATGTCCACATATTAAGACTTTGAAATATGTATTGCTCATTTTAGAGTGTATTTTATAACAATATGCAGAATACTACATATTTCTTTAGTATAGTAAACAATATGCAGTAGTTAACAATCAAGATTAGTGTTGAGAATCACCTCTGACTTCTCAGAAATGGTTCTTATTACCTTCGTGCTGCCTTCAGGGTCTAACACATTGACACAGGAGATGTACTCTTGCATTGCCTGATCCGCATCCATGTCTCCAAGCTGCTTCCAGGCTTGCCTGTTAAAACAGTTCAATTCTCATCACAATGATCCACAGTTGTACATCAAAATTTGTATTTTAGTTTATGTATTAACTAAATTAATAGTTGTCAGTAAAAAAAATAGCAGTAATCCTGAATTTTATGAATGAAAAATGGTTTAAATTTAATCGATGCTTTTTATTTATATTGTATAAATGAATTGATATAATATCTTCCAATGGAGATGCATGTTAACATGTAGGTTGTCTCGTACACAAACAGTCTCTCGCTCTCTCTTTCACACACACACTCTAACATTGGTGCGAACAATAACATCACCAACAACTTAAAAGTTACATACCATTTTCTCTGCCCTTCAAAGTCAAAGAAGCCAGGCTTTGGTGTATTGCACTTTCCAACTTTCACCTGTGGATACAAGAGCAAATGATTTAGATGATCTGATATTAACCAGGCCTGACACACAAGCTGACAATATGCACCCACGGACCTGACTCATCAATCAAAACCCAGAGCGGCTAGATAAATATTCAACATTCACTGATTCTAATCCTAAACCAGTGTGCCGGTACTCGAAGGCTTAAATCTGACCAAAACGAGCATGCTGCCGTTTAATCCGACACTTACCTGCTTGTAGCGAGCATACAGGTACAGCAGCTGGTCCCTGCTGGCCGTCTGAATCAAATCTCTTATGCGGTCGGCTGCAGACTCAAACTCCCGCGCTAGCTCATCTCCCTCCAACCGGCCCATTTCCATGGCACTGCAGTCAAATTTATCCAAACCCAAGTCCGAATCCGAGTCCGAGCCTGCTCCACCGAGTGGCTCCCCTGTGTCGGGACGGGCTGGATCCGTACCTGAGCCCGTCGCGGTGTCCGGAGAGGACGACGGCGACCCAGAAGCCATTGTTATTATTGTTTACGCCGTACCGTCTCAGACGACGAAAGCTGCAGATCTGTGTGAAAAAGGTTGAAAACAAAAAGTGAGTAGCTGCCTGATGGATATTTGAAAAGTATTTAAACGGTGATTTCGTTTTTAATCCGTTATCGTTGCGAATCCGTGACAGTCGGAATTATTTCCCCCGTTGGTCCGTCTCTGGTACTGTCAACTAAAGGGGCCGGTTAAACCCACGGATAAGAAGAAAGGTTCCGATGTCACACCTGTGCGCTTCAATTGCTTGTTGGTGAGAGAAAAACACATCAGAAACAAAACCACGAAAGTATAATAATAATAAGTGACGTTCTCTATATGTTTCACAATAACTATTTTAAAGTAACAATATTAAAATGTACAGAAAGTTTTTTTTGAAGTGTTTTTGTAGTTTATGGTATGCATGACAGGTGAACTGATCAGAATAGCTGGCTATTAGCTAAAGTAACTTGCAGTAGGCCTCGTGATACTTTCAATTGATAAGAAATTCTTATGAAGACATCTGCACATGTAAAATGTAAAATGTTTGTACTCTAGAACACCTGCCAGGTCGGGGATTTCTGTGCGTAACGTGAACTGTGTGCTGCTTTTTGCTTGTTTGTTGACTAACATTAATATATGTCTGCCAGGTGACACTTCACCTAACCCAGGTAAATATAAGTTGGGCTTTAATTGTCTCAGTTATACAGCAAACCACTTGTGTAATTACTTTTCTGTCCAGTATGAGTGTCCTGTATCAGGTTCAGTTTGCAGGTGGGAATTGTAATTGTATACGATTGAAACAGGCGCATTACAATTGACCTGAAACTAAAAGGTGTGAAGGTTTCTGTTGGCAACTGTAATGAAGCGCATGTCGGCTTTCGCACTGTGCCAACGTGCAGTTGCGAAGTTTGTCCAGCAGATGCTGCTATTGGCATAATGATGATTTAGTTTGGTGACTGCGACGGGCACTGACCAAATTATCCCAAATCAAGATTTCCCCAAACAAAAAGCAAACATAGCCTACTGTCTTAAGAAATAATTGAGCAAGAGTCTAAATCTGACCAATAAAACTGTTAAGTTAAGAAACCTTTTTTTCCTGACACAAACAGAACATAGCCCAATACAAAAAAGACCATCCAACTTTAGGAGCATATGGCCAATATAATAAGTATGAGTATCTTTTAAAAAGGTAAAAACTACAAAAATAATAAATTGATAGTGTATTATTGTGTTCTTGTCGAACTTTGCTTTTCAGGTCACAAACTACAAACAAAAACTTCTGTTAAACATCCACGTAGCCTATCTGTAATTTGCTGTTCCACTTTTAGGTAACATGTAGGCCATAAGCAGATGGTCTTCTTTATACATAACTGGACTGTTTATTAGAAGCATAACAAAGAAAAAAGATACGCAGTCAGTCATGATTAAAAATGTGTCTTCATAGTATTTTTGAATGGAGTTTGGTAGGATAAACACTGGATGTTAACAGCAAAGTATCAGACAATGTAGGTGTACTGTGGGCGTAACTTGTGTTTGTTTACAGACACTGTGCAAAGGGAAACGAAGATTAAGTAATAAAGGTGACGGGATCCCGGACTGCTCTGCCAACAGTTTAGGAGGTCCCAGCACCGCCCGGTGCCACTGCGCGCCCTGCTGACGCAACCACGTCACTGTGGTTCATTGCGATGGCGGACTGCAATGTCCCCAGACCTGCCCAGGGAGGGACCGAGCAAAGTCACTGAGCCACTCTCATCGGCTTCGTTGTACTGCCGTCTGACCACCTGTTCAAGCGAGCCCGCTGCCACTGCCGTCCTCCCCGTGAAATAGTATGTGGGACGGGATCCGCTCAGAGTGCACTGACCGGGACGAGCCAGAAGTGGAGTGAGAAGGAGCGGAGTGCGCCGGGCTGACGCGCCGCATGTTGAGCCAGCAAGTTGCCTGACACAACAAAAGTCGCGTTGACGGGGAAGGGGACAGCCGCTCACGGATTTAACGGAGACTTGTTCCGGCAAAATGAAATTCGCGGAGCATCTTTCGTCGCATATCACTCCGGAGTGGAGGAAACAGTATCTCCAGTATGAGGTAAAGTGAAAGTCATCTTGTATTTAAAATAAACGCCTTGAGGATATGGATATTGGAAAACAGGTGCATTCATTCGTTTGAGGAAAATACAAGATAAAAGTCATTATTAACTATGACATATTTTTAAAAGGTCATTCAAATATATACATTTTCCAATTTCAGTCCAGCTCACTCCAGAGAGCAATAAACAACGGGAAAAAAGATAAGGAATGCCCTATTGTTTATGGAGGGGAAATTGACTGCAGTTGTTAAGAACCATAGGGAGAATTCAGCGTTTATTATTCCTCTTTGCTTAGTTTACATCATGCAAAAATGAACAGATTGAGCAGTTTACCAAACAACTGAATTTCTTTTACGCTGGGAAAAATTAACAAAATAATTTAGTATTTCATTTTAATATAAATATTTTGGTAAGCTCTATAAATAATTAATTTTAAAGCCTCACTTTATTTTTTACATTTTCCATACAAAGCAAATATTGGTGTCTTTAGTTTTATTGGCAGTAAATTTGAGCTCAATGCCTGGATTTTTTTTAAATTTTTTTTTTTTTTTTTTAGTTTGACCATCACAGAACTGAGCTTGTATAGACTACATGAAAAAAATGAAATTTTTATTGTCCAAGGTCATATCTCCAACAAAAGCAAATATTATTTGCATCATGCTTTCAATTTTAATATTTGCATACATTTAACAAGGGTAATATCCCAAATGCTGATTTGTTGCAAAATTTTGAATTTGCATTTCTAATTTTTAATTTTTTTTAATTTTTAATTTTTTTTAACCAGAGTTTTTAAAACAGATGTGTTCATTGTATTTTTATAATTTGAAGACGTTGTAATTCATATTTTTTACAATAATACAGGAATGGCTGTCTTTTATGAATCACATTGGAGGACTTCATCTAACAGGATTTTCTGTCTGGTTTCTGGTGTCTGTGGATTTAGGGGGATCTTTGTGTGCATGGATTTTCTTTGTTGGTGTACAGTGCTTAAGGAGTATTTTATTTTCACACTCCTTTTCTTGCTGGCTCTACATTGAGAGCCTTAGTGCAGGCATGCAGTGACAGGGCAGACTGCTCAGTTCCATTTAGCTCTATGAATTATAGACAAAGACCCTGTTCTGTTCACCCTCAGTAGCCTTCGTGCCAGACTCAACAGACTCACTGCACTGGTTTTATTTTGGTAACATGCCCTGAATATTGTTATTAAGTTGGGTAGTTGCTGCAGCAGACATTTGGATCCCCATCCTGCCATGAATGACACGCTGTCATCATTGTGTAATGAAAACATCTTCAGGCAGCATAATTACAGTGATAAAAAAAAATGAAAGGGAGTGAGATATTAAACAAACACCAGGAAGAGGTCAACTTTACAGTGGAGCTTTGTTTAAAATGATTATTAATGTACGTACGCAGCGTATCTGGTGTCTTTGTATGTACAGACTGAAGCACAATGAGCCCATGCAGGGACAGATGCATGTCCATACCAGCCATTTTACACCTCCAGTCTTCAACGCGGCACTCACTGACCTGAGATGGATGATGATAGATTTCCTCTGTCATCTGTGTTTTTATTCAGAAACAGTTTTATTTAGTAAAATAATCTTGAATTTGAACATTTTTGTACAGCATTTTACCAGGATATACCAGTAACAAGTAATTATATTCTGTTATGTATGGTTTTTTGTGTACACAGATAATGTGATTGATTTTATGTGCTCCAAAAAGTATGTGGTAAATGTCTGCGAGAACTGAAAGGTTGACTAACTAATGAATCCATTAAAACACAAACGTATCCAATAATTGATACGTAATTGCAATAAAGCCGACATCAGCATTTTCTTTTTTAGACCATTCCAAAAACGCAGCCTGTCCAGACATGTTGTTGTCACGTACGTGACTCACTATTGCGGAATTATGTAAAACAAGAGAGTTTTACTCCTGTCCATACACTTTGTATTCTTTCTCAAATCTGAATTATATATAGGCTGTAGCGAGAGAGAGCCTTTAGTCTTTGTCTCACATCTGTAAACACCACCTGAGTGGGTGCGGTAGGGAGAGGGCTCAGGCCTATGGATGATGGACATCTCATTCAAGAATAGGATGACCCCTGGAGCAAGTCGATAGACAAGGATAAACAAGAAGTTATATTCAAGGGAGTAAAGTCAGTTGACTGCAATAAAATTAATCACTTTGATAAAATACAGACTTTAATTTCATTCTGAAAAATACAAAGCATTGACATGTTGCTATGGTGCAACTCAAGCAGTCTGAGTCTATGGACTTATTCAGTGAAGAGATTGGTGGAGAGAGATTCAGTTACTATACAGTTATGGCCATCACAAACAGCCCCTATGGTTTGTAAATACAAACCATAGGGGCTGCATTCGCCACTGCAGCTAACACAGTATTGTAATTCAGTTGTGTATCTATTAAACGACACACTGATTATTTGAGCAGCACAGGTCATTTTTAGTCCATGCAGGAGCCAGTGCCACTCACGCAGCAGCTGTATCTGTGACTTATGCAATATTACATCTGCCCACATCCAAACTGACTGCAGGTTGAAGTGATATTATTGCCTTTGTGTGCTGTTGGATTAATTAACCTCTTGTCCAGTTTTCACTCTCCTCCGTTTTTAGAGCTCTCTATTGTGTAGAAAACTGTGTGCCTTCTATTTAGATTGGTCAGCCAGTTTCTATGCAGATGAGAAGGATGCGGCAAAGTGGCCGTTCCAGCAAATGCAGGCTCTTGTTAGGGAGTCATTTCATTCGAACGTGGTAGCATTGACAAGGCGATTGAGTGATAAGAGTAATTAGGTGTGTGCTTCATCCTATGGGATTGTAGTTATAGACCTTTATGCTAAACAAGTGTTTGGTATGGAGGTGAGCGTGTCCTGCCAACTCCAGAGGCTTGTACCAAAAGGCAGGGGATGTAGGCTGATATGAAGAAGATTTAAAGCAGTTGTATAAATCTCAGCCACAGTGGGAATTTACTGTCTGCTCCTTCATTTGATTTCTCTACATGCCGGAGAGTCTTATGTAAAAGAAAACTTACATGTATTACACTAGTATTATCTATGGCAACTGTTGAATTTAGATGCATATTGCGTAACTGTAATGTAAAGTCCAGGTATACGGAAAGGACGAGAGGTTGGGATTCAGGTGTGTGTATGAGTGTGTGTGGGCGAGAGAACAAGGCCACTTATGCCTCTGCAGTCTAATCAGTCGTGTAAGCTTAGAGAAGGAGGAGGAGGGGGCATGTGGAGATTCACATTTACAATTCAAACTAGCAGAGTAATGTGTTGAAGAAAATCAGGTGTGTGTGATTTGGGTAACTGATGTTTGTTCAAAGGTTAAGCCTTGTCGTTCTCTAATTAGTCTTAGTGATGTAATTTGAATGTCTTCAGGGGCCCCAGTGAGCTATGATTTGTTGCAGACATAATGGAAATGGTACATAAAATGTACAATATTGCAAACAGAATCTGCATCCCGTGCAATGAAAATATGATTTAGCATGTTCTACAATATGAACATTATGTATACAACAGGCACGGCATGGCGACTGCTGTGAACCCCCCTTTCTATACCTCCCTCCTTCCTTCCATCCTCACCTCATCGTTCCTCCCCCACTGGGAGGACATCTGGTCCCCGACCAGTCCTGCCCTCTGCTCCCCTCCTCCCATCCTCTCCGCCCATACGCTCTACTCCTCTTTCTACACGCAGGGATCCACTTAGACATAGAGCTTCACATTCAAGTGATCCATTGGCTTTCTGTTTGAGCCATAGATCTCTTCAGATTAGCGATGCCTACCTGTCCATCTGCTCAAGCACAGCGATAACAATCTCAAGCATCATAGAAGAATGAGCATCCAGCACTCATATATGTTGGTTACTTTCCACTCAACATAACACTGCTATTAATGGATCCAAAGACAACTTTCAATCAGCTGGACCCTCTGCAGAGGAAGCTCCAGTTTAAGACATGTTTGGTGCGTGTGTCACGCATAGTTGGTTTACTGAGCATCCATTACCATCATGTTAATGCATGGTCATTGAAACCGATGGCCCCATTAGGTTTAGCTTAGTTATTGTCTACAGGTTTCACCACTGATTACTGCCAAGCCTGCAGGTTTATCTTAAGTCCCCAAAGAGCCACCCCGCCCCCTTTCTCATCCCAGCCATCACCATGGCAATGCCTCCATCTTAATGACCCCCAACCCCCCCCCCCCCCGTCTGAATCTGAATGTCTATTTCCCACCTATTAGTTGGTTGCGTTGGCTGTTGGCTATTGGGTATTAGCCCGGCTTTAGCCACCTCCAGTGGTGCACTTGCACAGTTGGTCTCCTCCTCTCCTGTTCATCTTTATCAGACAAGAGACAAGGCTACATAATGTTTACCTCTTGGCTGAGGCTCCAGTGTTGGAGTATCATTGTACGTGTAATTCACAGAGGAGAAAGTATCAACAATCCAGGCTGCCACAGTATTTCAGAGTGGTTTCCACCCACTCTGCTCTCTCACTGCCATGTTACAAAAGCAGCAGGTTCTATATGAACCTGGACAGAGACGGGAAAACATACAGCTTGTCAGATTTTGATAACACAACAATTCCCTCCTTTGACCGTGCAGGATATTTGGATATTGAAGTGTGAATTGAATTTTGTGTGGAAAATTTGGCACACCTCAGATTTTAGCGGTTTACACTCCGAACCTTCTAATTAACAGTTTTTATGAAATAAAACTTAATAAAGTGTACTAGACATTTTTGGCTATTTTACTGGGGCCATTTAGTTAGAACAATGTCTTCATTGAGAAACAGGACTCAGCTCCAGTCTTTTTCTGGCTACCACTGATATGTCCTGATGAGCCAGCATGCAATCATCTGTCAGTTTCCATTTCTTTAAAGATCAGTCTTATTGCAGAGAAATAACCTCGTTTAACCACTGCAGCCATCTCCACTTTGAATCTGTCAGTTTGTCTGTCTGCTTCTGTCTTTCTCTGCATCCGCTCTTTAAATTGGCAACATATACACTTTTATAAATGATCAAACTGTCGTAAACCATTGATTTTGACTACAACAAAAGTCTTAGTCTCTATTTGTCATGTGAATTATTTTAGAAGTTGTTTGACAAAAGATTTTGTTACTCCATTTAGTGTATAATCTTCTGTTTCTGTGAATGAAAGTTGCTTTGAATAGTGAAACAGGAAAGAAAAGCAGATGGTTTGACTCCACATGACTTTGCAATACACAACAACAAATGTAATAAATATTACAACCTGATAAGAAGCAAGTATCATTTAGAGTGAAGCATATGCAGCAAAGACTGTTCCAATGAACAATGAACAGCTGTGGCCATTTCTGTAATCTTCTCACATGGAGAGTCAGTGCTTAGTTAATGGCTGCTGTAAAAGTAGATGTTATGTTTCTAATACTTCTGTAATATCTCAAGCACTTGAAGCACTTTTCTACTTAATCTACTTCATGTACTTTAAATACACCTGCAGATCTCATTTGGAACAGACTCATGTCGTAATTGTTTAGACGATTAGTTGTTAATCAGTCCATCTAAATCATGCTAGATTTACTTCATATATTTATAATCCTCTCTCTTTGAGAAATCCATAGACTCTGTGAATGCTGACATCCTGGCAAAAGTGAATCCCCATTGTACACACTGGTCTTTTATGTTTCTTAGGTTAGTGTTTCCAGACAGTAATTTTTTTCTCTCATTTCCTCATCAGGCGTTCAAGGAAATGCTGTACGCGGCCCAGGACCAAGCTCCATCCATAGACGGTAAGGAGACTCCCTGTTTGGATAAACAAACCCAGACACATGGGCAGACAGAAAAACACTCACAGACACACACTTGTGTACCCGGTGCCCCCTGTTTGGGCATCCCCAGAATAACAACCCTTCATATGCTAAAAATAGGTGGAAATCACTGCTAACATGCTGCCACTTACTCCAGTGTCTGACTTAACAAGACCAAAGTCAATTACCAACTCCATCTCAGCTAACCTGCTTAGAGTAATATCACATGGAAGGAGAAAAGTGCTGAGAAGTAGAAGAGTTAAATGTTTGATGTGATGTGAAAAATATATTTTTATTTCACTTTGTGTCAATGAAAAACAGGCATCATTTAAACTATCTGGATGCATTCAACTCTTTTATGAGTGTCAAAACAACATCCTAAAATTTGAAAGCATTGCAGCCGACATGGCAGAACAGAGCTAGAGTTCAATGGCCAACAGTGCAACTGTAACTGTTGCTACACAAGTCTGCAAAGATAAGGAAGGCCACTGGCTATAATTACTCTTTGGCATCAACTGCTGTGTGATGAGGGGAAGAATGTAAACCATTTGTTTTTATTTTAGATACCCGTTTGTAGAAGTAAACAACTTTTTTTAGTTGCAGGACTGAGATGTACTTCACGATGTTGTGACACGCAGCACTGTCGGTGTGACTGTGTGTGTCTGAAGACTCTGTGACATAAAAAAAATCCCACAAAACTGACTTCTACCATGCTTGCAACGGATGTATGTGTCTGTACAGTGATAGATTTTTCAGTGTTGTGCAACATGTCCCTCATAGAGCTGCTGCTCCCAGAGCTAAGTTCAAGCTGATGGACTTGATGCAGATGGGAGTGTGATGCGATTCTGTCCATGAGTGACAAAGACGTAACACAGTCAATGAGCCTGTGTGGAGGACAGTGTGTGTGTGTGTGTGTGTGTGTGTGTGTGTGTGTGTGTGTGTGTGTGTGTGTGTGTGTGTGTGTGTGTGTGTGTGTGTGTGTGTGTGTGTGTGTGTGTGTGTGTGTGTGTGTGTGTGTGTGTGTGTGTTTAAGCCTGCATGCGAGTCAGCTTCAGGCACAAAGATCAGTTTCAGATACTTGTTAACTTTTGGCTGCAGTGAAGGGAGACACTTAGGATTTGTTATGTTAACTACTCTATGACATTTGATGTAAATGTATACACAAGTAAACATTGGCCTTGTGTGCCTGTTTGCAGCTTTACTATTGCTTGTCCATTTACTGTATACTTTTGTAGGACACACATCTTGTTCATTGATAACATAGCTGTGTCTCTCCTTTAAGCAGTGTTGGTGTGTCGGATGATAGATTACTTCCTGTCTCAGGTCTGAGTTGTTGTCGTGGGTCACTGCTTACTCTCTGCCAGCTTGTCACATGATATGTGAGCATTTCTTATGAATAGAGACGGGATCAATCAATCAGTATGAAATCATACTGTGTCATTCAGCTGCTATCATTGTGACATTTCAAAGTTCCCCACTCGATCATATTCATTTGTCTTCTTTTCACACTTTCTTTTTTTATTGCAGTGTATCAGTGGCATGTGTTGTGTTGGATAGAAGAAATATTTTGAGCCTTTTGGTGTTTTGTGGGAAAGAGAGAGGCCGTAATGAAAACAGCAGCAGTGACAAATAGTGTTATTGAGTGCTGAAAAGCACATTCTCCTGTGGCTGGGATTCGTTGACTTTTCATAAGAGAAACAAGATTAGCAGGTGTTATAAAACACCAGCTTACTGCAGCACTTTCTATTCACATCTAATAGAGCCAAGCCGTCAAATCTGATTAATCTTAAACTGGAGGAGAATGATATTGGGAAAAAAAATTGATTGCACATATAATTTTTTTCTTCCCATTTTAGACAAAGCCCTTTACACTGATGGTGGCACAGGTGTCAAGCAGGAGTTCAAACCCCCAATGAACAGCTCACATCCTTAGCCACAGCTGCCTTGTTGTTTCTCATCTTTAAAAAAAAAAATCAAATAATACAACATATATTTTCAGAGACAGTTTTTACAATCCTATTTTCCTATTACTTGGACGGCTTTACGTTGCTTGTTTTGTTCAACTAACAGTCCAAATATATTATGTTTGCTCTCACATTAGTCAGTTAGAAAACAGCCTATCCTAATACTAAGGAACTGGAAGTAGGGTTTTTTGCATTTTTGCTTGATTAATGAATGATGAAAATAGCTGCATTTTTTTTTTTTTTTTTTTTTTTTTAGCGATTGCCTTATTGTTTACTATAAGGTAGAGAGAAGTCTACCAATGAAATTGTGAAGCAGTTAACATTGTGCATTTATAAATTATATGCTGACATAATATTAAGTGCAATATTAAACCATCATTTTATTTAATCAATACCACTTTCACTGTTTTGTTGGGTAGGATGTGGTTGAACCTGGCAGCCCAAAAGTTGGTTGTTATTATTGGTTTATAACTGATTTGGAAAGACTAAATTAATGATTTATTAACATTTAGTAAAGCCATTATTGACAGCTTATAAAGACTTTATAAATGGTGCTGTATCAGAAAATGTTACCATTTAATATGTTTCCTGAGTGGAAAACTAATTATGAGAATTTGATTCAAGGGTGTGCTCCTCTCCCTCACTCTCACTCTCTCTCTCTCTCTCTCTCTCTCTCTCTCTCTCTCTCTCTCTCTCTCTCTCTCTCTCTCTCTCTCCCTCTCTCTCTCTCTCTCTCTCTCTCTCTCTCTCTCTCTCTCTCTCTCCCTCTCTCCCCCTTTCCCTCTCTCTCTCCCTTTGTCTCTCTCCCTCTCACTCCCTCCCTCTCGCCCTCTCTCTTTCTCTCTCTCCCTCTCTCTCTCTCTCTCTCTCTCTCTCTCTCTCTCTCTCTTTCTCTCTCTCTCTCTCTCTCTCTCTCTCTCTCTCTCTCTCTCTCTCTCTCTCTCTCTCTCTCTCTCTCTCTCTCTCTCTCTCTCTCTCTCTCTTTCTCCTGTCTCAGTCTTTACAAAAAGCAACATTTTGGTATTCAGAAGATGTATCCCTTGCCTGAGGGAGACAGTTTACTGGGTAATAAGTATTTGCTCACCCACTCCGCTCTGGACACCCTGCAGTACCTGATAGAGACCTGAAGCAGACAGACTGAACACTGAACAGGCAGCACTTCAAAGCCTCTGTCAGGCCCTCTACATATGTGTAGTTGTCAGATTGTGAGACTGTCACTACACATACTCAACAACAGTAAAAATATGTGTGATGTTTATGGTTTGATCGTTCCATAAATGCATAATTGTCTCATGCTGTGTAAGGCCGGGTACCAAACTACAATTCTTTTATGGCACTGACTGATTTGCTTTTATTCTATCTAATATTAACATACAGAGGCTCCACTTGGGCAGCCCACCCAGGTAGATTCCCAGGTGTTTCAACGTAGGTAAATCTTACTTTATAACACACTAATTTCACTCTTTTCAAGCTGACTTTTGGCCACATATTGTTCTGAATTGTGTGTGCTGCAGTAACGGCTAGCTGGCATCAACCGATATCCTGCACGTGAGGCGTTTAGGTAACATCCGTTAATGTAGTTTCTACCTATAGTTTGGAAATTCTTTAGGGGACATCCTGAATTGTAGCTACAGAAAATAACCTGGGTTACCATCTCTTCTAAATGACATGAAAAAAAAAAGTGATGTAATTTTCCTTTTCTTAACATGGATATATAAAATTGCTATTAAAAAATGTATCATTTAGGAACCAACATTTTTGAAAGATACCTGACCTAATGTTGTGTTATATGTTGGTGTGCTTGTTTGACTTTTGACTGTCAGCATCTCCTTTGCAGAGCGCCTCTGTGGGACCATACCACAGAAATCTTTCACCACCATTTTTAGTCACATTTATTATTCCATTTCAACATGAAGGCTTCACAGTAATTAAGAGAACTTGCTGCAAACTGACATGCACCAACACATGCGCAATAAGTTGTCTCTGCTGCTTCATATGACCCGTCACCTCTCGTTAAAGTCCTTTGTTCTAATTCCCTCCATCCCTCATTGGTCCTTGTATAATTGTAATTAAAACACGGCTGTCTCTGCACTGTGGCGAGCCAGTGGAAGACAACAGAGAGAACAGCTGGTTGGATCTGTAGTTCCTCCCGTTCCAGCCATTAGAATGAAGTATGCCACAATCCAATTCAATTAGCCCGCTGATTATTACAGAGATCTGTGAATAATGGCCCCAGATAATAAACGCCCAGCTTTAACAGGAATCGGTTTATTGTCTGTGTGTCATTCCAGTAATGTTCACATAACTACATTTATATTATAAAGTATTTTTATAATCCTGCAAGTCATTCATTTGTTGTTTGATTCGTTCGTGCAGCAGGGGAAGGATTTCATTCATTCATTGTGTCTGTCCTTCTGCTGCTCTGTTAATGGTAACTGTGATGGTATCTGTGCAGGGCTGGGTTAGAGGGGGAGTTGTGGGAAGATGGTAGTGATGGCACTGCTGGATACACCCGAGTCGAAGAACACATGTCTAAGGAGGGTAATGGGTTGACACTTTATTGACTTACAGCTCAGGGAAGCAGGGGAAGGATTTTCATCTGAATCAGTTAATGTCAGAGATGAATGAATCAGAGCAAAGAAAAACCAACTAGAATGAATGGATCATTTCTCATGTTACACAACATATCTTACATTCAAGGTCCTTCTTCACTAAATGTCCTCCTTCTTTTCACTGCTCTCCTGCGCCTTGGCTGTCAGTTGCCACATCACCTCAGGGATTTTTTGATGATTTGCAGTGAAATAAATAATGGTATAAAAGCAGCTGTGTGAAAGTACAATGCTTGCAAGGCTTCTTGGTGTGGAAATGAACTGCTTTACCATTTTTATCAAAAAGAAATGTGAAAGAAACTTTATGTAACCTTTTATACTTTATCAAGCCTCAGCAGTAATGTAGTTTAAGGTGTTGAAATAAGGCGTCTATACTCCATGAATGATGACCAAAACTTTTCATCTGGTATGTATGATGTTCAAATCACGTTTTAGTCAATGCAAGGTCCTTGATCTCATAATGGATTTTGTCACTCGTCATCTTCGGAGCGATGTCTCATTCAAAACAGAGCAGATAGAATGACAGTGTCGTTATACAGCAGAATGAAATGAAAATGTTCTGCAGGTTATCTTCATTTTACTGAGTGTGAAACTGCTGATGGTGACATTTAGGTACCAGTGAACCGTTTTTGAATGTCCATACGTTTGCATGTATGCAGGTTCTCATCTGTAGCATGGGTGCAATTGAACATGCAGACTTCACATTTATAGAGAGATCTAAAGTGTTTCAAAACATTCTGGTGGTTCTGACTCGGTGCCGAGCCAATTGTGTTTAAGTCTTCTAGAGTTGCTAAGCTGTGTTCAGAGTCGGGAGAGAGACATTTTTTTCTGTCATTTCAACAGAGAGCAATATAAAAACATCTTTTAAACTTCACTCCATGGATATGTGATAAAGATAAAAGAAAGAATAACATAAAACAGAACACAAACAACACCTCTCCATAGAGGCAGATGGATGCATGGATGAATCAAATTAATAAATCACTCGTTAATTAAGTCAGAAGAAGGAAACCTCAAAGCCAGATGTTCATTGTTTCATCCCAGACACCTGTACCATCACATCATTCTGTTCTCTGCAGTGCAGCCCGTTAGGTTTTTGTTCCCACGCTTCCCTTGGACAATATCATCCCCTCTCTGCTTTTTGTAACTCTGATTACAAACGAATAAACAGAACAGCGAACCACGCCTCTTAGCTCCAACCACTTTCTAATGAATATTTTTGTGTGCTTGTTTTTGTACACCTCATCTGCTTAATGAAAGTGGCAACATGAATCCCAGCCACAAATCACCTAAACTACACTTTTCAGCCAACACTTAGTCTGCTATTTTCTATTGCTGCCTATGCCTGTTGCTTGCCCGCCATTTTGTCTGCTGCTGTGGACGACCACAATAAGGGGTTAGTTGAAAAGCTGCTGGCCTGTGTAATACAGTGCTGATTGTTATTCAGCTTGCGTATTTGATGGAACAGCAGCTGTTATTACTGTTGTTGCTCCCTGTTGGTGTCTTTCCTCACCTCCTCTGTGGAATAGCATTCTAATTTCTGTAATTTTCTTGCTTTGGCATGTAGTTGAAGTTTATTGTTCAGGCAGGATTACAAAACATACTGTATTGATGCATGTGTTTTTTTGTTTAGTTTTTTTCCCTTTTCTTTGAAAATTGTGTTGTTTGTTGCTTTTATGTGAATCCTTTCTTACAGATCTCTTTGTGTGTACTTAAAAAATACCTATACAGTATCGTGCAAACATTTTAGACACTTTAAATGTTTAGATTCTCATCGATCAAACAATACCATCAGGGCAATATCTGAACAGTCACAAATTCAATCTCTAGCAGCAAGACAACAAGCCTGGAAACACAGTCACAGTCACAAACAACTATCTGTAGTCACAACAACAACAAGGAGAGTTCAGGTAATGGCACAGGAACATCATCAAGTCAGTCTGGGATTACATGAAGAGACAGAAGACACCAAGAAGAACTGTGGCAAGTCCTTTGAAGATCTTTGGAGCAACCCACATGCAAAAGAGCCTTGAAAAAAAACTGTGTACCTAAGAAAGTGGTGGAGTGTTAAAGGCAAAGGCTGGTTACACACATGCGTCGCTATAGCTAATAAATAAATTAATACATAAATATTTCCATACTCTCCCAAGACACAGCAGCTCAAGGATACATGCCGAACACACCAGATAGCTCTGTGTGTGTTATGAAAGACAGACGCTGGCAGGATGGCACGAGGTCAGGCAGTCAGGAGGTGATAGAAGCAGGAAGGGAGACAGATGGACATGTAGACAGACAGGTAGACGTGCAGAAGGGTGCAGCAGGACAGTTGTGTGGTAGTCGGGGTCCCCCGCCTGCCTGCATTATTGATGGGCTCTTTGACAAGCTGCTGCTCGTGCTTGCGACCAAGCACTAATTATTGGGTTTTTGTGGGGGTTGGTTCCTTTTTTTTTTTTTTTTATTGGTCCTTAATATTGGTGTCACCTCAGTAATGAAAATGCAAGTCAAAGTAAATCAATAGAGCAACACTGGTGAAACACAACTACACTATGAGTAGGGTGAATCTAATGGCACAAACTGAGTGAGACCTTTTAGACGTATTGAAAATAAGCTGCTGTATGCCAGTGCCTGTTTCACTGCTTCATACCATATTTTTTTTCCAGGAACAGAGAAATATATATCCTGTTGAGATTATTAGTCCATAATAGTGATATCAAGATCCTAATTAATTATATACCATAATTTATTTTGTGCTTTTGCATCCATAATCAGATTTATAAAATGGTTTTCTCTTCACTCAAGCAGGTTTAGCTTCCAGAATGGATTCAAACTAACCTTGATCTTACAAAGCGATGTACGGGGGACATGGCTGTGGATTCAGAGGTTAGTCTTTTGATGAGGCTTCTTATTATAGGGGAGGAAAGCCGGAGGATCAGGGTCAATAAAGTCCTTGGATTGCTATCCCAAGGTCAGGGACTAATCGAACTGAGGTAATGACCGATGAAAAACATGATAGGTAATTGGGAGGAAGAGTGGGATGAAGAAACATGGCCAGCACTCTCTGCTTTTATATTTTCTGGGATGATTATGAAAGAATAAAGACACGGCAAGTGTTTGGAAAGAGTTGGGATTGTCAGTGACCAGTCTGGAAGAGAAAACGATAGAAACAGTGAGAGAGCGAGAGAGAGAGAGAGAGAGAGAGATCCTTGAGGCAGCAGACAGACAAACAGACTGAGTGGGAGGTCCCTGGGCTCATCTCCAATGCATGTTACCCTGCATTAACACAACAGCCATCCCGCAAAAGAAAGACAGTGAGAGAAAGAGAAGCATGGTAGATAAAAGTCTTCTATCAGCCATCCATTATTCATCGGTGAATTAGATCTCGCTTGAATGAAGTGGAGGAGAAGGTGAAAGAGGAGAAAGAGGGAGAGGGAGAGAAAGGTATGGGTTGGTTCCGAGGAGGGATCTGGCTAGCTAATGTTGTGGTGTTAGAAAAGGGTGAGTAGTTCAGATGAAGATGGAGCTCCAGCAGAAGGGGTAGTTATAGATTTGGGGCATTTGAAGAGTCTGTGGGGGATTTCCATGGATGAAAATGTAGTGTTTGCAAAAATGGATCTCAGGTGTAGACAACATGGCAAAGAAGGAGGAGAGGTGATAGGGACGGTTTCGGGAGGGGATGGATCAGAGACAGGGGTGAAGGAGAGGTCAGTTGTGCTCAGAAGAGTCGAGGTCACCCTGTAACCCTCTCACATCTTAAATGTAGTTATGAGGGCTCCCAAGGCTTATGAGTCCTTTCGTCAACAACTTGTCATTACTGTGCCTTTCTATCCCTGCATGTGTGTACGTGTACATATGTGTGCACATCTGTTGTGGCCTTATGAAAAAGCTGCCATTCAAAGGAGGATAACAAGCTGTGATCTCTACATCTTCAAAGATGGACACAAACTAAAGACTGGTCCTTCAGATGAACTCTAAATATGTTTCTGCAATGCAGCATCTTTACTCAAATGAGTTAAAAGTCCTGAAGAGGTTAAATACACAAAAAGCATAGATCATATGATCTGGCTGTTTGCCACGTGCACATGCTCATATACACAGCACCAGCAGTGATCTCAACAATCTCAAGCATGGTGGGCATGTGAATGTAATGAGATCTGTCTCTGTTGATCAAAAACTCAGCTGTCAAGGTCTCGGGGGTTCATTATATTTGTGTAGCATTAGTAGGGCTTCAAAACCTTAATCTAACCTCCGTTGTAAGGCAAGTTATTTTTTTTTTAATCGCTGATGAGAAGCCTAATCAACAACTTTGGCTGCCAGCCAACAGATCAGCGCGGCTCTGCAGAGTGTAACCAATCAGTCATAGCTGACCGCATGGCATTTATCTAGCCTGGATTCACACAACTGTTTCAATGGATTAAAATCAATCCTTTTTTCTTTTTGTCAATTCCATTGCTCGGTGGAAATTGATATGAAAAAAAATTGCACCAAATGATTTGGATGTCATGCACACTCATGTGACTTCTGTTCTGCACTCAGAGATTAAAACTCAACAGTATGAGTGATAGAAAATAACAATGCAAAGCAGGGAGGTGATGATGGATGGATAGAGAGAGGAATAAAGACATGCAACCTTGTCTTTGCAGCGTGTTTTGATGTTTTTATCTTCTCATGCTGTCTCTGCCACACATACAACTGACTGCGGAGGGTTTCACAGAAACACACTCGCATGCATGCAGAGACACTCACATGCACAGAAGGAGTTGGATGCTACTGGGCGTTTGGGTGTGATTGTAAGCTATAGGTGATGACAGCAGGGCCATATGCTGATGTATTTCTGTTTTTTTTTTAGTGCGGCAATTAGAGTACGACCAATGAAATCATTACACTGCGCCCACTCCAATCTCTCTCTTTTTCTTAATAAAGGTACTGGGAATATTACACAACCTTCATTATTGTACAAAAGCTTAATCGTAAGCTTTTGATTTCTGTTATCTTAATAATTTCTCTGCAAATTATACGTTCGTTTCTGGTGAGCATTTGTGTGGTCTTGTGATGCATAGTGGCTGTGTGTGGGTGGGTTTGTGCTGTATGTGTTAGTGGGTGAGTAGGGCGTTGCAGAAGACACAGTGTCCTTCACCGTAACGGTTCACTGCTGCATTTCTCTGGAGAGACAACTGGAACCTGGCTCAGATTGGCTCAGAGGCATGAACACATGGTGATGATGTACCAGTATATCTGAAGCTCATACCAGTCTCTTTTCTTCTCTCCATATTGCTGTATTGACTTTTGGTCGATTGTCAACACAATTACTGGAGGAGCAGCAATAGAGAGATCTATTTAATTGATGGAACTTTTTTTTTTTTTAGCAGCTGACAGGTTCTACAGAGTTTTTACATTAAATGGTGATGGGCTCCATTGTATCAGGGCCACTGTGCAAGACTGCATGTACTGTATGCACTATGGATGGTGGGTTATAAAGGTGGCAAATACAATATTTGTGTTTCCTGTGGTCCGATGCTCCTGATATTTATTTTATGTTCTGCCCACGAGCAAAATGAGAGGGAAACACTCAAAAGATAAAGAAGTGGCAGCAGAGATTGAGTAAGGGCTGACAATGACAGATAAAATGAGAGAAGCATGAAAGAGAAAAGGGAGGTGACATTGGTGGTAATTGGAGGAAAGGAAGCTGAGGCCTCAGGGAGCCTCTTTATCCAAACATTACTATGACTCTCATAAAAGATGTGTGAAAAAAAGAAAAGAAATGGAGTCAAAAAAGATGAGAGCCTGGCTCGAGCTCTTTCATTTGCTTATTCAATAAATTTGGACTCACTGCACATTTTAAAAGCTTTCCATCTATGGCAGCAATAACAAATCATAATTTAAAGTTTAATACATTTGAGGTGAAGGGGGAGTCCTTTCAGGGGGCAGGAGGATATTGGTCCAGATATAATTTCTACTCTTATTTACACTGTATTGTCTTATAATCCAGAGACAAGAGGAGAAAGAGAGAGAGAGAGATCAATAATTCACAGCTATTGTTCCCTCCCGGACAGTCTGTCTGTTTTTATATTAAATGTTGAATTATTAACTATGTGTGAGATTAGAAATACGGTTAATCTTCCTCCTGCTGCCTGTGGGCTTTCAAAAACTGCCCCGTCACTCACTGGCATCCACAAGAGCCAGCAAAAACACCGACATGGTTAAGTGGAAGATAAATTCAATTAGTATGAGAGTATTTTTGGCGAATGGTGTATTAGAAACAAGTGGGGAGATAAGAACTGAAAAACAACTCCTCTGTGTGTTGGCTCACATCCTGTTCTCTCTCACCCTTATCCATCATCTCAAGCTTCCTGTCACTGAGTTTAAAGTCACCATGTCAGGACTGTTAGTGTTCATCATTCTTAGTTCCTGTTAGCCAACCCTGCTACCATATGCTGGCCTGAGGGAATATGCATATTTCACGTTTCCTGGTCAACATGTGACTGTTGATAATAACCAGTGAGTTTAGTGTTGGTATAATTGACTCACTGTGAGGGTGAAGTCCTGTGTCTCATGGTCTGTTTCCTGACTTCTGAAGTGGCCTCTTCATGTGCAAATTTTTTTTTTAAAACATTCCTCTGTGGCTTTTCATTAGAAACAACAATTTGTCTGTGTTTCACATTTCGTCCTCAGGCTAACTGCATGGCTTCTTCTTGACAAGTGCCATCTGATAATTAGGCTTCATAATCACCCCATTAGTATGCAGCTCAATTGAGCAGAGAACAGCTTATTGTTCCCCTGGCATGAGCAGCAGACATTTGTAAAAGGATTATTGTAGATTTCTTGTTAGTGTCTTTATGAGAATGAATCATGTGTGTAATGAGTTAAATTGTTGCATTGTTAATCTCACAAGCATTTGTTTTTAATGTAGCCAGCAAGTTGTGAAGCTAAATTATTGCAGTGGTGACAAATCCTATATTAGGATTCTAGTTATGTTTTTGAAAGCATAAAAACATTGAGGTGGAGGGAGTGGTGCTGTGCTTCTAAGCGGGTTTCACTGTACAGTTGCAACCTTAATGTCTGTACCTTTTTGTGGACACACAAAGCCGTGCTGAACTTTCTCCATCACAGTTACCATGGTACCAAAGAAACAAGCCCGAATCACTTGAGCCTTGTTTTGTTCCTGTGACATTCAGGACCCAAACACAATAAACCTGGAACATGTAGAACTGAGGGCTCGGGTGTTAGGGAGAATTATAATGCTGTTTTGTGAAAGCATGCTGATTCCTCTTCTGTCCACAGATGCATACGTACAGGAACTAAAATTATACTTGGCGGTGTGACAGAACAAACCTGTTGTCGCACTGACTCTGACCCTGTTTTACAGGGCTTCAACCTGAGGATCTGTGTATAATAAGAACGCCATATACTCTTATACACACTGTATTTATTGTGTACTACTGTCAGACAGACAAAGAAAAGTTTTTTTTTAATTGGTGTATACTATTTACACTGCCATTTTTCCTTTCTTGTAGAGCAGCTCAATCACTTTTCTTGTAACCAAGAGGTTTATTTGTGCTGCTCCTGCTTACCTCTATCAACAGCACCTTGGAATACAATATTTTCACATATTACAAGTATCCCTGCTACTTTAAATCATAAATATAGAGGTAGAAGATGTATTTAAATATATATATATTGACTTTAATTTTACTTGGAGTCTAATTTTGATGTTGGGCACCTTCTGCCGCATCTCCTTATTTTTCTTACTTATGCAGAAGAAGTGACGGGCTTGTTTCAAAAAAATATATTTTTATTTCTCTGGAGTCTTCTCTGAAACTTGAGCCACTCCTTGATTTCAGATTTCTGTAAAGTAGGAAGGGACTCCTCATCCTTGCAGATCTTGTCCTTTAGTGCACCCACAGGAAGTGGAGTTTCTGTGTGGAGGGCCTGGATTAACCTCTTCAGCAGCATTTGTTGAGGTCTGTCTAGAAGTTTGATTTTCAGATCCTCCATCTCCTTGCCTCCCTGTCAGAGGCGTCTTGTTGCAGGAGTTTAATCTTTTGCACCATTTATGTCAACTCTTCAGTTTAATACCTCTGGAGAATCTCCTGGTATAAAACTGTTAATGTCTCAACCTCGTTCCTCATTGCCTTTTCCTTATTCACAAGCATCTATACTCCTCTGGTCTGTTGAGCCAGCTGTGTTTTGGTTTCCTCTACTTGTTGGCCAAGTTTGGTCCTCGGTGTCGTCAGCTCCTCAAAACACTTGGGTCTCTCTTTGCGTCACAGGTTGCTCTTCTGCTTTGTCCAGGTCTTCACTCTGTGAAGCTCATTGGTCACATATTCTGCCTGGTTCCAGAGAGATTTCTTTTAATTCACTTCTGACTCCAGGTTGACAGAGAGCTCTGTGACCTTTTGATCATGAAAGAAACTGTGTTCCTCTACCCTTTAGAGTTGAGCTTTTAGCTCCTCTACCTGTGCTTTCCACCCAGGCAATTGTTCATGACCATAGTGCACTGAAAGCCACTGTTAAAACATATCTCAGCCAAACATAGATAGTTTGGATTGTGGCAGATTAAAACTAATATCAGTAGAGATATTTATAGTAAATGCAGCAATTTAATTTCCACTATTACTTATGACAGTTTTAACTCTCTTATTGTCATTACTGCAACTGCTCTTTAGTTTATGATGACAGTTATCCTGAGAATTTTTTTTTTACCCATAAAACATCTGTACCTGGGGATACATTGTAGTGGTCTTTGCTACATGATTCGATTTAATATCTTTGTGTTTGAATACCAGAGACTTGGAATATATAACATGACAAGGGAGTTTTTAAACTTTTGTATTGCACTTGCATGGGGCAGCAAATATCACAATGTGTATACTTATTCAAACTATCACATTTCTGAGGCTGAACTTACCTAAATATCTTTGATCAGTGACACATTGGGCGACGACCTCACATTTGTGCTGAATGAGGACTCCAGTCTGCAGAATAAGAAGTGTTTTAACAAATAATTAAATGACCAATATGCTCACTTACGTACATGCTTTAAATTAGAGTCTGACTGATACTGGATTTTTAGGGGCCAATACCGATATTAGGGAGTAAAAAAAACATATCAATTTATTGTCCAATATTCTTTATATATATACTACAGAATGTATAAATCCCTCAAATGTGATAAAGACTAGGCAGGATTTTTTTTTACAGTTTATTGTCCACTTTGATATCAGTGCAATAAAATAAAACAAATAAAACAATGAATTTTACATTTTTACCAAGATTAAAACAAGGCTATAGTTTTGTTGTTGAAAAAAATTCAAATTTTTACAACACTCCAAATGCAAAATAATTTCCTGTGAGAATAGAGTGGAAATTCAGACTGAAAATGTCTATTTCTGTTGTGATTTTTGTTTATAGTACTGTATGATGGTTTTCTGTCTGGGCTACACAGAAATACTGACTCAAGAGGTTTGTATTGTGCAGTTGTTTATGTTTTTGTGCACATTCCAGGTTAACAAGGAGCAGGTCAGATCTTCCAGGGTAAATTTGCCTGCGCTCAAAAAATATCAGCCAGATACTGTTTGCTGCAGGGCTTTAGGAGGCTGTGTCAGGATTGTCTGCTGACATACAAACATACAAACATGCAGACAAACACATGCACCACTCTGACACCACAGAAATCTTGGGCTCTGATTTGGTGGTCTATTTGTACTGAGGCCAGATGAAGGTATGGATGGGAATTCAGAGCCCCAGTGCTGGCTGATGGTTGACAGACAGTGGTTGCTTCTCCTCTATTTGCTGCTCTTTAAACCCAGCAAGTAACTACCCCATGCTGTCGAGTGACACACACAGACTCTTGCACATACCCCCACACACCACACAAATACCGCTCACAAAGTACACCCTCCAGTCTGTGTCGCACACACAAAATCTACACAGCATGCTCACAAACAAGCCATGTGTCCCATATGCTTCCCAAACACCCCCCAAAGCACGCGCGCACACACACACACACACACACACACACACACACACACACACACACACACACACACACACACACACACACACACACACACACACACTTTTGCATATCTGAAGTTGTGAGGACCCTCACTGACTGCATTAACTAACTGAACTGTAACTTTAATCATCTGTCAAAATTATGGAAATTTAAGATGCAGTGACGTCAGATTAAGAAAAACATTTAGGAAGCCAGTTCCCACCCGAAAGATCTGAGCTCAGATAACTAAACAGACTTGTTGGCCTAAACACTTTCTAACAGTGCGATAATTATATCTTGATGTCTCTTAGAGGATTGTGAATATTTATGCCTACAGTTCCTACAATTTTCTGGCCTCATATTTGGTGACTGAAAGATACTAAAAGCGCATGACAGTTTTGAAATAAACTATATTTGTTTGGTATTGTTTTCATGTATCGCTTTCTAAAAGAAAAGAAACACGGTGGTTCCTGCTCATGTAAATCATTTTAATGATATAACACTGAAGCACCCCAAGGTCAGGGTGCTCCTAATCACATTGTGTCAGGAAATTGCTCCTAATTTAATAACATCAAGTATTGGATTCCCTTCTCCCCCGCCAGGATGGCATAGGTAGAATGGCTCATTTATAAGTTTGCGTTACAGTATTATAATAAGGAAATGGAAACAGAAGTTCCAATAGCAGGGTTCATCCAAGATTAACCTGGAATAACCTACATCAATATCCACTGGGACTAGAGTTAATATCAGCATGGAATCATTTTAGTGTTACAATGTTGAACTATCCAAATACAATGATGCAAAGTCAGTGTGCTATATTAGTGAAGAGCAAACAGGCTAAGTACATGTGTGACACTCGTGTGTGGCGTTAGTGTTGGCATTCTTATAACAACACACATTTAGACATCCAAGAATACTTCAAATCTGTATTTTAATACTCATCCTTTCTTTACTCTTATTTTACCTTTTATCTTCCATTACACCATTTGAACCTCAAACAGCTTCCCTTTCCTCCTCTTTTTCCACCTCATACTTCTCATAGACTGTATATTTAAGTGGATGCAGCCTCTGGCTCTTACAAGTGAAGCCACTTCAGAAATGCCTTAAAGTGCAATGCAACTGAAGTCCACTACGAGCTGGCATCAAAAACCTCTTACTCCAGAGACTCCCATTCAACTTCTTTCATGATGCTCAAAATTAATCAATTTTCCACAAGTCATTATGGTGTCTTTCGCAAAAGTTACTTCCTCTTATCAGTGTTGTAGCGGTCCATCTGAAAAGAATTCCGTAATCAATCAGATGTTGGCCCGATTATTGACATGTCTGAGGTGCAGTCAGTTTACCGGTTTAGAAAGGTGTTGTGTCCTGGGTTCTCAAGTCAGATATGCTACCCTCGAGGCTTTTAAACAGCAGTTCACTAACCACTGGGTTACCTTACAGTAGGTTGCCACCTAATGCTACCTTCTTACCATTGATTCCCTCTGTCACCCAACTGATCCTTTCTCTGCTATTCCTCCTTTACCTCTGCTTCATTGGAGACATACTGAGTTGATCTTGAATGTCGCTAGGACTTTTTACGTAATATTGGCTGTGTTGTTGTTAAGATACATTCAAAACGTTCCTGGCAGCAATGGCAGCTCTGCTTGAGGATTTTTCCCAAACTCTGTAAAATGTGTTTCCTTCTCAGAGGAAAAGGCTTTGTTCCTTGTTTGTTAATCTGCCAGCTTCTCAATAGCTCCCATGTTACACAAATGTAATGTGTGTGTGTGTGTGTGTGTGTGTGTGTGTGTGTGTGTGTGCGTGTGCGTGTGTGTGTACGTACGTGCACACACTTGTCTGAGTGTGTGCGTTGTATTTTTCTCCCTACATTTAAATTCATTTTGACTTTAAAGTGAAGTTGTTTAGTGTGACTCTTATCGAGAGGCTGCAGCTGCTGTTGTGAGAACACCGTAGCAGCCTGGAGGGACATCTTCACACACACGCACACACACCTTGGTTTACTCGCACTGAGCTGACGAGGCATACACCCTTAAACAAGCATGAATAATAGCATGTTTGCACATGTACCTGCAGTATGATAGACCTGTGGGACTCTTTTGAGAGTGGAGGAATATCTCATTTAGTTACACGCTAATTTAGTTTCACACTGCTCAACGCGTTTGTTTGTGAGAAAATAGTATTGGCACTTTTTCTACGAATCAGGCCAATTTTGATTTGTGTATCCAATTAATGACAATAAATACTACACCCAGAAGTGGCCATTGATGATGTAAATTAGTGTTAAAACTGATCAATATGTGATATTAGTACCATACCTGACATGTTTAATGCTTGGTGTTGCCTCTGAATTTGAGAAGAGGAGCTGTAGTTTTCTGTACATAAATAGTGCATAAAATAGCAATGCTGCTCATCTTTTTTCTATATGATGCCATGTCTCAGGCGACATGCTCAGTTTCATGGGTGAGTTTTAAGCTATGCCAACGTCCATGCTGTCAGTGTGCAGGCTATGACCCCGTCTGTTAATGGCATGGCCACCTTGTAGGTTAATGGATACTGAATTTCATCCACCTCTATTCGCGGCCATTCTGCGTCTGCCATGGTTACAGTAGTGGAGTCAGGGCTCTGTTCTTCTTAGATTAATGGCCTCAGCTTGGACTATTGACACAACACTTATCTTGTTTTTATGAGTTCATCGGCTTCTATAAACCTCAGATGCACACATGCGCACAGTCACACACACCAGAGTGCACACACAGACACACACCTGGCAGAGACTGTTTTACATACAGTTACAGTTATGTCGTTTATTCTCCGTATCTCAAATGTAGTTTCCAGCCCAATCCCAATGGCTTTACGCTCCAGATAAGGTGAAGAGCTGAGTTGGCCTTTACCAAACTATCAGAGGAGTGGACTGCATAGGGACAGATTATAATATGTTTTATTCTGGAGATGGAGGTTTATAAATCTATTATTACAACCTGGTATGTAGTTGCTCTGAAGATGGTAATATTCATCCATTGGTCAAATACTACATTGCATTTCACAATGCTGTAAATCTTACTGACATCTCTAAGTAACTCCTTTTCAAGAAAATGTTTTTACTCGAGCTATCATATGCTCTTAACTGTCAGTATCCCGTTGTTTACAGCTGTTATCAACTAGCTTTTTATATCTTTTATAATCTGTTTCCAAGTGACTATCTCTAATTATGCAGTTAATTATTAATAATGCACAATTTCATTTCAAGTATCACAGAACAACTCAGCTATACCACAACTACAAATCATAACGATACAGGTAGAACTTTCATGTCAATAATTATATAGATTTTTATTTTTTCTTGTTGGAGTGTAATTTAAATGTTAGACTTCCTTTCCTTCCTTTTCTTCTTCAAGCTGAAGAAATGACGGGCTAATTTCCAAAGACAATATTTATTTTTCTCTGGAGCCTTCTCTGAAACCAAGATCTCTTCCTTGAGTTCAGGTTTCTGGAAAGTAGGAATGGACTCCTCCTTCTTGCAGACCTCAAAATAACACCCTCAAACCAACTTTGGACAACAGAGAGGGAGCACTGTTGTTTTCAGCTTAAATGAATCAGCTTCATGAATCTGACACTAAACATAAAAACCAGTTGAACAAGTGTTTTTCTGTGCATTTTCTTTTCACTTGTTTCCCTTACTTGTTCTCACTGGATTTATTTTCCTTCCTGCCGGTTTCTGCTGCTCTGCATCAGGTGTTCTAATGCTGCATTGCTATTTGTTGATGGAGAAAGTAGGAGTGTTTGTTTTAATGCAGCTGATGTCTTTAAGAAGAATGTTGCAGAATCTTTTTCATTTAGAAATGAGAAAAGAGGCATGAATCAAGATCGCAATTTTAATACAATTATTGTTCATCTCTAGTTAGACATGCTTTCACTAAGATGGTAAACATCATGGTGAGTCTGTTAGTTCAAATTACTGCTGTCCAACCTCATTAGCATTGTTGTAGAGTCTGTTAAGAGTTAAAAACGTGCATCAGAAGTCTTTTGAAATTCCAGAAAGAAACAAATATAGAGGAAAAACACCAGTTTGGTAATTACAATAACAGAGAAGGTATCCCAAGCTCTATGTACTGGTGATGTTTGTATTGTTATGCAGTGTTGCAGCAGATCAGAGAAGGAGAAAATGAGAATGAGCAGATGAGGTGTCCCTGTAGGCTCCGCTTCCTATGTACCTGGAGGATCAAACACCAAGAGTGAACCAGATATCACAGGAAGCGTCAGCCGCAATTAGGCTAACAGATTGCCTTGCCCAAACTTATGTCTGTCAAAGTGAGGAGGGTGCTGCATGTGTGTGTGTTAGAGGAGAGGAGAGGAATTGGTGTGATACAAACTATTTCACCTACACCACATTCAACCTTTGTCAGCCCTTCCTGAGGTGCTTCTGTCAGCAGGTACTGTATATACCAACACACACACTGGATCTGACCAGGTAATAATATGCTCCATAAGAACTGTGTTTTCATCTGTCAGATCCAGATAGATTTCAGTGCAGGTTGCTGAGTCTTATAGAGCCACACTGGACGAAAGAGGAAATATTGCAATATCTAATTTAGTTAAATATGTTTTCTGTCATGCGCCTTCACACTTCAGAGCTTTGAGACCATATTTTTCTGCAGCGAGAGATTAGTTTGAATGGCATTTGCCACAGTTTGAGGGAGAATTGGTTTTAAAAGAGGCAGATAAGAATAGGACAAGTAGTCCAATGGACACTTTAACACATAAAATAAGAAAGTTTTAGGTTTCAATTGTGAACTCTTTAAACAATATACTGCAACATAAATAATTGAATTGATGAGAATCTGGGGTCCAAATAAGCAAACTAAAAAAAACAAAGTTCAGTAATTAAATTGGATTTTATAACTGCAGTATAAAGAAATACAAGTCCAGGTAGATATACTGTGCTGGTGGGTTGTAACCTGTTAAGTCTACAGATGGTACGAGACAGTTGGGCGTATGCTGGGCTGGTTGGCCATAATAATAGCTCCCTGCTAATAGCAGCTGCTTGACATCAGTCATGATTGGCTAAGGTGGGAATTGACGCTTGCGATTGGTTGATGGTGGTTAGATACAGGCTGCTGATGCTTGCCGCCCAGTTGCCTGGATACAGCCATCCCTCACTGTGTTAGTGGCCTTGGCAAAGTGACGGACAGCATAAATGCTCTGCAGAGGAATTTGTCAATCTGTTGATTCTACTGAGGATTTCTTTATCATGTCTATGTAATGGATCTGTACTGTTCTCGGCATTGCTTCGTATGTCTTTATCTGTCTTGTTCTCTCTTTTTTCATTCTTTTTTCACTGCATGCTTTTTTTATTGCATTGATCCATCAATCTGAAATGAAAATTACAGTACAATATGCTGAAACACAAAAGTACATGAACAAAAAAAATTGGGTTTCTCAAATTAATGTTTTTCATGCAAACATAAATTTCTTATGACATTGATTTTTAGAGCTAAACAGTAATAATGTCTGACATCCCCTCTGTGTCATTCACTTTGTTTCTGGGAAAAATATATTTACAAATTTTCCTTGACATTTGGAATGAACTGTATATTCATCTTTCTCCGACTCCTTTAGTCACCCTATAAACCTCAGTGGTACCACCATCAGGTTACATTTTCCACATATTGGACACTTTGGTCAATATGAAATTATCTAAAAAAAAAAAAAATCTGGATTTTCATTAAATTTGCTGTAGATAAACCACAATTTATTGAGTGTACGTAATCTTTTATGTGTCATACATCATGATTTTGTCTACCTGTTAAGACCAAAAGCAGCAGGGTAGACGCAGTACTCGTTGGCCCGAGGCCACGAGCTGCACCACGCCTCCTTCATTGCTGCATGGTATGGCTGCAGTCCAGACTCCGAGTCTCTCAGCAGACCGCCTGTTAATTTGTTTCTCTTGGTGGACAGACAGAGGACTCCACGACGGCTCATTTTCCTGGACACTTATGGTCTGTTTGTGTGTGCATGTGTGTAACCTTCCTGCAGTCAGTGTGTCTCTGTGTATGAGGCCGAGACGGTATAGTCCGAGGTGGCTCGTTTTCATCTCTCGGGAGCTTGGCCACAGAATGCTGCCAGACCGTGAATGTCTTCTGCTTGTGATTCATATCTCAGTCACGTTGTTAATCAGGCCAACATAGATATGAACAAAAATACACGCTTTATTTTACTTTGAAAATCACAAGATAGCCATCTCTCCTTTGCAGACTTGTCTACTACTAAAAAATGGCAGGAGGACAATGTAAAAGTGAAATAAAAGATCTAACAACAGAGAGGATGAGGTGGGCATTTTACAATAAGAGCAGGAAACCGACAGAGAGATTTATGCCAGAGCATGCAGTCATTTATGTGTGAACACACAAAGAAGATGAACTCATTAAACTTAATGTGCTCAGTGGTCAGTGAGTGGCCAGCTGAGCATAAACAGACCTACACATGGTTTTTCACAATCTGACTGTAGTTAAGTAGCCCCATTATGATGTCCCCTAACCTGCTGAATTTCGACGTCTTCACAGCAGCAGAAACATTGAGGATCTTTGTGGTTTTGCATCTGTAAAATTACTAGAACGGTCCTCACCTTTCTGCACTGCAGTATACTAAGAACAAAACCCCAGTGACTTCCTGTCAGCTCCCAGTGTTGTCATCACCTCAGCTACCTCAGCCACTCCCACCCTGATTGTCTCTCAAGGCCAGTGACATGCTCCTGTTGACCCCTCGCCTCAGTTGCCTTGACAACTGTTCTTTATCTGGGTGAGGTACTGCTCACTTTCTCAGTGATGGTGCGATAAGTGCTACAATTATGTAAATTCTGTCCAACCAAAGTGTTTTTGCAGATTAAGCATAGCTAGCTTGAAAAGCTCGCCTGATGCTTTCAGCTCTTAAATTCTGTAGTTAACAATCATACTGCATTGTTGCATTACTGCACACCTCTGATCCTATCCTTTCTCTCTGTCACACCTGATTTAAAAAAAAAAAGAGGAAATATAGCAATCGTTACAGGCATCCTTTTAACTAGATTAATGGACAGATAAACATTTTAATTTACTAAAGACATAAAGAGACTTGTCAAGATATTCTAAGGAAATATATAAAGACCATCACAATGAACAAAATCACTGCCTTGTTTACTTATTAATAGACACACAGTACTTCCCCATTGTGAGAAAAGATATTTTATAATTATAATTATTATAATTATTATATCTATAAAATGCAACACATGGAGTTGTGGGATCATTATCTTAAAGTAGAAGTACCATGAATAATATTTATTACTCAACTCTCAAGTTTTTTTTGGGAGGGGGATATACTTTTAAGTTTTCACAACTTCAAAATTTTAGTTTAATGAATGATAAATGAAACTAAATGTAACTGGGAGAATTAGTCATTGTAAGTTAAAGTGCTGAAAGAGATGAATGATCAGACTGGTGTTCTTTTTACAGCAGATATCAAGTACAAACAATTTGTCCTTTATTGTTTTCAATTTAAATAGTTAACTGCAGTACTTTTGGCATTTAAGTTAATTCTACTTAATTAATGCATTACTTATTTACTTAAGTCATTTAAGTGCAGTCACTTGCCTCAACATTATGAAGTACAATCAACTTATCTAGGTTTACAGTGTACAGTGCATTTAATGTGTTTCACAGTGAGAATTGGGACAAAGCCCACATTGCTGTTAGGATACATCAGCAATTTAGTCATAATTTGTTGATGCTACGTTATATTAATGCGGCATTGGAATTGAATATGTATATAAGCTTCAGCTTGCGAAAATTGCAAAAGCCATAAAGTGTAGGCCCAATTTTAGTAAACTGATAATAGCAAAGTCTTTGTGACTGATTGGTTTAGATGTCTCTGCCCAAATCAAATAAATCTGACCACAACTGTATGATAGGCAAGTTTTACGTGTTCTGTTTTGCAGATTTACCTCAGTAGTGTTGAAATAAGTCTCTTTTCTTGAGTCATGCACATCTTTTAGTTGTATTTTTCAAGGATGTTGCCGAAGCCTTATCAGAGCAACATATTTCCTGAATTTATTTGGCATGTTTCTAATTCTCAGTCACCCTCTGCTCTTTCATATCGTCTGCTTACAACCAAACCTCATTGTTTCCATAATCCTGTTAGCAGTGCTTAGTTATGGCATTTTGAGGGAACTCTTGTTTTCACTTTCAGTAGCAACCCTGTCCCTAAGAGACAGACTCTCAGGGGCTGACACAGTTACACCAACAGTGGTGCAGTGGAGTTTGGCTTTGGCACAAACTCTACTGCTGTGACAAGTCTTAAAGTGTTTCCCTGGAGAGCTAAGGCTTGAATCCTGGTCTGTCCTTGCGTTGCCATTCTTCTCCCTGTTACCTCGTAACTTTGCCACTTTCTGAATCACAGCCAAATTTAACTGAAAGTGCTTTAAAGTGTTGTGTACTTTACTTGTATTAAAACTAAACAGTAAACCATATTTAAGAATCCTATTATCTTTGAAGAGAAGAGCAAAAAAGTATCCGAGTTGCATGGCATAGTTATTTAACTGATGATAGAGGGAGAATTTCTGTGTACGTATCTGTGAGTGAAGCAGATGTTGCTGTAGAAGAAATAGACTGGGCAATTGTATATCAAAGATGATTGTTCTCCACAGGGAGTAATGCTGCAGCTAAGACCACAAAGCCGATGCCACCTGCAGAGCTTCGCCACTTTAGTCATGATGTTTTTAAAGACCGTCAGTGCTTTCATATTGGAGAGTAGAAATGGATTTCTTTTGACTCAGCAGATCTCTAGCGAATTTGTCTGAAGGTCATTTTTAGTCTCCAGTTTTGTTTGTTTTTAACTCGTCACTTATTCCCTTATTTTAAACATTACTTAAATATATGTTGCAACCAACATAATATGTCAGCAATAGATGACAAAATCTTCTTTAAATATTGCATAAACAGAAATCTAAATTATATAGTAAAAGAATGCTTGAGTCCTCCTGTCAGACAAATAGAAAGAAGAAAGAAATATTGTGGATATTTGTTTTTTGGTTTGTGTGTGTGCGTATGTTGTTGAGAAAATGTCTTTACCGTCCTTTAAGACCCCTTGAGAGTTGGGAGTGTGACCATCAAGTCTTACTCAAGAGTGTCCCCTTATTACCCAATAGCGAAGGATAAATTATTACAACTATACATTAATATACAGACAGGTTCAGTTAGATGTTAGTGTAGAGCTCAGTTTAATACACAACTGTACTGTGTGAAAATATACTTCTACTAGTGGTTAAAGGGTGATTTGGTGGGACCATGCTTGTTGGCGTATGCATATGTGTTTGTGTGTGCATTGGTAGATGTTGGTTGAAAGGGCTCTTTTGAACTTTGGGGCAGTGCTGGTCTTTTGTTGTGTGTCTGTCAGTCGCCCACGCTCACTACACCCCCTCTCACTCACCCAGCATCCTCCCATTCTCTCCCTCCTCGTCTCCCATCCTCCAACCACAGCTACAGGCTCTTTCATCTACCCTCTGTTGGATGAGGGATGGAGTGGTTATCTGTATGTGTGTGTCTGCGGTTTCCCATAGTGAGTGAAGAGCAGCAGACATACAAACATTTGACCTTTCACCCTGTGTGTTGTTGTCATTCATTGTGTACCTGGCTCGTCATGTTCACATTAGCTATCTGAACATGGGAGATGACTGCTGATGCTGTTGCTGCTGCTTGTAAATGGGAGATGCTCACAAACACACACACACACACACACACACACACACACACACACACACACACACACACACACACACACACACACACACACACACACACACACACACACACACACACACACACACACACACACACACACACACACACACATACAGACCATATTGACACATGTGTCAGGAGTAGAGTAAGATCAATTTTGCCCCTGGTGTCCTTCTAAATGGCATTAGAATAACATTAGAATACTAATAACCACAATATCATTCTCTGAGGTCCCTGCTGAAAAAGGTCACTACAGACAAGACAATGCAGGAGCACGAGGTGTGTCACAAAAAACACAGAAGTATTTATGTTGAGATGTAATGTTTGCATATTTTAGTTGAAATCCAAGATTTTACCTTTACAAATTCCATTGAATGAATTAAAGGACTGTGCTTTTTTTTTTTTTTTTTTTATCTCGTGGCCATGTGTTTAATTAGGTGTGAAATAGGCTTGAGGATTTCCTTGTTAAGGATTTTCCAAATGGACAAAAAGGATACAATAGAATTCTCACGATTGACATCCAGCTGTATCCACGGTAATACAATGAGGCGCCCAATACCGCCGCATTCAGCAATGTACGCGCACACAAAAACACACATGTAACACACACACAGTGCCTCATTAGGAATTGCAAAGGAGGGGCTAAACCTTGTGCTGAAATTGGATGAGAGGTGAATGTAGACAGAAGGAGAGCATGTCGCTTTAAAAACAAAGCGCTATGGTGATTTGCTGTGATTACACATGAAAAGGGAGGCTTTTAATGGTGAATACACATGTTTATTTTGATAGCTAATCATTTATTCTTTGATTGTAGAGTGTGAAAGGTCATTTAAGAGAGAAATGACCTTCATCTCTTTCACTTGGCTGAAAAATCGTCATGAATCTCCAGCTGCGTTTTCTCTTTCTCAGCATCGTATTGTCCTTCCCTCAGCAGATGCCTTGTTTGTCACTTGTTCTATTTTCTGGCCTCTATCCATCTCCTGCTGGCCTCAAGGCCAAAGTCCACACAGCTGTAATCACTCCTCTTTAGCCTGCTAGCCCACATAGGACCTTTGCACTGTCACTGCTACTGTTGAGACAGAGGAGGGACTGAAGCAGTGTGTTTCATTTGCGGGATGGTTCATTGGCAGACTAAACAGACAGCTGGGGGAAGTGTTATATAGGAAATGTCTGGTAAGGAGACTAATATAATTCAGACTGAGCCTGCTCTCAGATAAAGTTACAAGTGCTTATTGCCTCAATTTTGTGTTTGCCTCAAGCACCATACAGGCAAAGACTGTTAAACTGGATGACTGTTTTCTTTAAAGCTCCCCGGCTGTGTCAGAGAATAATTATGGTGCATATGTTTGTTTCTGTGTTATTCTTCTTGTACAATATGTGTTTAAAAGTGCATACATGAGGTTAATTTCCTTGAAAGAGGCCTTCACAGTACTGCTGGTGCTCAGAGCTGTAGGTACACACACACTCAAAACTTCAAACAGGCTCAGATATGAACATGTTGCACAATCACACACATACCTGATGAGTGGCTAAAAGTAAATGAAGCCCCAGCAGTGATCCTGTGAGCCAATCTCTGTAAAATATTAACTGATGTTTGGCCAGAGGCAGACTACAGTATTAACCTATTTATTAGTTCACAAAGAGAAAGAAGACCCAAGAACATGCTGTCTGCTCCAGTGCACTGCTCTGTCTGAGCTGAATCATCAAAGTCATATTTAAATATATGTACAGTTGTTGTTAGCATTTGACAAAATGTTGTGATTTATTTCTGAAATTCAGTTAATCAGTAGAAAGTGGTTTTTTTCCCAGCAAACTATATGATGTTTTTGATAAAAGTGATTTCACATGTAAATCTATCATTTGGAAGATACGGATTAAGGGTCAAATAAATGTTAAATATATTGTTTAAAATAAAGTACAAGCCAATACAGGGCCTGTAATATTTTGTGTATTCAGTAACATCACTTCGAGTGACTTTAATGAATAGCTTAATAGCACTAAAACTGACTAAAAGCAACAAGCTCTGTGCTAACTGTGCATTTAGTTAATTAAATGTAATTAAACACATCCGCACTTGTGTAAAACCACCACATTAGAAAAGTATGTTGCCTTGTTGCACTGCCAGCAGCATGGCTGATATACCTGTAGGTCCTCTTGGGCTGGTGCTGCCACATCCATCACAATAAAGGTTGTTTGTGTTGAGCACCGCTCTGCTCTGTGGCATTTTAGGGTCCTTAAAGGACAGTCAAAGCCTGCTGTAATGAATAACCCATCAGCCAGGCTGGTACTCCCAGCCGCCACGTGGGCCCTATCTGTCACATCCATCATCTGCTGTGGGGGCCGCCCAGCCCAAAGGGAGGGCCGCTTAGTCAAAGATGGGGGGTACAGGTGTGTCCACAAGGAGGGAGGGTTTGTATGAAGGTCTTAGGTCCTGCTTTCAGGAATAGTGGCCCTAATGAGCGGTGATGAGTGGAACAAGGTTTGAGGTCTTGTTTTCTATTTCTTAAATGTGACATAGGAACAACAACTGGAGAAGAGAGAAGGGAGGGAAGAGGAGGGAACTATGGGAATAGCAATGTAAGTGGGGGTTGGGGTGAGAGGGAGAGGTTGTCCTGGTCCAGAGGGGCTTCAGAGACACAAAGAGCTATAGCTCCCAGGGGACCCTCCTCCATCAGCCCACCCTGCTTATATTACTGGCCTGATTAATCTCATGCGCCAGCTATAATGTAGCTATAATGTATGATTTCTTTCTCTCTCTCGTTCTCTCTCTATCTCTCTCTTTCTCTCTCCAACACACAAGCTTCTCAGGTATTCTTGGGTCCCTATGGACACACCCCTGTGATCTGTCACATGACTAGCTCCCATGGTAACAGAGAAAAGACTTATTAGCATTCTTAATTAGCACTTTATTTATCTGCACTGTATAATTGTGCTTTTAATTGGTGTATTTTTCCATCACTTCACCTAATAGTATGAACTAAAAATAATTATACTACTTGAGAATGACAGTTTTAGAGAGTTCAGTCAATATTTATTTGTAATTATTTGAACATCAGCGACTATATTCCAGAAATGTAATACTTTAATTCTGATGTGTCAGAAGACATTTTTGTTCCACTTTTATCATCTATTATGGCAACATTTACATCAAGTAAACTAAAGCAAGATACAACGTTGTTGTTTCTGTGCAATCCATACACATACAGTCAGAGATTCCAGGCTAGACGGGTGGGAGATGAGTTTTCTTTTATAAACACATACTCTCCCAGCAGGGCCTTCTACATAAAAGGGTTTTCATGTTACTGTGCCAAAAGGTGCCTAGAGTGTTGACTGTGCTATGTAACATGTCAGTGTCAAACTAAAGGTTAGAAGATGGCTGTGAGTGAAGTGATTCCTCGCTCAGCTGCTTCTGACGTGCCTTTCAGTAAAGTATTTTATTCTGCCAACAGTGTAATGGTTTTGCTAGAGAGCCAGGAGCTATGAGTGTATGCAACTTTATTATAAGGACCTATCAAACATGCTTAATACTGCTTCTCATGAAGAATATCAATTGTGCAGCTATGTATGTGCTGACATTTCTCTTTAGCAGCTGCGTTTTGAGCCGGAAGTATACATAATGCCTCGTCTATGACTGAAATGCTTTCCTCTGATGCCTTTTAGGAACATGCATTCAGCTTAATTTGTGTTCTGGGAAACTCAGCCCACAATATTGTTTTATTTTGCCATCTATCACAGACTGGTGCTTTTTCAGGCTCATTTCACAGTCAGTTGGTGTGCATTGCTCTTTTCCTTCCGTTCAGTAAGATGTGCAGCCCGGTCTAATCAGAGATCACAGTATTGATTCCTGGGCGCACACAAAAAGGGCTGTTGCTTGCCATGCAATACAAAGGTACTGAGTAGGCCTAATCAACACCAATTGATTATTTTATGCTGACTGCTTACTTCTGGTGTGCAGTTTTCTGTTCAACATGCCTGCTATGAAATCTGTGTGCGAGATATAACGCTGTCTGGAACATTTGTCTTGACACAGGAATAAATTGAGAATATATAAGTAAGTGAGACTGCATTTGATCAAATAATCAACACAGACACACTAAATCATGTTGCTATCATAGTGACATATCTGACATACATACATACACACACACGCACACACACACACACACACACACACACACACACACACACACACACACACACACACACACACACACACACACACACACACACACACAGATACTTGCAAAAGGAACACCTGCTCATTCGCATGCATGCACACAGTCACACAGTGATGTGAAAGCAATTGGTTGCAACAGAGGAGAGGCCAACTCCCAGAGTTGGTTGCTAATGGCTACAGGATCCAGCGGAGCAGAGAGAGATGTCGATAATGACAATGTCACTCCTGGCCAACCAGCGCTCAAAAATGGGACAGGACACACACACTTACCCATACTCATGCAAGTCTATTGGTGATTATGTAGCGCACGCAGGTACACACATTCAAGCACACACAACTCGATGCTGAAATGGAAGAGCAATTTTCTTCTACAGGTGACTGTGTTATTATAGCTGTCAAAAAGCAGCTCTTTTCCTGAGGGATCATTTTAGCTCCAAGTCTAATGTTTGAATAAAGGTTTTTTTCTTTCCTGTTTTACACTGCGGGTACTATAATCAGCATATGATTTTCCTAAATATTCATTTGAATTTCAAGGTCAAGTAGCAATTCATTTTCTTAGACCAAATTATTGCTTATTTCAATCCTTGCTTTTGCCATTCATATGTTTCCATCTTTTATTGGATTTACTGTATTAAATGGGAGAGTCTGCCCTTTTCATTATGTCTGCCCTGGTCCTCCAGTGGGTTGTGGCTGCTTCAGATGTGAGACAGTTAATTTCCTCATTACATCCATCAGCAGTGTCCACTGTTTCTGAGGTGGCTGGAAGCATCCCTCTGTTTCTTTGTTTGTTTCACAATGATCTTGACTCAGTTTTTATTTTCTTCTTTAAATGCCTGATTTTGCTTTATGACTTTTCACTTATTAACACCAGTGAAATCTTTAGCGCATTCAATCAGTCGGATTGACCAGAAACCTCCTCTGTCTTACGACACCGCATACGTTCCCAATGTAACTGCAGGCCAACCAGATAACAATGGAGCTCATTTAGATGATGTAAGGCTATGCAAAACCAACAAGGCAGCTTCTCTGTTCGGTTCTTCAAACAGTGTGTTTAATAGTGTTTCACACAGGCTTTAAATATTAATTCTGAAGTATCACCAAGTGAAGTATGCATAAATGGAGAAATGAAATAAGACAAGCCTCGAGTTTGGTCCGTTTAGCCTTCGTCATCTTGCTACTTTGGAGCCAGAAGTGACCATATTTGGTCGAGCTTGGGAAGCGAGCGGTGGATCTGACTTGGTCTGATTAGGAACCCGAGGAAACTATTTCCCGCCCTCTGATAACAGAAACCTGAGTGCAACAGCGGCCTGTCAATCAAAAAGACACGCCCCCCCCCCCAAAATGCCGCTTTTTGAAACCTAATATCGAATTAATGATGGGATTATTTTCAGATGGACTGCCAGACAATGAATAAGAAGGAGTGACTTTAGCGAGTGACACCACAATGACTCGTGTAAAAAATTATTGGTTTGTTTTTCTCGAGAGAAGTTGAATGGGATACTATGGAGCAGGAGACTTTTTGGAGCCAACCTCTCGTGGCCCTCTGTGGTATGGCAGTTTAAGACACTGCTGCACTAGAATCATTTTTCAGACCTGGAAAATACATCCACGTTATACACTGTCTATGGTTGAAAGCCTTGACTTTCTATATCTACTGTAGAAATGGCTGCACCATTACAAAGTAAATCAATACATATTCACAGGAAACAATACTAATCTGCATTTGTCTTTGTTTCTCTTTATGATAGACAGTCCCTCTGACAGCATATTACTGCTAATGTAGTTCAATGCAGATGCAAACAGGGGCCCAATGACTTCCTCTGTGGCTGCCCGTCCCTGTTATTGTCCGTATGAATGCAGTACATCTAGGATGCCACCCTCATTCCTTTCACTTGGCTGCATATGGATCAGCAGAACAAGCTCAGTGAAGAGGAAACATGGGGAGAGCAGAAACAGTGAGGGAGGTGTGAGAGGGGGTAAACATGTAGTCTGCCTCAAGAAGAGATCAAGAATGAAGCCGAGCGGTAAAATGAGACATCAGCAGCACAGTGAAGCATTTCTGATGCTCTCTTTTCTCCACAGAGCAGATGATGATTAATATCAGTCATGTTTGTGTAACGCTGAGAGCGGAACATAAACCTTATTGTAATCCTAATGAGCCATGACCATGTAGACCAGCCCTGACTAATGGGGTTAAACTGTCACATGGTCATCCTGACAGAGATTTTGTTCTGGATCTAGTCAGTGTTCCCACTATAAGATTTATTTAGTTTTCTCTGCTTTGATTTTCCAGGGGTGAGACTGTGGTGGAAAAAAAAAGATTTGAGCTGGACAAAGAGTATTATTCGGTCATTAATTTAATGGTCATGCAGATACGGACAACTTTCTGCGCTTATTCAAGACAGTTGCTTAAAGTTAAACAAATTGGAATAGATTACAAGCTAATACAGTGGAAATATATGCATTCGCCTCAGGCCGTTGTCATGGGCTGTGAGTTCTCTCTATGCTGATGACATCTGCTGCCCTCCACCCGTTGCTCAGCCACCAGCCTCCCTTCTGTCTCCCATAATCTCCCCACCCTTCTATCTCTTACTCCAGGACCACTCATCTTCCCCCCACAAACCTATTTTTTGTAATTAGGTGTTGCTTCAAATAACTTTTTTCAGCTCAGTGAATCAGGGAATCATTTTCCCAAAGCACCCTGGTATGTTGCGTCCCCGAGCTCTGTGCTGCCATATTGTCCAGTCATAATCAGAGCATTTCTATGATTTAGGGAAACAGTCATTTCTAATTGTCTTTAGAGCCAGATAACTGAAAACTCTGAAATGACAGAGGGATATTTAATCACTGGCCATTCATTCCATAAACATGAAATTTTATCGATACATACTTAAACATTGCAGACACCAGATGTTTCTTAAGCGGTAGCTATCAAAGTGGCAACATCCCCTAATCCATAAACCCATTGATGTTTAGAGCACTTGGGTTTCATAGTGTGAATCTTTGTTTGGTGGTAAATGGCAGCAAACTTCAGTCTTGCAGTTACTTGATGGACAAAAATTCTGCTTAAAAATGTAGAAATTATTGCTATAAATGTGTAAGCAGAGATGTACTGTTATATTAAGGTGGTGTTTTTGGCAACTGAAGAAATAGTAATAACATTACCTACAAAATAATGTTTTTAGTAGAAGCATGTTCCATATCTGCCTCCATTTTTTGTAAAAAAAACTGTAACAGTATACCGGAGACTCTCAGAGAGGGTATCTTACACTCACCTCACAGACTGACTCCGCAGTGACTGTTCCCTTTTTAAAAAGGTTCCATGAAATCAGACCTGATCTTTTGCGATTAGATTTGCTTCAATTAATGTTGTATTAGGGATCTGTGCAGTGCATGAGTTTGCATACTGAGACAGTGATACTCATCCATGTCCTTTATTGGACTGCTGCCAGGAATAAAGTCTGTATTAACCAAGCTGTGGCACACAAAGAAAAGAAATGTGATATTGACAAGAACTATCACATTAAACAGCAAGCACTGAAATGGCTCCGAATGTGATGAGATTTAACATATGATAAAAATATAGATTGTTCCGACTCCACAGTGGGTCTCCAACCACAGAATTAATGTATGCTTCATTTTAGTTTATAATATCCCATAGCAATCTTTACTGACAGACAAATATTACTTTAAAATATTCCTGATCTAAAATGGCTTAAGATGTCTGACAAAGTTTGAGAGATGTGATTGAAGCTGAAAAGTCCAGCTGAACATTTCACTCTGCGAGATAAATCGGACAGCTTAATTCACGCTGTTATCAGTTTGCCTTTTCGCTCGGTCTCTGCCTACCTGTAGGGAGATGCAGGGAGTCAGTGAGACTCGCAGAGAAACTATCCTGATCTTCAAGGCCCTGCGTGGTGGTGGGAGGAGAGAGAAAGGTCTGGGCCAAACTTTCCTTCACTCTGACTGTCGGAGATAACACTTCACAGCAGCAGCTTAGTAAAATAAGAAGAGGGAGGGAAGAAGGGAGAGAGAAATAGAGAGGGGAAGGAACCGATAAAGACCGGGAATAAGGGAGAGAATTACTCAAACTAACACACACTGACTTTTTTTTGCTGGCCTGTGAAGAATTAAAAGCAGCAGTAATTGACTTTCCCGTCAGCCTGCTGGTCAGTAATACTGTCTTCTGTGGACTTCCTGTTTGTTTGATTGGAAGAATACATAGCCTTTTACTTCTCTGTCTCATTCCCCCCCATGGAATTTCCTCCTTCATCTCCCTTGTTCCCATTTAACCTCCTCTGTGTTTTCAACCATACCCATTTAGCCCTCCACTGAACTCCAAATCGAGTCACCACAATGTTTATTTCTTTCTGTGGTGTGCTCCTCAAATTGTGTGTATCTCTGTTCTGCAGTCAAACTGGGTGTGTATATCTGGGCTTGTAAGGGATACAGGAAGTATCAGGGCTCAATACAAAAATGTGCAGAGGATGCAAGGGTCACTGACAAGGCAGATTTTACAAACAACATCATCATACACATGTATAGAGGCTTTAGTGGAAAAAGAGAAGTTACAGGATTTGTTATGGACAAAAGAATAAGCAGCAAAGATGACCCACTTCATGTGATTCTCAGAAACTTTGCCTATTAGTGTGCTTCCATCAGCCTTATTGTACAAACATCCACATCTTGTTTAAGGACTTACTTCAATAATTGCTACTCAGTGAAAAGTTTTGTTTTTTTTTATATATATATATATATACACCTACTTAGTTATAGAGTTTATTTTAAAGTAAAAGTTTCTGTTTTGTGATAAACAAGCAATTTAGAAAGTAATGTGTTTTTCCTTGAACTTTTTGTGTATAAGAAATATACCATAAGTTCAAATGTCCACTTTGGCTTTCACAGTACATTAAATGACCTACTGACACCAAGTCATCTACAACAAACCCTTTTCACTTTAGTTTCATCACACATACTGCCTCTGTAGCCGTGATTGACAACATCTTGAGCCTTTTCCCTAACGACACAGGAACTCACGCCCGAACGTGAATGATGATGAGCTGGTACTGTTGGTACTTGTAGTTGTGCCAGTCTCCTGACAAAAACATGACAAGAATTTATGGCACTTTGATTGCTTAATCTGACATAGTCACCATTGTGAAAAACAAATATATTGTGTAGTCTGATCCCAGCGTAATTAAACTTTGCGTTTAATCGACTTTAGCAAGCCTGTATCTTCCTCCCTGGATGTTCCAACTTCCACCCTCGTGATTTCAAACTCTGCATACAGTTATTAAAAACGAAAGAAAATGTGTTTAAATTTTTAAACCTAAGCAGACAGAATATCCTTTCAAACAGTGCTTTTAGAGTTGTTATATCACATGTATTTTTCTTCCTTTACAGCTTTCCGTCTCCATCTCTCTCTATATCATTTCTCCCTCATATTTCCCCCTTGGCTCAGTCTCTTTCTTCATGCCTCAGTGTAATTCTCCCGTGTCATTCAGTGTGTTTGGGTGTTGTGTCTTTTCCCTCTGGTTCCCGGGATCATCTCACACCCCATCTGGCCTCTTGCTTATACTCTTTCCCTCTCATCAAGTATTCACTCTGCTGTTGGTAATTTACCCATCACATGTGCCTCTCACTCCCTCTCAACCTCTCTCTCTCTCTTTCACTTTCTTTTACACACAAGACAAAGATATTAACACTTCTTGGGATGTGTGATTTTTCTCCATCATATCATATTCACTGCTCTGCCTGGGTATAGTTTATTTTTTGGAGCTGCTTAGCTTGCAGTCTGGCAGTATAAATAGTGCACAATGGATCGGAGGCTACAGTAGTTCCTCATCCTGCCTCCGGTCCTCCCAGGCTGGCAGTCTAGCCCAGTGAGTGTGCATTCTTAATGTTCCCCTGGCCTCGATGAGAGAGATGATTGGTAGAATTAATTGTGGCTGCAGGGCTGAATGGGAATAAGTGAGAGAAAAAAAAAAAAGGCGAGAAGGGGTGGGGGTGGGGGTCTGACTGGTTTTAGTGTTGTGTTTCCTTCCTTAAAGCCTGGCACTAGAGGATGTTGAAGTTGTTTTTAGGCTCTCACTCTTTTTGTCTCTCTAGATTAATGTTAGACGAGAGTTAGGGCAATAAAATTCTCTTTTATAGCTCCGTTTGTCTTTCTTTTTGTTAGTGATTTACACCTGGGGGCTTGCAGGGAAGAGATAAGTGAAGCTGGTAAGAGACAGTCGTAATGTAATGGTCTCCTTAGCTCCCCTGACAATAATGCCATCAGAATATAGTTTATATCGTGCAGTGAGGTGTCGTTAAATGGGATAAACGGAGCTTCAAAAGAGGGACATCCAATTTGTGAGTGTGTCAAGAGGCCTCTTTCCATTTGTGTGTGTTTGTTTTAGAGGAATGTGAAGAAATAGATGCTGATGTCCTCTCCCCTCTCGGCTCCGATGTAATGAGAGGTGATATCTGAGCTCCCAACACAGAGGAAACCATTGCTCTGCCTCTCAGTGCATTTTTATCTTCCTTGTCTCTCTCAATTTAAGACCAGTTGACTTTCAGCTTGAAACATGTAATAGAGTAAAACAAAATATAAGGGGGTGATAACAACAAATTGAAAGTTCAACCAGGAAATTCTGTGACTGTCCTTACAAAAAAGCAGTCCTGGTGTGAAGGAGTGACATGTTTGTGTTCGTGTCGGTGGTTGTTCTCATCATGGTCGGCAAGTTGGAGGGTCTCCATGAAGGATTTATATGCTGGTTTCATGAGGTCGCGTCACAGAGTGCCTGTATGGGAATATAAGTTGGGGGTGGGGGATGTGTGTGTGTGTGTGTGTGTGTGTGTGTGTGTGTGTGTGTGTGTGTGTGTGTGTGTGTGTGTGTGTGTGTGTGTGTGTGTGTGTGTGTGTGTGTGTGTGTGTGTGTGTGTGTGTGTGTGTGTGTGTGTGTGTGCGTAATGTGTTTCGGGGGTGAGTGTAGTAGGGTTCTGGGGAAGCTGTCTCATCATTTATTTATACAATCTACAGAAGAAGGGGTTAGCGGAGAGAGGGGGGCTGCCTTCTACAAGCCGTCCTGGGAATACTGTAGGTCAAGAGTTGTTTTTCTAGCTACCAGCACAATTCTTTGTCTGAAAAAGTGAAGCCAATGAATGAACACAAAATAGTAGCGTAGATCTACTGCTCTCATAGCATGTTGTGCACATGCATGTCTCATTATTTTGAACACAAAAACCCTGGGTATGCTCCCTCACCTCTGGCTGGTTTGGATAGTGCTGATGCTGAGTTTAATGACTGAGAGTTAGGGACACAAAATATGCTTGTTCATTTCATATAATTATAAATGGAATATATAGATTATAAATATTTCTTTATTTATTGACCAACAGTCCGGCAGAATGTGTAAAATCCAGGCATCACATTGGGCTCTGAAGACTTGTTAGCAATAGATATGTTTGTGGGCTATACGTCTATGTTATAATTTTTTATTATCTGGGCTAAAAACATCTAAAACTTTCTAAAATGTTCTTGATAAAGGATCAGTTAAATAATTAATTTACCAACTTGTTTTGGGAATGAGGAAATATGTAGGTCTTATTGCTTCTGCGTGTCACTCAATCAATTGCTGTAATTTAGAGTAGTTAAAAGTTCCAAAGCCATATATTGATTTTTCTCTAGCTTTATTAGGTCTTTCATAAATAATACGATGCTGTGAGCAGAATGAGAGGCTCAGCTGCCATAAATTATCTGTCCTGGTTGGTCAGGTATATCAACATCTTACTGACTGACAAATGTCCTCACACATACTCTAAACACAAGTCAGTTTAGTTCTCTGAAGGCAAAGGACAGTCGTGTTTGTTGTTGACACATGAAGTGCCTGGACTGAAGTAATGTCCAAGACCTGTAGTTTAAATACACACACACACACACACACACACACACACACACACACACACACACACACACACACACACACACACACACACACACACACACACACACACACACACACACACACACACACACACACACACACACACACACACAGCTGTACAACAGAGGCCTATCACCACACAGCTCACACACGCGCGCGCGCACACACACACACACACACACACACACACACACACACACACACACACACACACACACACACACACACACACACACACACACACACACACACACACACACACACACACACACACACACACACCATGAAACAAATGCCAGGGCATTCAAGACTCCAGGGGACCTTTAAACATTGGCTGGAGGATAGGATGGAGGGGCCTCTGTTTGCCCTGCTGTCTCTATGTTCTGTAGGTTAGTGTAGATGCAGATGTCTGTTTGCAGACCTGAGTCGCACACGTAAAGGAGGACACTGACATTTTGGCAAAAACAGAGAATCAAATCTTGAAATGGGAGTTTAGCAGTGAAACAGTGTTCTTTCATTGTAAAACAGACACAGTACACATGTTTCAAGATGGATTATTGTCAACAACATAATGATGGATTGAATTTGTATCCATATTTTTGGGGCAGAACGTATCTGTAAACTTAGGAGAACAAAGCTTTCCCATCCTGTCTGTAGACGTTTGTCTACCTTCAGACCCATTGTGTGAAAGCTGCTGGATTCCTGAAAGCCATCTCTATCATCATCCATCCAGACTAGAGATAATGAGAAGCCATACTGTACAGCTGACAGAGACACTGTAAGATAACATGAACACTGATCCAAGATATGCCACATGTCACAGTTGCTGCATTAATGTAGAATGTTTCTATAATTAGGTTTCATTGCATTTCCTCTGTAGCACAGAGGCAGATAAAGGATTTGGACAAGGTAACTGTGAGCTGTAAATTATGTGCATATGTTCTATTCCTGGTTGAAGGTAAAGTGAGAGGTTGAGAGGAGGTAGAAGACAGAATCGTTTCAGCTGAGCTGTTAGTAAAGTCTTCAAAACACAGCTGGGAGGATGAATTCAAAGATGAACTCTGACTGTTGCCTTTGTTCTCACACATCCAGTGCTTCACACACATAAACGTATCAACATAAAGAGACGTGTGCATGTTCTGTGTGCACACCTACATCGATGTGCTCCTCTATTTTCGGGGTCGGCAGGAAACAAAGAGACAGAGGTGCAGGGTCACTTCATAACCCCACTCAAACCTGAAAACTGCCCTCACATCTACCCTTTCATCCAGCACCACTGCACTCCCACCAGCACACTCACTCTGTTAGTCAGTGTCCAGGTGGGAGAAAAATTCACAAAATATACCTTCATCCAAACATCTCTGGATGCTAAAATAATTCAGAAAACGAATGAAAGAATACAGAAATCATGTTAAGTGATAAAATGTAATTGAGTCTTTTATGAGTCAATTACCGATTAAGGTTCCTGACATTTTCCAGATTTTTTTGTGAGTGCAGTATGAGATTATGATCAAATTCCACCTGCCATTTTAAAAAAGAAAAGGATTCTGTCTCTGATTAAGGGACATTCACATAACTGGATGGTACCCCACAGTTTAAGTTATTACACATAGTAAGACATTTCCAAACAGGTGGTTTAGACAACTTGTTTCTAATTAAAAGAAAGGTTTTTAAATTGTAATCTAATTGACAATAGTTTCATAGCTATATCAGATTTATTTGAATCCTAATATTAGGTGTATGGATGTAAAATAAGCCAACGTTCACTAACTGCTCCCCATCTTCTCCTTTCCTCTCACTCTGCATCGCTATCCTTTAGTGCTCCTTCATACAAAGTGTTCATTAGCAGTGTAACCTTTTGCTTTGAATTACATTACAGCTCAGTTTGCTGCTTGCCTGCAGGTCCAGCTGAGGAATTGTGTTGCACCATCATTCATTGTGTCATGGCACACTGGCCTGAAAGGTACTCGGTCATTCAGCAAACCTGTTAATGCTAGCTAGCCAATCCCTCAGCAGTTTGAGCATGCATCCATCCATCCATCTGCAGAAGGGCAGCCAGCCAGTCACCCTGTCAGCCTGCCGGTGCTGAGGTAGTCAAACTCTGCAGGGTTGTAGAGCTCAAACAGTTGTGACCGGAAACCAAGTGCTTACTTTTCTCTTTTCATCGATTCTCTGTACTTCACTCCTTGTTTTAGTAGATTACGTGCTTTCTCCAATTTAGTAGCTTTTTCTTATCCCCCCTTCAATGTTATCATATTTTCTTACCTCGTCTGTAAAGCGCTGTGACCAATTCAAACAGGCACCATGTGCTACTACCACAGCTCTGTCTCGTGGATTTCTCCTCTTTATCCCTGATGAACTGACTTTTGACCCGAAGTGGAAGTTTGTTCTTGTTTGCAAACTGGATGCAAACTGCATATTCCTTCATAAAGCGATGTCAGCTGTATGCAGTCCCTGTTTCAACTGTTGTCATTACTGTAATGGTCTTGTTTTGGATGTTTAATGAGCACTACTTTCACTTACTCAGAATGTAGCTAACATGGAGTGAAAGGTATTTTTTCAGCAGGAAATGTTCCTTTCTTTATGCTTCAATGGATTTGTCCTTTTCCAGTAGACGTTAGGCTATGGAATTTTTTGCACCTGGAGAACACACTTTAATTAACTCGCAGTATAATCGATTACCCCAACACATGTGCAGGCAGTTTTCATTTATATTTCAGTGTAGAGCAGTTTGACTTTAAAGCTGCTGTTGAAGAGGTTTCCACCTTTTCATCACACTCTTATACATCCCTGCTACAAGTGTGTGTGTGTGTGTGTGTGTGTGTGTGTGTGTGTGTGTGTGTGTGTGTGTGTGTGTGTGTGTGTGTGTGTGTGTGTGTGTGTGTGTGTGTGTGTGTGTGTGTGTGTGTGTGTGTGTGTGTGTGTGTGTGTGTGTGTGTGTGGATAGAGCGAGCAGTGATATTGACAGACTGCTGCCTGGGGAATCTCTTTCTTATTACTGTGCCGAATAGAAAAGCCTCACCATGAAGCAGTAGCAGTCAGGGCTTATTTTGTGATAGCTAATGTTTACAAAGTGATATCATCAGTGGATCTCTGACACTGTTGCTACTTTATCCAGCAAAGTCCACATATCTCTGTATTCAACTTGGAATTAACTTCTGCATTTGACATTTAGGTACTTGTGACTCCGTAGATCTGATTGATGAGAATGTCAGATATTTATGGAAAAGATATGAATGGTACATGCAGGAATGTTTTTTTGCAAGCTGGTTTTATAAATGTATCTGATCTTGTTACAAACTATTTGACCTGTTTGCCATTATTATTATTGCACTGCTTTGTTGCTGCTCTGTCATTTTTAAGGTAATTTTAGCAGTGTTTAGTATATGTGCAGTATATGTGAGTGTGCAGAACCATTCACAGTGTGCCTGTGTATGTGTGTTTATAGGGTAACTGGCCATTGGCTACATTATAAGCTCTGTCAGGTGTTGGCTGGTCTGCTGTGAATGAGGCAGAGGATTATTTGAGACAGAGCATCAATGCTGATTGAATTGGCTGTTCCTGAAAAAGACATGCAGGGTTTTGTCAGACAGAGGAGAGACAGGAGGAAGCTGTTGATCTAATTGTAGCTCTGAATGGAAGTCTGTTTGCCTCGGTGCTGATGAACCTGAAAGGAGTACTCTGAGATTTTGGAAGATTAGCCAGTTGGTGAATTCACGTAATAGTTGATGAATACACAGAATCCAAAACAAACAGCTGCACATTCCCATACTGTAGTTTACTTTAATAATTGCTAACAATTACAGTAAACACCTTTCAAAGTGAAGAGATCCTTGTTTTTGTTCTAATATGCTTTTAGTGTTTATTCCATTATTCTGGATTTGTGTACTTTAGTTTAGTGGCACTAACATACAGGGTAACTTATTGACCACCAACTTTTTCAGTAATAACATTATAATCCAACCAGTCAATAATAAAGCAAGTGAATAAGACTAATTCATCACTAAGCTACAGTAAATATACTGTGATTCATATTTAACATTCATGTCCTGAACTTTGAAAGCATCAGTAGAGAAAAGCATGAAGAGAAACTGTCCTTCACCAAAAAGAAAAGCTGTAGATGTTATCAGCTTAAAGTGTTTTAGCCTCTTTAACATAACAGATATACATGTTATGTACAGTGTTTTGTAAAGCGTTAACAAGGGGAAACACGATTTTGGTGTCTACAACCTCAACCTACTTTAGCTGTATATGAGTACAGCTGTGTTGCTACCTTTCTTGTTCACATCCTTTACAAAAAGCTTTGAGATAAGCTTTATCCTTCAGTACCAAGTTAAATAGTGAGCTTTGCCATTACTTACTCAACTCCTGTTGTGTTTCCCGGGTGTGTGTGTGCAGCTGCGGGAAAGTTAATCACAGAAAAGAACATCATGATCATCAATGTGCTTTGAGTTTTCTAACATGTACTTATTTCTTTGGGCAAACAGCTGATCACAATTTCTTTTCTTTTCTTCTTTTTCCAGTCACAGACGAAGACACAGTGAAGAGATACTACGCTAAGTTTGAGGAGCGTTTTTTCCAGACCTGTGAGAAGGAGCTCCTGAAAATCAACACATTCTATTCGGGTATTTATTTACTTCAGTTACTCTTCAGATAACAATTAATGGAGAATGCGTGAGATCTAAATCAAATAACAGATGCAGTTTCAGATCAAATAAATGAAATAGTAATCCTGTGAATTGTTGTATTGACTGTGAATCAATCATCTACTCCAATATCACCATAATGTAATTAAAAAAAAAATGCTTCAATCATCTTTAAATATTGTGTTTAAACCATAATGTAAATACTGTTATACATGTCAGCTTTCATCACATATTTTCATTTAGATATTAGAGTTGCTGCACAATGCTTTCAGTTCACACACATATTTCTATATATTCACATGTCTATATTCCATTGCGTCTAATCTCTGTCATTTGATTGAAGTAGCCAGTGAACGTCACATTTGGGGGGGCGGGCCTCCTTGTGTGTATTTCAGGGAGCAAGGGGGAATGTGTGTGCTGTGAAACATGAGATGAAGGCCATGATATATTCTGGTATTCTGGTACCAGAAGGTTGCCTTGTAGTCTTGAACTTCAGCTCCGGGGGAAGTGGGAGGATCTCTAAAGACAGGCAGTGCTTCCTCTCGAGGCCGTGTGGGAAACTGCAGGCTCACCAGGTCAACAGAGAGCCAAGGTTGACTGGAAAGATTGTTCCAGCTCATAATGATGGGACATTTCTGGCAGATTGATGGCAAGAAGAGCAAACCAACTGGGCATAAATCATCGGGGAGCTTGTTAGCAGGAGGTTGATTTACTGAAGTACTGAAGCAACTTTGAATCTCTTGAGTTTTACTCTCCAGCAACAGTATATGTCTCAATCACTGGCATAAGTCAGACGTTTACAGTTAGCTGTTGTGTGCAGGACATGCCTTGTTAAGGAGTCCTTCATTATGTTGATCCATTATCTTCTGCTAAAAATCGCAACATACATTGTTTACCTTTTTTAAGAGCAGAATGGGCACATTAAAGTATGATAAAAGGATGTAATAGCACTTTTTGAAAAAGCCAAATTACTTTAACCCAATAACAGTATATTATTGTCTATCTATGAATGTCTGCATAACTTATAAGGAAAAGAATACACTAGAATAGAAAACAATATTCATTTAGCTGTCATGTCTGATCTTTTCTTTGCTACATGTGACATGTGGTAAGTCTGTTGACAGCAGCAGTCATATCCCATCAGTATTACAGTCAGTGAGTCACCGTATCTTCACCAGACCAGATGTGTGAGGTTGCTTAAATGTTGTGTATGAAAACATCAACATCTCCCTCGCCTGCTCTCTGGCGTCTTGTTTATCAGGCAGCTTTATCTGATGCCAGCTACTCTGCCTGTATGTGTGTAGCGCTGGAGAGCTGGAGAGCTAGAAATAAATTGTGTGCTGACTTTACATAAGACACTTGCCTCCACATAGCTCTTTTCCTCCATATCTCCCTCTGAAAGGGGTCCGTGACCTCTCAAAGCCATTCTGCTGCAGTGCGCTAAAATCTAGCCTGTTGGACAACACTTTCATCATTATTGGTTAAACACACACCAAAAAAGAAATGGCAGGTTTTGCTAAGTTTGCAGACTGCCATTTACTGTCTCTTTCTGGAAACTGAAGAGGAACACAAGATTTTTTTTGAATACTCCTCTAAACCCACACCAGTGGAAATGTAAACCACCAACACCTGTCTGTTTAAGGTTCATTAGCCCCACACACAGACGAACTGCACAGCCATGTCCTCTGTTGTGCCTCTGCACCCCAGACCTCAGATTTAATCTAAACCTATTTGTGTCAGGCAGTCTGGGTCCTGACTTTCTCACGCCTCCTGCTGCTGTCATGTGTTCAGTCGAGTATTGTTATGACAGACGGTACGGGTCCGATAGGAGGATTACTGTTAATTTAGATGTCAAAGAAGAGCTGTGGCATTCCTGTGAGCCAGGTAGTGTGATATCCGGAGCATGTGTGTCGGGGTGTGTTCAAGCAACAAAGCGTGAAAGTGACCAGAGGGTGAGCCCTCATTTTAGGAGAAGAGGAGCAGCTACTGGAGCCCCAGTTTTTCAAACTGTCAGGCTGGCAGCGTGGTTCAAACCACAACAGATTTTTTTTTATCAGACTACTGTCACATATGCCACTGCTAAGAAATGTCAGTGTACTTTTTGCGAGTCCATGTCTGTTTCCACTACTGCTGGAGAAACTTTAAGTCATAGCCAGAGCTGAATTCTCGAAAAACACAGATTCATAAACAGTTAGTTTCGGTAGTTAGCTTATTAGCATATTAATTAATTATTAGTTAGTGTATTAATATCTTATGTAAACACATGTCCAATAACAAATCAGCACTGTGGATGAGTTAAAAGCCACAGTGTAATAGGAGTGATGGGTAAGGATGGGAACAGTGAGGAAGGATTGGCTCAGCCTACACACACTTAAACCCACTAAGCCAACTCATAAGAATTGTGAACAGAAATTAAACCAGCAACTCATTGGTAGTTCACTAGTCGACTTCAACTATGTACTTCTATTATAAGCTTTGAACATGAGTTTCATACAAAATAATATAACAAGGAGAAGAAGAAGAGGAGAAGAAAAATTAGAGAAAGAAAAAGAAACGCGATGGGATTTTATTGTTAAGAGACTGAAGCTGGGATGACTTCTGATTGGTTAAGAAAATACAAATACAATAGGAGAATGAGGGTTAATGTCTATCAGAAAATATGTAGAACTGTGAGATGAGTTAGTGAAATGCAGATTACTGCCCGGGCCCTAAGTGACTCCCTCCCCTCCTCTCTCAGTCTGTCTCCCTGGATGTATTAACCTATCTCTGACCCAGATAATGTTTCCTCAGTCTCAGCATTGACAGGATGAGAGGAAGAGGAGAGGAAGAGGAAGAGGAAGAGGAAGAGGAGAGGAGAGGAGAGGAGAGGAGAGGAGAGGGAGAGGAATATATGAAATATAACATATTAAATTGACATCCTCTGTAGTTTCTTGGAGATCATTATAGGAATCTGTCCTCTACCAAGGTCAGTGGTGTCAAGCTGAAGCAGCTAGTTCCCAGAGCCAAAGTTAAGAGGCTCCTTTTTTTCCCTCCTGCAGGAAGAATTCTGAGATCATCAAAATTCATGTCCAACAGAGCAAGAAACTGTTTGCTTCTTCGTACTGTTTTTAAATTATGTTCTTTTAATGACTGATATATATATAAACCTTCTCCCAGGAGGATGATATTGATCCAGAAAATATCATCATTACATAACAGAAAAGGACTCATTTGAATTTTTGGGATTAAACTACACTGACTACAAGTTTTTAGTGTTAATAGCCATTAATGCAAACAATGGATTAAACTGGAAGGCTTCAGTTGTGCTGTGCAGTTCTCTGAAGTGTGGATATGTGTAGTACACGCGTGTATAATTGTGGTGCATTATGTAAAGTGCTCCCCCTCCCCCCATAAAGCATTCAAACCTCAAACTCTTTATTTATCGTCTTATCTGCCCCTCTGTAGAAAAGCTCGCTGAAGCCCAGAGACGATTTGCCACGCTGCAGAATGAACTGCAGTCGTCACTGGACGCTCAGCGCGAGAGCAATGCTCCGCCCGGCCTGCGGAAACGCAAGACCATGTTTCACCTGTCGCAGGAAGAGCGCTGCAAACACCACAACATCAAGGACCTGAAGCTAGCATTCAGCGAGTTCTACCTCAGCCTCATCCTGCTCCAGAACTACCAGGTTTATAGCACATACACTCAGAGATGCACCTGCATGCAGGTTAATTAAAGTTCAGTGATCAAAATAAGGAAACAAGCAATTGTCTAGATTAATAATCACTAATATTTTCATACAATACGTTATGCTTTTTGTTGTTCTGTTTGTTGTTGATCTGTAACAGCTGTCCCCTTGTTGTCGTCCACAGAATCTGAACTTCACTGGTTTCCGTAAGATCCTGAAGAAACATGACAAGATCCTGGACACTTCTCGCGGGGCCGACTGGCGTGTGGCTCACGTGGAGGTGGCACCTTTCTACACCTGCAAGAAGATCACACAGCTCATCTCCGAGACGGAGGTGCCAGTTGCTGCAATCACACGCATACACACTATAACTGTAACACAGAGACATGAACGGAAAACAAAACACATACATCAAACCCTACAACAAAAACTCCCACCACTAAAAGTAACTGTTGTTTTTTTGCGTGTAGACCCTGGTGACCACAGAGCTGGAGGGAGGAGATCGTCAGAAGGCCATGAAGAGGTTGAGAGTTCCTCCACTGGGGGCAGCTCAGGTCAGAAGTACAGCTGCTTACACCGGAAATCAATCAGTGATTTGTATATCTAAGTTTTACCTCTCAAAACTCTCGACTTTTCACCTCTCCTGCAGGGTAATGCCTAATTATATCTTCAGGATGCAGGAAGGGTGTTAATTTTTAAAAGTAATAACTAAGAAAATTTATGAAATATTTAAATATTTGTATATATAAACATATATATAAATATTTGCCGTCATCTATGTATTTATTTATGTTTGCCTGTACACAGATAAAAACCAAAAGGTGAGAGGTTTTCATGACAGAAATAGAGGGAGTAAGATGGGAAGACACAAAGAGAGAGGAAACCATCAGCCTTCAGTATTGATTTTATAAGTGCCTTTCCATTGTTGAACAGACAGGATATCTTTCAGAAATAATCTGGGCCAGTGGCCCTTCACCCCCTGATGTTATATCTACTGTTATTACTGCATTAATTAGTGTCATGTCAGGCCCACAGTTTGCAAATGTTCTTGCAGGACGTGCCAAAAAAAAAAAAAGACTAGAGATGCATCAGTGGTATCTGAATTTCTGAATCAGTACAGTGGTTAGGTGTCTGTATTAATCATGTTTCTTTTGTATTTCTCTCTGCCTGGATCAGCCTGCTTTGGCCTGGACAACCTTTCGTGTGGGTCTCTACTGCGGCTTCTTTATCATCCTCGCCATCGCCTTCGTTCTCACTGGTGAGTCACACAAACATTTGAATTAATCCTTTTTCAGTCCCGCCTAATTTTGAATGTGTCCCTGTAAGATATCTGGTCATTTTGGTAGGTTGTTTGAGATTGATAGACAGTGTGTTGCTTCATATTTTATCTTCATCAGGTGCTGTTTTCATCCGCTACGAGAACGTGTGGCCTCTGGTGCGAATCTATCGGGGCGGTTTCCTGTTGATCCAGTTCCTCTTCCTGTTGGGCATCAACACATATGGATGGAGACAGGCTGGAGTCAACCACGTCCTCATCTTCGAGATCAATCCCCGAAACAACCTCTCACACCAGCACCTGTTTGAGGTCAAATAATGCATGCAAAACACAAAGGTTTCTGTAATTGGACTAGAGTCCCGTGTTTTCAGGAAATATACTTTGTGATAAAGAAAGCCAACTTTAATCTCAGATTGATAATCATATATTATTTAAGTATGCACCGGGAATGAGTGGGGTTGTTTAGTCACAAGGGTAATCCAGATTCAAGGAATACATTATCATGTAAAGTACAATTTCATTCAGCAGAAACAGTATGTTCCTAAAGTCTACAGGGTTTTATTTAGACCCTAAAATTACAAAACAGAACATAATTTGCACTTCATTATTCAGATTACCGTGTTAATTCTGATCATGTGTCAAAGATGCTTTCTTTTAATGCCGGTCTCCTCTGTTTTCCCTCTCTGTGCTGCAGATCGCTGGTTTCCTGGGTGTGTTGTGGTGTCTCAGCATCCTCTCCTGTCTTTACTCGGAGTACACCTACCTCCCCATGCAGATCAACCCCCTCATCCTTTATGGCTTCATGGTGCTTTTCCTCATCAACCCCTTTAAGACCTGCTACTACAAATCACGTTTCTGGCTCCTCAAACTGCTGGTCAGTCCTTTACTGAGATTTCTTTTTCTTTTTTTCAATTCAATGTCATTTTTATAGCGCCAAACCACAACACAAGTTATTTTTAAGGCACTTAAAATAGTAAAGTCCTTAAAACAAAACCTTTCAGCATTATAGAAAGGAGCCCAACAAATTTAACAATTCCCATAGAGCTAGAGCCTTGTGTAGTATATGATTCAAAAAGGGATTAGACAAACTGTTGGTGACAAGGGTGTAATTTCTCTGTCTTGGTGATATTATGGCATTAGTTAGCTGTATGTGTCTTTCAATGCTGTGTACTTTGTTACCACATTGTGCTGCAGTTTATGCACTGAATGTGTATATGTGCGCATGTGTTTATGTGTAAGTGTGGGTTCGCATGTCAATCTCACACAATGAATTCAGGTACCATTTAGATATCCATCTCAAATCTCATGTTTACAAAATCCTCCTATGTTACTCTGTTCTTTGTCTAAGATGTGCTACAGGAGGGTGGAGTGTGTGTGTGTGTGTGTGTGTGTGTGTGTGTGTGTGTGTGTGTGTGTGTGTGTGTGTGTGTGTGTGTGTGTGTGTGTGTGTGTGTGTGTGTGTGTGTGTGTGTGTGTGTGTGTGTGTGTGTTGTGAGACAGAGGGCAGAGGGTTGAGGGATAATAGAATGCAGCTTGTCTCAGGGGAGGTGGAGGCTGTGACTGTGCAATCATTACAGGCATAGATCTATCAGTATGCTGATGCCCTGAGCTCCTCCGCCCCTCCTCCCTCCTCCCTCCTTCTCTCCCAGCTTCAGCAGCCGACCCCCTCCTCATATACTTGTCTTTTCCTTCACAGCTCCCCACAGTCCCCAGCACGCTCCCTCAGCCCTCTTCCACTGATGTGGCTCCATAATAAGTCTTTATTGTTCTTGCACCGACACAAATTTAGAGCGGATATAAGTCATTTTTTTATGATGATCAGACATGTAGTGCCGTGGCTTAAGCAATAAGTGATAAAGGATATATCAGGAGACACTGTAGTTTCATTTGAGCAAACACTGTTGTTTTCTGTCTGTGCATGGCGTGCTAATGTCCTCTGATGACAAACACCAGACAGAAGAAAAATATTTCATCAGAGGACAAAGTGCAGAGCCAGCACCTGGATTACCAGTGTTTACTCAAGAAATGAAAACTTCAACACGAGAGTGCAGTAGCCTTAGCCTTGAGACATCCTCACAGGGTGGATATGAGCAAGATGGTCACCCGATCGATACTGACTTTGACTGACAGGTTCAGAGGAATACGTAATGAGCTGATATGTGTAAAAACAAAACCAGATCAATATTCTTTGACATTTGCTGCGAAGGGAGAGTATGAAGGGTTTATGTGAGAGCGTGTGGATGGAGAGTCACTCCTGAATGGCAGACGTGGCCTCGGGGGGGTAAATGGAAAGAGTCGAGCAGGGTTGTATCAATTAACAAAGCGTCGTCAATAACTGAGCTCCTGCCAAAATCATATCCCAAATAACATTCCCTGAGAAACGGGCCACAAAACAAAGGCAGGTTGTTTCATGTTTGTGTTGTACAACAACGATTAGTGGCACACAAATAAACCAATTCATGCATGCTGACACAAAGCACAACTCATTAGAGTGTCCTGCAGCGTGCTGATAAGGTCCGGAGGCTTCATCCTTCTGTGTGTTGCAGATCATTAATAGAAGTCGCTCCCTGCTTTGCACTTCGCTACTGGAGCACTGCAACAATTACGTGCTAATTATTTGTCGACTAATTCAGTTCCAGCGTTGAAACATAGACTTATCTGAATCAATGTGGCATCTGAGGTCAAGTTTGCAGCAGTTAAATCAGCCAAGGTGTTTTGTAAAATGCACCAAACATTTTTACTTGTGCTTTAAACTATTCCCACTTGCAGAGGTGTATCGTTGCATTTCTTCTCTTCACCTGCTGTCTTCTACACTCTTGTTTGTCTCCAGTTTCGCGTGTTCACTGCACCATTTCACCGGGTGGAATTTGCAGACTTCTGGCTGGCTGATCAGCTCAACTCACTGGTGTTTGTCTTGATGGACCTGGAGTATCTCATCTGCTTCTACGTCTTTGAGCTGCAGTGGAGCAACAGCAAGGGCCTGCTACCCAAGTTTAAAGGTGAGGCTTCAACCGATGGTCAGAATGGCTGTACCTTTAACTTTATGTTGGTTTTGCCATCTGTTCCTGGTACAAAAAAAAAAAAAAAAAAAAAAAAAAAGTATAACAACTGAAAATACTTAAATTATACACTAAAATTTCTCTAGACTCACAATTTTCCCCAACTCCTCTCAAGAAGAAATACTAATTTGTGTAATGACAACAGCCTGAGTTAACAACAATGCATTTCAACATTTGTAGTCCTACAGAAAGTGCATGTTTTTTAATACTTTTTTTCTGTTACTGGAAAAGTTATTCTCTACGTATGTGTAGAAACATCACGTGTATTCAGATCTCACAGAACACTGATGAAAAGCATTTAGTAGCACGTTAGAAATGAAAAAGGAAAGACAAACTCAAGTAGATATAAAATATAAAAGAGGCATGTTGAGCAAAGTGGAAAAACAAAAAAACAAAATTGCAACTCTTAAACACTAAGGGCCTGATTTACTAAGATCTCAAATAAAGGGTACTAAATTGTGTGTTTTTTCCAAAAGTTTGCACATTTATTTTGCACCCGTTTTGCGGGTGATTTATTAAAAGTTATTGCGTCTTTGATATCAGGTGCAAATCGCTGTATTTAAATGAGGTGTTTGCGTGTGTTAAAGTGATTCCAGCAATGGAAAACAGAGATAATGGAACGTAAATGCTTGGCCACACAGAGGTCGGCATGTGACTCTCATAATGATGAGCTGTTTAGTGGGAGGAGGAATGTGGAGAGAGGGTTGTTGTAGAGAAAAAGCAAAGAAAATGAAAAAGACAATAAGAGATAATAACATAATAATGTGCTATTTTATTTTTTTCTATTCCAGATCCTGACAACTACGTGTGCCACAGCTACTCATACGGTCTGCGCGCCATCATCCAGTGTCTGCCCGCCTGGTGCCGTTTCATCCAATGCCTGAGGCGTTACCGTGACACCAAGAGGGCCTTCCCGCACCTGGTGAATGCTGGGAAATATTCTACCACCTTCTTTGTCGTCACCTTCGCCGCCCTCTACGCCACACACAGAGGTAGGATCCAGGACACACAAACATACTGTAATATCTATTTAATGAGTCATGTATCTGAGGTAGTGGGTTTGATCTGAGCTGAGGAGACATGGCAACACATCCTCTGTCAGCTGCACAGATGTAGCTCCCAACACTGAATTATAGAGGAACTCAAAAGAGACACAAGTCTGTCTGAAGCTGGAAATCTACAAGCTAAAGCAACAGCACTGGTGTGTTGCTGTGTTGAAAGAGCATGTCAACACACAGGCTTCGCAGGCTTTTGTGTTGAGTCTTGTGCGTGAGAGAAGATGTGACCTTGAGTGCAAGCGGTAGAAGCTGGCCTTGGTTTCCTTGTCAGTGCCTATAGCTATATAATGGAAATGGGAAAGGTTTGTCAAACACTACTGTGGTGAAGGAAGGAGGGATATTTCCAGTTGAAATCTACCAGAAACAAGATGAGAAGGGAAAAAAAACATGTGAAACGAGAGTGATCCACATTAATAGTCAAGTCACTCTCCCTCTGACAGCTTCACAATTAGCCTAAAATTATTCGGATTCAGAAGTCATATCACAAAGCGGTTCATGTTCAAAGACACAGAGCCCAGGCAATAAAAGTGTCCCTTTAGCTTGCAGCCTTTGCATTTCAGCTCTCCATCACAGATATTTGTCCATGTGGCTCGTTTCAAAGCAGGCGCTCATGCATTTAAACTCTAACTGGCATTTTGCAGGCAAATGTATTTATTTCCCAGCAAAATGCCAGCTGTGAAACTTCATCTTCAACCTTTTACGCTGCTAAATGTTATGTCTCGGCATGACTTTATTCTTTTCCCATATAAATTTAAATCAATACATTTTCTTGGCAAGCTGACTGCCAGTCATGTTGAATGCAACAGGAAGAGAGACAAAGACTGACAGACTTCTTTTTTTTTTTTTTCTTCCACAGCTCAGTAGGAAAGGCATCCATTAAACCATATCCTTTCCTCCTCTTCTGGTCTGAAGCCTGTGTACCTTTAGACTAATGGCCTCTCCTCATGTGTTATTCTGTATGAAGCTGTCTTTGATAATGGAGGCAAAAACTGATCACTGGTTAAAGTGAAGGAGGAGGGTGGGAAGACAGATACTTACACACACTCGTGGACTGTGAGTGGGGAAGGTTGAGGAAATTGCCTGATGTCAGGATATTTTAAGTGTCTCTTGCAGAAATTATTGTTCTGGTATATTTTGAAGCTTTTGATGAATGAATGTGGGTACCAAAATCCTGCATCTAAATATGGAAATGATGCGTAAACAGCCTCAGACACACCACAAGTATAAGGTACTGATATTCTCTCTAGTCTCAGTGTAGACAGGACAGATGATATCTGCATCACCCAGCAGACCTGCAGAAAGTACAGCCGGTCGGTGTCGTGTTCATACCGCTGGGTCCAGCTGTAAAAGGCACCCGGAGTGTCAGTCAACATCTGGCAAAGGTCCCAGTGTCAGTGAGTGGATGTGTCACCTTCATTGCTAACCTGATCACAGCTCCGCTGGTTTCAGTGTGACCTCACTGCCTCGCCACCTCACTAATTCCTGGAACTGCCCACATTTAGCTCCGGGAAAGCAAAATGATTAAACCATAAATGCAACAAATATATCATGGGCTTCTCTTCAGTGAACTGAGTGGTGTTCATTGGCCAGAACTTCCATTTGCTGATCTAAATCTGTAAAATTACGAGCCAAAGTCGTCTCTCTAGTGTTTATGGGTCAAACTGGGATGCAGCATTTGGAAAGAGAGTCACAAATTTATGTTTTTTGTGGGGTTGAATCCTTTTTTATGTGGTGCAGCAGCCTGTGCAGATTTCTCCCTTTAGAGAGACTTTCAGTTCAGTGCTGTGAATAACTGATTGGACACCGTCATGAAAGTGTAATCTCAGCAGATGCTCTGAGGCCTGTAACCTGAGACATGATGATGGAGGATTTCCTGGTTTAGGCAGGCAGAGTTCCCAAACCTTGTGAGATGTAGTGCGAGGCCTGACAGTGAGGCAGATGCTTTACTCAGGATCAATACAGGCTCAGCTTTATGTACAGTTGCTTAAGACGTATTGCTGTTTTAGATGCAGGGGAGTTAAAGGCCTAATGCTAATTTAGACTCTTTGGATTTATCCAGTGGCTTAAAGCACAGACATAAGAGCAGGACAAAGAGAGGGGATACCACTATGCAAAACGTAAATCAGAAAGTATTATGTCCAGTCAGTGCCTGGATCGTTCTAAAGACGCCCGTCTGTATGTGATATCAACATCAAATCCTCTCAAACCAGCCAAAATAACCCCCAACCAGAGAGGAACATTTGTCTCGTCTTGCTGGTCTCTGTGAGAGGTCGACTGGGATGATGAGGTGTGGAAATGGATCGAGACCAAAGAATCAGTAAATTTAGTACTGATACAGCAGCGAGGGGAGGGGGGGAGAGGAGAGGAGAGGAGAGGAGAGGAGAGGAGAGGAGAGGAGAGGAGAGGAGAGGAGAGGAGAGGAGAGGAGAGGAGAGGAGAGGAGAGGAGAGGAGAGGGGAGGGGAGGAGAGGAGAGGAGAGGAGAGGGGAGGGGAGGAGAGGGGAGGGAGGAATTACCCACCTGGGGCCGAACATGTCTGCTGGAATAGAGATGAGCCCAGAACTGACAGCTTTTATAACTTCATTTCATGTACTGACCCCTCGTTCATTATCAGGAAAGGAATTGCTGCACACACATTAACCAATGAAGATAAAACGACTCTGCTCTGAGCCAAACCTCTCTCTCTCTCTCTCTCTCTCTCTCTCTCTCTCTCTCTCTCTCTCTCTTCCCTGTCTGCCTGCTTGAACTTTAATTCACCCCTGCTCAGGCCAAACAGACTCCTGCTACAAACGGTCACATCTGGATTCAGACACAGCCTGAAAGTTTGAACAGCACTGGATATGTTGAGATGGAGCTCACAGTGTTAGAATTAACGTATCTGGTTGGATGAGGTATGTGGGTAGTGGTGGAAAAAGTCCTTAAGATCCTTGACTAAAATGACCAAACCACACAAAACACAAAATGTAATTGGAAATATTAAAAGTAAAAAAATACTCACTCATGACAATTTACCCCTCTAATCGCAATTATTGTTTACTTGTTAATACTGATGGAGATATAACTGCTTTAGTGAGGTTGTAAAGTCCCGTGGTTCCCAACCTGGGAGTCAGGCCCTCTCCAAAGGTCACAAGATAAGTCTTTGGGGTCGAGGCATGATTAATGAGGTCCAAAAGAGAAAAAACTAAACAAATTTTTCTTTTGGTCTTTTCTCCAATCATTTTTTCTTTTTTTGCAGCTAAATCTCTCCTACTTTCTGTATAGTTAAGCTGAACTCAGCAAAATCACACAGGGGATTTATTCTGTGAATATAAAAATAAAAGAAGAGCTGGAAGAGCTCTTCAGGTGTAATAACTGTTTGAGCGGAGGGGAAAAAAACATCCAAAACTAACAAACCTGCTGTGATGTGACTTGGCTGTCACATCACAGTGATGTGATTTTAATGCCAGATGTGCACAGGGTCTTAAGTTACCTTCCACCTCTGTGAGACTGAGCGGGGCAGGATTCTTATTTCAAACCTTTTTAGAAGATTAGATTTGCCTTCATTTAACGGCTGACACTTTAAAGAGAGACTTGAAACAGGGGCAGAGACAGAGAGGACACCCAAGGATTTCTAATTACCTTGTTGATAGATTGTGCTGCCATGGGAACAGATGTGAAATCATTCCAACAACAGGTCTGATTAATCTTGTTGTGAACTTGATTCCATCAGTTGGAGATGGGCCTGAATCAACTGAGCCCACTGAAGTGCTCTGTCTTTAATAGTGTTTAACCTCCTGGGTGCCTATGGACAACAGTCGTAGCTGTGTGTGTGTGTGTGTGTGTGTGTGTGTGTGTGTGTGTGTGTGTGTGTGTGTGTGTGTGTGTGTGTGTGTGTGTGTGTGTGTGTGTGTGTGTGTGTGTGTGTGTGTGTGTGTGTGTGTGTGTGTGTGTGTGACACAGGCATAGAGATTGAGTGTGTGTGACAGCAGCCAGTGACCACCGTTAGCTCGTACTGAGCGTCCAATCAATGTCCATTTCACAGTGCTTAACCTTTAAATGGTCGAGCAGCGAAGCAGTCGGGTGGACAACAACATCAGACCTCACAGAAACTGAAGGGTTAAATACCTCAACACTTTACAGGCTGAGGAAATCACATCAGTGGATATTCTCCAGTGAAAAGAGTCTATTGTCCAGGACTAAGTTGAATGTACAGCTGCGGCCGTAGGGACTACTTGCATCCCATCGCTCAGCTGCGGCAGCGAACAGCACAATGGACGCGTCAGTTTACGGAGCAGTGCAGCAGTAATTCTCTGTTAGAAATGTCCCCACTCAAATCCCCGGCGTCTCGTTGGCTGGCAGCAGGAAGAGGCAGCGACTATAATAAATGGGAGCAAGCCTGGTCTCTGTCTGTGTGAGTAACTGTGAGAGGCCGCTGGGTGCTGATTTATACATCAGGCCCCACTGAGGAACAAGCAACTCACATCCACTGTGCTCCCACATAGACACAGAGGCGCTGCTGAGCACAGCTGATCACACTGGCATTACACAGTACATCAAACAACTGTAAACTAACGTAGAGACTGTTCAACAGGCTTATCATTATCATCAACAAAAGATTAACTGTTCAAAAATAGGATGATGCCAAAGGATACTTTATCTGGAAACTGGAGAACTTGTAATATTACCATGAAACTGCAGTTAAAAGCTTCACATTATTAGTGAATAATGCAGCCGACAAGTCTGAGTATTTACTCCGCCAACAAAGTACAGAGTCCTTATTTGGACATTAGAAATATGACAGATGGATGAAGCTGTCTTTCATTCCTCTCTACATACTTTCACAGCTCGGAGACACTCGGGGCAGAACAGGCATGCCACTTTTACGCAATTAAAATCATGTTGATGCTTATCATGGAATCAAACACTGAATTAAAAGAAAATTAGTACAACTACTTATCATATAATTTATCGGTTTATAAACTGAAGATGAATCATCAGCAATTTCGATGATTGATGAATTGTTGATGGGATTTATGGTGTGAACATTTTCATATTTTTCTGTGTTATGTTCTTTAATATCCAGAGCAAACTGACGGCAATTTTCCACTATTTACTGACACTCCATAGATAAACAATGAAGCGAGTAACAGAAAAATTCAAATAATTGATACTTGACAGATTCTTTGATAATAAAAAAATAACTGTTAGTTGCACTTCAATAAGAAATACATAGACCTGCATGAGTCATGCATGTCATGTCAGCCTTCTAGAAGTTAGGACACAGTGTTTGGAGAAACATGTGTTTTATTAGGACAACATACATTAATATTGGCATTAGCTCAGAAGAACACGCATATACGCACTTCTTCATGTCTGACTTCTGAGTGGAGCCACAACACAATGCAGATTAAATATTTTCTCTTTTTTTAAAAACAGTTTTGTGAACAGTGTTGTAGAAACTCTATAGTCTCGAAAGTATAAATCTTAGTGAAGACATGAACACTGCCTCTGGGTGTTTCTGAAATGAATCATTGCCATTGCAATCATGACAGCAGGGATCCCTCTAGTGGTCCAAATATGAATTAAACGTTGCACCCACAAGTTGAGTGAGGTGGTACATGTGAAGCTCCTGTTTCTTTAAGATGTGAACAGATCATGAGAAGGTCATTGGGACTTAAAGGAAACTCTTGAATGCAGTCATTTGACGTTAGTTGTTATTGTGTGTTTGTTTCAGAACAAGGACATACGGACGCCGACATGTTCTTCTACCTGCTGATCGTGTTCTCCACCATCAGCTCCCTGTACACACTGATCTGGGATCTGCGCATGGACTGGGGTCTGTTTGACCGTGGAGCCGGAGAAAACACCTTCCTCAGAGAAGAAATTGTTTACCCACACAAGGTAAAGTCTGGCAGAGACCTCCTACACACACACACACACACACACACACACACACACACACACACACACACACACACACACACACACACACACACACACACACACACACACACACACACACACACACACACACACACACACACACACACACACACACACACAGACAGACAGACTAACCCTTCCTCCTCCATGCCCAGGCCTACTACTACTGTGCCATCATAGAAGACGTGATCCTGCGTTTTGCCTGGACGATCCAGATTTCTCTGACCACAATGACCAAGATCCACTCTGTGGGCGACATCGTAGCTACTGTGCTGGCTCCTCTCGAGGTCTTCAGGTGGGTCTGAATTACATCACAACTTTTAGTTCCTCACAGACTAACAGTCAGATGTGGTGCTCTGGTCTACAGGATCAGGAACTCTGACTAAAAAGACAGGTGGAAAAATTCTCTAAAGCTTATAGAGATACAGTAATAAGAGATGATGAAGGCACATCTGTCTTCTCTAAAAAAAAAAAAAAAAAAGCCAGACAGTCCCACAGCACCCAGACTGACTTGTACCTTCATCTTCCTCACGGCAGGCGCTTTGTGTGGAACTTCTTCCGTCTGGAGAACGAGCACCTGAATAACTGCGGTGAGTTCCGGGCGGTGCGCGACATCTCCGTGGCGCCGCTCAACGCCGACGACCAGACGCTGCTGGAGCAGATGATGGACCAGGACGACGGCGTCCGGAATCGCTCTGGCAAGAAGACCTGGAAGAGGTCCTACAGCCTGTCACTGCGACGCCCCCTGCTGTCCTCCTCACAGTGAGAACTCCTTACTGACTTCAGGCTCCTTCACTCTGGCACAAACATAAAAAGTTTAGTTTGATTTCTGAAGACTGAAGAGGCAACAAAGGATAAATGACTGTCGATTTTTTTTTTTTTTTTTAATCTTAAAAATATACTAATAATAAATAGCCAGACCTGAAAGAGATGAGACATTTCTCCTCGTCCTTATTAGGTTTCTTGTATAAGGTAACACTACAATAACGTATATGATATTTATGAAACACAGTCTATCAGTAATGTTCTGGACTTCCTGCCGTCATTGCTCCCGGTGTTTTTACAGCACATTTTTATCAGGAAGCAAACAATGTTAATGTATGGCATAACTCAACATACAAATATGAAATGTTTCAAACTCAATGTGTAGGATTTAGAGGCATCTATCGGCAGAAATAAAATATATTATTCACAATTAGGTTTTCATTAGTGTGTAATCACCTGAAATTAAGAATAGTAGTGTCTCCTTACCTTAGAACGAGCCCGTCATATCTACACAGGGAGCAGGTCCCCGTCCACAGAGCTCGCCATGTTTCTCCAGTAACCCAGAAGGCACAAACCAAACTCTGACTCCTTAGAGGGCCTTTTGCCTTTTTAACGGGTTTCGCTGCTGCCAAAGATTCTCTTACATGCATGGAAACAGAGAGCGTGAGGAGAGATGTTTAGTTGGTGACAATCTGCAACCTCACCACTAGATGCCACTAAATCCTACACACTGCTCCTTTAAAAGGTCAAACATAGAACATTAATATAAACAACTCTTTAATCCTCTTTTTTTTCAGATCGAAGAAGGACACAAAGGTGCTTATTGAAGATACGGATGATGAGGCCTTCAGCTGAATCCACAGCGCCAACACACACACACACACACACACACACACACACACACACACACACACACACACACACACACACACACACACACACACACACACAAGCACACACTTACACATTTGTACTATACTTATAAGGACCTCATTCACTACCACCCAACCTCAACCCTTCTCCTTCGTAGTTTTAACTGTAAGTCTGAAGCTTCAGTGTAAACCTATAAACCAGCGAGGCCTGTCCTCGCCTTTATAAAACTTACCTCATCTTTACATCTTCGTGAAGAGATTTTGGTCTTTATAAGTATAGAAAAACACACAGTATAACGCAGAAACGCACACAAAGATAAACCCGCTGAAGCACAAGCATGGTGTAACGTTGCTACAGTCGAGGAGAGAGAGAGCGAATGTCACAGTCAGACCGATGGACAGACGTCAGAGGGAAACCTGCACGTTACTGGACAAGATACAACAACACTGGATTATCCTCTTCTTTTTTTAAAGGGACTTCTTTAGTATCTGTCATTTACGTTGACATATTTGTTCTTTAGATCCTTCTTGAATTTCGTCCTGGGTTTATTTAGGAGGTGCTGCACAAACAGGCTACAGACGACTGTTTACACATCTTTTCTAACTCCACTAGGATCAACAGGGAGAAGACAAAGCCAATCAAAAGACTAAACACTCAGAAATAGAAACCTGAGGAAGGACTCTGCTCACATTACAGCATATCAAAACAAATCAACTGGTTTCAACTCGTTGATTCTTTTTATACTCCCTCGTTTTGTTCTTTTTTTTTTCTTCCTTTTTGTTGTTGTTGTACAATCACACACCCTGGAGGCACTTGCAGGAAAAGTGCATTTAATACACAAACCATGACAAAAAAAAAGGATGTTTTGATTGAAACATTTCTAGTCTGTGAAGTTGCTTTGTATTATATTTCCTATATTTCGATGTGCATTATTACTCTATTGTAGTTGTTAAGTACTTCTACATGTGTCGTTTATACTAGTGAGACTAGTTGGAGCATCCTCACGATGATTTTTGATGTATTTTATAACGTTTGGAATGTTTTTTTTCTGCGTTCAACTCGTGCCACGTTTTTTAATGAGCTCTTAGTTAGACCTCAGTTTATTCCCCCGACCTCAGATTAGTGCAAAAACTGGCTTGTAAAGCATCGTGTCATGTTATCTTAAAGTGCCCTGTTAACTACAGCAAATGTACATGCAGTGCTAATCTTTACATTATTTACCAAAGTTTTTATTGTTATGAATGTGACTGCGGCTCGGGTATCTTTGTGCATCGAGCTGAGAACACAGCGCTTATTTAAAGGTGTTTTTTAATTCAAATCAACGTTTTTTGGGGGGCTGTTTTAGCAGGCAGGATCTGTCTTGTCGGACATCCCAGTAACATCAGTAGAATTACTCATATTACTGTCAACATGTATCTGAAGGATAGATAGAAGGATAGGATGCGATGTTTGATAACCTCAGTGGAAATGTGAGTGTATATGTCAGACTGGGAGCAGGAAAAGGAGCTGAAACATGGAGCGTTTTTTTTAACATTGATTCATGGAGGTACATTAACCAAACAAGCGCTGTGTTGTTTGGAAGGATTCAGTCAGATTCAGGTCAGAAAGATGGACTGTGACAGCACAATGATATGTATTGTCCAAGATGGATAGATTTCTTACAGGAAGAAAAGGAAATGGAAAAAAGTGATCAAACAGTCCAAAAATATGGATATGAAAAGGCTTCTTCACTGTCCTTATAGAGCAGAAAGCCTTGTGTGTTGTTTTGCTATTTGGGCGAAGTTTAAAATGTGTTTGCACAAAAAATGCTGTTTCACGTTTGAGATAATTTCATTGCAGTAAAAATGTAACTTGGCTCTTTTGTTTGTTTCACCCTCCAAACTGGGGCCAGACAGAAAACGTTTGAGAACCACTGGTATATGCACTTTGTGCATTGTGACAGTTTCTATGATTTACCACACGGGGGCGCTGCTACCCGTGTTGCCAGATTAGGCGGTTTTCCACTGAGCTGCTCTGCATCTTTCGGTGTTTATTTGTTAGGTCGTGGATACAATTTTGATTGTAATAGCTTAAACAGAGAATACGTTAACAACAACATCCTTAAATTTAAAAAAAAAAAAAAACCCTGTCCTACTTCTATGACCATCAGGGTTTTTTTTTTGGCAGGCAGTCTTCAAATCTGGTGACACTTCATGAAGTCATTCAGTTCTCTAATAGTTCATATCTACGACCTGTGGCATGTTCCCGAGCAGATCTGACCCTGCACCAGTCAGCGCCCCCGTCACCTGATACTGTTGCTTGTTTGTTGCTATTATTCAGTATCTTAAGACATGATTTCAAGTGTTGTGGCTTGTTGGATCAGATCTAATCGTAGATATTTAAAGTTAGTATCAACCAACGCGAGATGTGGTTCATACGAAGAGCTGCTGGTTGTAATTTCAAAGTGAGTCGCTGCCCGGTGTTTGAAGCTCGTCGGCTTTCAAGAGTAACTTTAATGCTGGTGTGTAATTTGTGTTGGACTTTCTCTTCCTGTTTGACCCCGTGGCTCCCCTCTCTGCTCCACGGTTCCTCCTTGTGACGACACCGTGTCACCACCGAGTAGTCGTAAGACGAAGCCCAGAGATCTTAGAGACACATTTCCTACAGAAAACTCCTCTTTCCTTCCCTCTCTTTTATCTTTTCTTCCCCCTCAGCGGCTGATAGACTGAACAGCTTCTGTGTGCAATGAAAGAGCTAGAAAGTTAAAAAAAAACTAAAAAAAAAACTGTGTTGTATCTGTTAAAAGTTTAGAAGGCAGAAAGCTTCTGTCCATTTAGATACACTGAACACACGCCATAAGCACACACACACACACACACACACACACACACACACACACACACACACACACACACACACACACACACACACGGCCTCTCTCTCGTGTCGGAGAGCACCACACCAGATCGTTTTGTAAAAAGGCTGTTGTCTTGCCTGCATGCTGCTTTAGTTTTACATTGTACATAGATCTTAATTTATTTGACATATTGTGTATATTAGTAATCATTGTAGCCTCCCAACAATGATGGATTTCATACGTTGCCATTGTTGCTCCAGGACAAGCAGTATTTTGTAGGTGATGAGGAGCTTTTTTTGTTGATTGTTCACAGTCCTGCACTCCTTCTCATGTGTAAATCTGTTTTAACGTGTTTGTATAAAGATAGAAGAAGAAGAAGAAAAAAAAAAAAACAAGTCCATAGAAATGGAGAATGTGATTGGTTGTATCTTGTTGGTGATTCCTTTGTATTTCAAGGCTCCGTCATCTCCGGGGGGTTTTACGTGCAGGGCTCATGGAGGAGGTGGGGGCGAAGGGAGTCCCGTGTCCTGGAGCTGGAGTCCCGTTGGGAACATGTTGTGTAGGTTACATCTCACAGAGGCGGTGGAGCAGGACACAGGGACTGACCCCCAGTCCAGAGAGGACCCACACCATAACAAGATACCGTTAGACTGATCCCAGATCTGCCCGAGTAGCTCTTAAATATCTCGCAGATCTTTACGTGCTCGCCGGAAGTATTTCGAGGTGCTTCACATGTTTTGGTGACCAGCGTTTGTTTCCACATGTTTAGTGTGTGTGACCTGCTGGGAAAAAAACACACAAAAAAAAACAGGGTAATTTTGTACAGTTTGTGTTCGATGAGATGATCATAAGCCCTGACACCCCGTTTTTTCCTCTCATGGGAGGAAACCTCAGACGATGAACTGCTTGCTGAAACCTTCATGATGTTAAAGTGCTTGATATGTGTGCATCCTCCCCTCCTCTTCCTCTCTCGATGTTGTTTGTACCCTTTCTCTAAACTAGCTGAACGTGACAGTGCCTGTGGTTTGATAGATGGATGTTCTACTTTGATAAGATACAAAAAAATAAATAAAGAAGAAATGCATTGTGGCTAAATGTGATTTAAAGAGACATAAAGAAAGGAAAATGTCTTACAGTCTGAACCATCCTCCCCGAGTCCCTTTTACAGAGTAGTTTGTACATGTTGAGTGTATAACACTGTTCTATGATGGTTTTTCTGATAGTATTTGTATTTCTGTATACACTTTGGTGATCCTGTCATATCTGGGTTTTATAAACCACGATTATTTTTAAACTCACTCCGCCTCGTCCCTCTTCTTCTGACTGACCGTCTTCTTTAATGTCTCCAGGATCTTTGTCCTCTCAGGTGAACAAGCAGCTTTGCTGAGTGAGTATTTCCCCTCGGTGGGGCCCCTGATGCAGCTCTGAATACAGAGACGCATCTTTCCTCCTGCACACGGTCACTTTCTGTGGTTAACGGGGTCTTTTCCGTTTCCTCCTCGGCATTCTGCTTTCACTCCTTCACTTCAGTCTTGATGTCTGGAGCAGTGTTTTTGCAGCGCGAAGTTGATTATTCATCCGCTCTTACCTTCAAGTGCGTGCACTCGTCCAAAAGCGCTGGCAGCGTCTGGGGATTTGATGTTTCTTTTCCCTTCATTCCCGGTGGGCAGACTGATGCAGTTACGTTGAGCGTGCCAGCGAAGGAGAAATGAATCATCCTGAAAAGCCTGAAAATCTTGCTTCTTGGCAGTGAAGAAGCACCAAAGGAGAACACCGTTAACTTTGTGATGAATCATCATCCAGCAAGCCCTCTTAATCCTCCAACAACAACAACAACAACAAATCACAACAATCTCTTCCCGTTTCGCAGATAAATGTTCATTTCTGACCTGCAGTTAAAGAAACAATCTCTCCTCTGTCCCGTAGCTTTTCTACAGTCACATCACACGGTCTCCCTCAGCGCATGACGTTTGCATAAATAAATCTTAATATTATCCAAATCTGATCTTTAAAGAGCAACACTCTGACAGCTGGGGGAACTCGGCGTGCTGAGGATGATGGTGTGACGTGATCAAAAGCGACAGATCAACTTTGCGATGCGTTTTGTCAGCGTTCGCACGAAATCAAACTTCGATCCGGCGCAACGGGCCTGCAGTTAATCGAGCTCATCATATTTAGCTGCACAGAACAGTCAGTCATTTGCGACGTCTTCGTTTGTTCTGCCGACAGTCAAAACCCCCAAACACGCTCAGTTTTCAGTGATAATCCTCACGAGTCATCTACAAGCTACCGATTTTCCGTCGATCGCGTGTCGTTTCAGCTCCAAAGTAGTTTGTGTCGACCATCTCAACCTTACAGGCTCTAGTTGTACATTCAGCCGACCGTACGAAATAAGGGCTGCAAGTTCTGTTCCCAACATACTGGAAAAAAAAAAACCAACAACAATGCAGCGGCTCAAAGTTGCATCCAACATACCCACAAACAACCTGCCAGTCACCATCTAAGAAGGTCACAACTAGGTTGTTTATTTTCTGATAACTGATACAGGATAAATGTTATACATTCTATTTTAACACTGATATTTTGCTTTTATTTTCAATGTCAGTATGCAAAAAACAAACAAAACAAAACAAAAAAAAAAAAGACAATGCAAAGTAAACATTTGGTGAAATCATGATTATGATACATAATTTGACTGCTTCATCAATATTAAACCAATTTGTTTTAAGGACTCCTTGTTGCCCTGGTGATAACTTGTTTAGCTACAACACAAAATTGGAAGAAAATACAAAGAAACAAAACACAAACATCGAGAGTTGGCTGATAGCAAACACTGTAAGGAACCACGTGATCTGTAGATGTATCAATCAGCGCGTGTAGATGCATATATAAAACTACAGGATCCCTGTTGTATATATGCACATACAGTAATAATGCAGTTACTATAGTTGTAGAGCCTCCGCTGGGCCTACAAACAGACAAAATGAAGAGAGCGGGATACACATACATACACACGTTAACCATGATCTCTCCATATAAACACGCAGAAACCAACCAATCAACAAGCAGAAGGCTCTCTGGCTTTAGAAACTAAAAACTACACGACTTTAAAAAAAAAAAAAAAAAAAAAAAGAAAACAAAAAACAGACATTCACATTTCTGAAACAAATTTAATGATCTCATGACTTGTCGCCTGATCAAACGTCTCTGTCGGTCAGTCTTACCAACTTTAGTGCCACCAGAGAAGCTAGAATGATGAAGATGCCGAAGAGGATGAGCTCCGTTTGTGCCGTTGTGTCCAGCTCGCCCTGTCGATCGGGGCCGAGTTCACTTCACTGTCTGTGGGCCCTCGTCTCCACACAGTCACTCATTCACTGACTCGCGGTGTTTCTGCCAGTTTCTTCATCCAGGAGTGAGAGTGAATGAGTGAGCGTGTTGTGGAGGAAGGTGGAGAAATGGGACTGCAGCTGTTTATGTCTGTGTTTAGTGTACAGATGTCCTGTAAGTCCATGCATTTACCTGTGTCTGTGCGAGAACTGCGTCCATCTCTACGGTGAGGGGGGGGCTTTGCTACCACTGTAATGGACCTGGTATCTGTTGACCGTTTGCCCTTTCACCTCAGTCGACAGGCACGTCGTCTTGCAGGGGATGATGTCCTCCTCCTCCTCGCCCATCAGCCAGTTCTGCACCGAGCGCTCGGCCGAGGCCGTGACGTGATTGGCCAGCCAGCCCTGGTGCCACTTGTCAAAGCGTTCGTGCTGGCTCGCTGCCACCGTGTGCTGCGACTGCGGAGGGAGAGGAACAAACAGGATTTAACGAGCAGAGAATGTCCCGGCGACGTCGGATCTCCCCGGCGTTACTCGGGTCCACCGGGACACTGACAACACCGCCTCGTAGACTGATGTCTGAACATGCGACGCCGACTCCGGCCTACCTTCCTGGCCTTGACCAGCGCTCCTCGGCGGTACATGTAGTCCTCGGAGTTCATGACAAACACCATCTTGTGAGTGTTGAGTTTAAAGCGACAGTCCAGACTGCCGGCGTTCTCCACACCCAGCTGGCGGTGCCACTCTCTCCTGCAGCGCATCGCCTCCACCTGCCGCACCTGCCAGCGACGGAAACGCCGCAGGTTCCTGCCAGACAACACGCACGCGTATTATTACGCTGAAATGGTTCGATTTCAGTCTTCGTCTGATGCGTCATCAGAATGAGATGTTTGTAAAAACCCGGTTAATCTTAACAAATGAGAACATGAGATGATGCTGCAGCTGTAACGAGGTGACATTAAAGTCAGATACATGTGGGAACAAACTTTCTAATTCCAGTAACAGGTTGTTGTTGTTTTTTTCATGGCTGTGGCACAAATGAAGTAACCGAACTTCAAACATGAACCATGTCCTCAGCTACAGCGATTGTTGTGTTGTAAACATTACAAAGATAGATTTCTATTTTGCACATTTCAAGTAAAGCGGATGTATTTTTCTTAAATGGTGCACTGAAACAAATCTTAGCAGCATCTTTGCAATCTTGAAGTAAAAAAAAAATGCAGCTTTCTGCAGGATATCGCATCAGTTATAGGTGAGATGTTAATGAACTATATTGTCACTTTGGAGGACATAATTTGTGATCATCACATTATACACATCAGGTAGAAATGTGCACAAGAAAAAAAAAAGTTGAATCCTTGTACTCTGCGAGCACTACATTCATTTATTTTCAACAACACCTAAACGCCGACTGTGCAGAAATTCAAACGTTAGTTGGTGTTGTATTCAATTCATTTTAGTATGAAATGTTGAAAGCAGGAAAGAAGCCGAAAAAAGATCTACCGAAAGTGTCTCAGTCAAATAGTCACAAGTTTATCTGCCCGTGTTACTTCTGCTACACAACAGCTGGCTGTGAAACTTGCATGCAACAACCGAACACTGAGCTGTGTAGAAATAATATGTGTGCAGCGTGTGCGAGTGTCATACCTGGGCAGAAATACAGGTTTGAAGAAGTATCCCTCTGCCTGAGAGCACAGACTGGACTCTGCCCCGACAAACTGCTCCATGTAGCTCGACAGGCACTGACGGAAGAGACAAGAAGTTGAATCAATGTTCGACTTAAATCGGACGATCAATTCGAACAGTTCTGTGCGGTTTCTAAAACGCGCGTTTACCTGAACATCCAGCGGGTCGTCAGCCTGAGCCTCCTCAGTGTCCAGCAGCTCCACGGTCATCGTCACATGACCCTTATTTTGGATGAACATCGCCTGGCGAGAAAGAAACGAAAGTAGAGCGTTGTGAATCAACTCGGAACAGGAGGTTCATATTCTTACAACCGATATTAAAGTTGTTAACGTGTGTTATTAGCGCATTACGTTGGTCCAAGAAAGGTGCTGAAGTTCTGGCAGCTGATTGTATGCGAATGAGAGTCAAGAAACTGTTGGTGGTGGTGCAGTAAACCTGGCTGTAGTTGAGTCATGTCATATCCAGGTTAATGCTGTTACACCACAGTCATACTATAGAGGGTAAAGCTGCAACAAACTTCGTAAAAAGCCTTCAATGTCCTCAGAAGGAAAAGATTGAAAATGATGCTTTCGTGAAGCAGTAAAGCAGGCAGAAGCTCTCTTTGCTAGAAAAACAGCTATTAAAGTTGCACTTTGCTTCTCACAGTACATTCAGTGCTGAGACTTTTACTATCCTCTAAAAGTACTGAGAAGCTGTAAACAGCACTTTCCCACTGCAGAGAAATTAGAGGTTGATGATGAGAAACGGGCCACGTGCGCATTGACCAGGACTTTATTTCCCCCCTCACCTTGAAGCAGTTCTCCTCAGCCATGACTCGCTCGGCTTTCCACTGGTAGCTGGTCTCCCACGCTGCTCGAACACACTGGGAGGACAGGTTCCCCCCCGCCGCCCCCCGCTTCCTCTCCGCCAGGTACAGATCAACCACCTGCAGACACACCTCGTCGCTCACCAGGTGCTGCAGCTGAAGTCAAACAAGCGCGGATTACAATACGACAGTCTTTAAAAACGTCTCTGCTGTCCAACACGCGCGCTCAGCGTAAACGTGAACTCCTCTTACCTGCCGAATGATGTTGTGGATGACCTTGTCGATGGTGAAGCCGATATAAGCGTGGATGGTGAACATCTCCCTCAGCGTGTCTTCGTACTGTGTGGAGTCCAGGTTGCCGTCGAGCAGACTGCGCACCATGTCCAGGAAGGCAGGGTAGTACTCCTCCAAATCCACCTCACCTGTGGGAGTGAAGGGACGTCACAGTTAGAGCAGCGTGTCGTTACAGTGCTGCTGAGTCAGCGCGGCGGTAAGAGTCATAGCGGCGGTAAGAGTCAGAGCGGCGGTAAGAGTCAGTGCGGCGGTAAGAGTCAGAGCGGCGGTAAGAGTCAGTGCGGCGGTAAGAGTCAGCGCGGTGGTAAGAGTCAGCGCGGCGGCAAGAGTCAGTGCGGTGGCAAGAGTCAGCGCGGTGGCAAGAGTCAGCGCGGTGGCAAGAGTCAGCGCGGCGGTAAGAGTCAGCGCGGTGGTAAGAGTCAGCGCGGCGGCAAGAGTCAGAGCGGCGGTAAGAGTCAGTGCGGCGGCAAGAGTCAGTGCGGTGGTAAGAGTCAGCGCGGCGGTAAGAGTCAGCGCGGCGGTAAGAGTCAGCGCGGAGGTAAGAGTCAGCGCGAGCGCGGTGGTAGGAGTCGGCGTGGACACCGTGTCTTCATTTGTATCGTGACAAAATACCAAAGTTTCAAAAAATATTTCGACTGACAGCAGTGACACAAAAAGGTGGCCAGTGTGGAACTACAGGACGCTAATTCAGACCGGTAGCTGCAGCAAATAACAAGCTGAAGGAAAATCAATCAGAAAGAAAAAATACCAAACGTGATGTTTGCAGCTTTTCTTGGTCTTAAACTCTCTACTCTTTTAATTCCTTTCCAGTTTTGCTAAGAAAAATGAATGTTTAGGAGTTTTGGACTGCTGGTCGAACTACACAAGATTGAATGATCGAAGATTCCATGACATCCCCTTGTTCTACAATATGGCATTTTTCATTACTTTCTAAAGTTGCATAGGCCAAACATCAAATAGAGAAGATAATAAGCAGATTACGCCATAATTAAAAAAAAAATATATATATATAAATAAAATCAATCATTAGTTGCAAATTTCTGTGCAGTTTTTGTTGCTTCTAAAGTTTTGGGTAAAAATTTAGTTTAAACAATTTTACCTGGAGCCCAGCGGGTTGCAATAATGATCCAAAGTCATTTTCAAAAACATCTTTGATTGGCCTTGAAACTTGTACTGCAAATCAGTTCAGGACAATAAAAAAAAACAACATTGTGCTACACTCCATTAAAACTCCACCTGAACTGAGACCAAATATCACACCATACCACGATACTAAGTTTGTAACCAGAGTCAATCAAATAAAGATCTTATTCAAGCAGCACATAAAGCGCTTTCTTTTCTTTTCAGTCTTCAATGGGCTGCAGTTTTAAATATTGGCAACTGTTTTGATAGTCGGTTAATGGTTGAGTAATTTTTTAATGACAAACTGCTGAAATTGTCTGATTACAGCATCCTAATATTTTCTGGTTTCTTTGTCCTTCATGGTAGCAAAGCGAATATTTTTTTGGTTGCGGACTATTGGTCAGGACAAAGAAAGACATTTTAGGCTGCAACTTGGGCTTCTAAAAACACTAGTTGAAATTTTAAAAACAAAACAACAAAAACAATTTTTGGGGGGAATATAATCAACAGATAAATTGATAAAGAAAATAAGCATTAGTTGCTGCCCTAAAAGAGTTGCATGTCTTTCAATACAGTGAACCCTCGTTTTTCGCGGGGGTTACGTTCCAAATAGAAACCGTGATAGGCGAAATCCGTGAAGTAGTAACCTTTATTTTACAATTGAAATAGATAGAACTGGACATTAAATATATCTACGTTACATATAGTCGTAATGTGATTTCAATGCACGATGCAAATCCGTGAAGCAGCGAGACCGTGAAAGGTGAACCGCGTTATAGCGAGGGTTCACTGTATACCATTCTGTGTATGACTGTGACCATTATTTAGGCAATACAACTCAATGAGAAACTGACTTAAATGCACTTCCTGCTTCAGCACTCTTTAATAAAACTTATTATCACATCATTCTGATGAGGGTTTTTGTATATTTGCGCTTGTGATTATAATTCAAGGATTTGAAACAAAATAACCACCTACACTGAGCTCGTTTGTCCACACCAACTTAAATATGACAGCTGACTGACCCAATTTAGATATATATTAATATATGACCACTTCTATAACCAGCAGCTGAACTCACTGGGCTGTTTGAGGCGGAGCTCCATGGCCAGGTCACACGCCTTTTCCCTCCTTCCCTCAGCCATCAGCAGCCTCTCTCTGCTCTGCTCCGCCCGGTGCTCCAACAGCTGCCGCTCAGCCTGACGGTAAACCCGCAGCAGCCGCGAACACAGAGTCTGGTGCAGCCGCAAGAAGAAATACCAGTTGTTGTTGACGAAGAAAAGGTTGTAGACACCGTCCAGGTCCTTCTGGTGCTCTGCTTCGGGGTCGCGCAGGTCCACCTTCTCCGCGGCCACACCTGAACCCGTCTCCATAGGTGTAGACCCAGGGGTGGATGTGGTGGTCCCTGCTGGCTGGCTCGTGCTACTGGAGGTGGTGGAGGCCTCTGTGTCTGCAGGTTGGGATGGGCTGCAGCGCCTCCTCCTGGACTCACCATTGAGGTGCTGCTGCAGTTGGGACTGGTTCTGAGACTGTGATTGGGTAGGCTGGGGTTGGGACTGACTACCTGTGGCTGCTGCTGCATTGTTAGAATTACCATTTCCGCCTCCTGCTCCTCCTCCTGCTGCTGCTCCTCCTCCTGCTGGTGCTGCTGGTGGTGCTGCTGGTAGTGCTCCTCCTGCTGCTGGTGCTCCTCCTGCTGCTGGTGCTCCTCCTGCTGCTCCTCCTCCTGCTGCTGCTGCTGCTGCTGTTGCTGCTGCTGCTGCGGCGGCGGCGGCAGCGGCGGCGGCAGCGGCGACGGCAGCAGCAGCTGCTGCCGCCACTGCTGCTGAGGCTCCTCCTCTCTCACCTCCCTCCTCAAGCTCAGCCTCCTCATCTGTCCAATCTTCAGTATCACTGAGCTCGCCGCGGCGAGAGAAGAACAAGTCGGGAACAAAGTGCTGGATGATGCGCTTGATGTGGTCCTTGTCATCTTTGTGGATGGTGGGCTGACGTTTGACATGGTAGATGATGAGTGAGGCAGCGTCCTCCAGGATCTGCTTGTCCTCGTATGTAAACACCATGTGAGGCTCGCTGGATGAGGCCGCGCCGTTACGTCCCTGCTGGCCAACCCCGCCCTCCTCTGTGCTCTGCTCCTGACGCTGAGATAAGAAAAACAAATAGAGATCAATGCAGGGAGATGCACACATGCCGAGCTGCATCGTGATTTAAGAGAAATTAATCCCCTGTATAAACTACAGAGAAAAAGTTTTCCCCAAACAGCAGCATTAACACAAAGGATACAAAGTAAAGTAATGTACAAGGGCTTAAAACTTTCAACTCAAGGTCTGTTTTGTTGCTGGCTTGTTCTGGAGCTTTCGACTGACTCCCACCATCCTCATCAGCAGCCAGAGAATAATTGGTTGCCATAAAAGGTATTTATGATTCCGATTCACTCTTGATCAATAATTAGAGCCTTGAGTTGAGATCGTTATGTCAACGTCTGTTTCCATTATGTTGGAAAAATTACTCAAGAGGCTCGGTTCAAAATCAAACACATCGGACATTTATTCTTGCAAGAAGGAGGAACTACATGCACCCTCAAAGAGAGGTGTCCAGCATTGCTCCCCCAGCAGTGCTCCACGTCACTCCTCCGTAGGGCAGCTTTATACAGTTGACAAACAATTGACAGTCACCCCCATTCCCTTTGTATCTGCTTTTGTATGGTAATACTGAGTTGGTTGTAGGTCACAAGACAAGGACACCGGGGAGTCGTCAATTAGATGTAGAAAGTAAAACAAAAAGAATCACTTGCAAATAAGAGAGAAAACAAAAGAGACTTTTTGGAGCCTGCTTGACAAGAGACTTTCCGGAGCCACAATGCAAACGAGAGGAAGAGACAAATCTTTTTTTTCCATCACATGGTCACTAACAAGATTGTAAGCTCAACTTTTAACCACTAGATCGAACTGCTGTTTTTGTTTTTGTTTTGAGAGCTCCGGCTTTGAATGCATTTAGGATGGGGATCATTATCAAACTAATGAACAATGTTACAGCGTCTTACTGTGTCCAACTGCAGATATGGATCTACAACATTAACCAAAAAACTATACAGGAATGTCATTAGATGCTTCACACCTCATTATCTTTTCATCATCATTCAGGAAGGAGGACGAGAGGTTTTACCTCATCATAGACGCTTTCAATCTCATTGAGAAGACTCTTTGACCGCAGGGCCTTCATGTCATTCTGTTTAAAGTTGACTCCTTGGTGGTCGAGGGACTTCAGATAGGCCTTCTCATACTGCTCCCTCCAAATCTTATTAAAACCCTGTTGGGCCTCTCTCCACTCCTCTTCCTTGGCTTTCAACCTGGAAAGGAAACCCCAGCTTTAACAGAGATACAGTACTTCAAGAAACTGGCTCCATACTCTGGAATAGGTTGTGTCACCATGTTTGTTAGTGTGCCTGCTTATTCATGTGTTTGATTGTTAGGACTAAAGTGTCTGTAGAGGGAAACATTTTAGTTTTTCACAATGTGACAGGACCACTGCCACAAAGATCCCTGCCTGCTGATACAAGGATCTTCCTCATATTGTCAGCAATTAAACATTTCTATCAGAATTAGAGCATTTCACAACATAATGTTAATGTATGTGCATATATAGGTGTAAAGCAAGCCCTGCAAAAGCTAGTGCGGTCTGAGATAATAAGATCAGTGAAGAAATGTGAAAGAACACCAAAAATTCCTGACCTCTTCAGCACCACAGGCACAGCGGTAGCAGGACTCTTCTTCAGTCCCTCAATGATCTCGGGGGCTTTGTCGCCATAGATACGATACACAGCACGACGCTGGATGACCTCAGAGGTGCCGCCCAGGCAGTCGTCTAATCTGAATCGGTCCTGGTCCTCTGGGGAGAGGCGGGACAGCTTCTTCTGGACGCTCTCTAACACCCTGATGGTGGCCAGGTTTGTCTCCAGAACAACATCCAACTACAAGTGTCACAAACACAGAGCTTTTACAAATACAGGAAAGTGCTGTATGTGTTAAAGCATACAATCTCCTCTATAAAAAAATAGCAGGGGGTCACAAAAAACATCAAATAAAATCCTGAGAGAAGCGTGAGCAGAATCATTGTTAAAAATGTACGTACCTCGAATCTTTCATCCTCACAGCGATGCAGCTGCTCCTCATAAGGAGTCTTCTTCGAGCTGACGAAGGTGGAGTCCTCTGACCAGGAGGGGAACGACACCCAGGTGTCGTTCAATACCTACACGTACAGATGGAGATGTAAAAAAGTTAACCATAATCAATGGGAAGAGCCTTTTTACAAGAAAATATCTCATAATGACAAACATTTTAATTATTTGTTGTTTTTATGAGTGGGCTCCTGTTTCATTCGTATCTATGTGCACATTCAGTAGTATTTACGTGCTCAAACGCTGGTGACCAAATACACATTCCTGTCATCTGTGTCACACAAATATTAATTGATCTACAGGTGGCAGTAATGTTCAAGAAAATGCATCAATGCACCAGCAAAGGCAGGGTGAAGGAAGAAAACACAGATGTAAACAAAGACAAGTTTCAAACTCATACAAAAAAAAAAATCTGGAAATGTTTTGTAAAGATGGAAATTTACAAAAATGTACACAGAATCTTTGCTTACAACTTCAATGATCCAGTGACATGTCTCTGGTAAAATGAAAGTGGGTGTACCTCCTTGCATAAGGCAGTGCGCCCGCTGCATTTAGGCTGCTGGTAGGTCTTGGGCAGTGCTCTGTAGCTGGACCCTAGGCGCTTGCAGGAGGCATAATCCACCTCCCTGCCTCCTCCCCCCTCCATGTAACGATCTGACAACCCCGACACGACATGAGAGAGCTCTTTGTCCCCCAGAAAGGACTTGAACTGTGTGTACAGTTCAGGAAACTTCCTGCAAGGAGATTAATGAAATCATGATTGACAGATAAATCAGGACAACACCAGCTGACCTAAAGCTTTTCCCATCAAAATAATCATCTTAATACATTGTTCTATCATGCTCCTGTAATTGTCATATCAGTGCCATCTGAATATAACTTTACAGATTCTTAAATGGACCCGAAAGTCTGTTATAAAAATCAAAAATCAACACTTTAATGTTGCACTAATACCAGAAAGCCTTTTCCACAGAAACTGACATGAGCATCTACACTTTGGTCAGGCTCCCTGCAGCTACTCTATTAATTAATTTGCGCATCAGTTTTTCTCATCTTAACCAGTCATCGCACACATTTATCCAGCTCCATTATCTTTCCATCCACTCACCCCAGGAAAGGAGTTACTAGCTGCAGCAGCTCAGCTCCTGAAACGACCTCCTGGTTAAACAAGGCTATGCAGCGCAGGAAGTTCTCATACACTTCCTGGCTTTTAAACAGGCGACGAACCTAAAAGATGGGTGGATTGACAACAAAATTAGACCGATCACAAAACAGTGTAAGGACAGGAAGAGGAAGAAGAAGAAGAAGAAAAAAAAAAAAGGAAGCACAGTGGCAGTGGGTCAAAAGAACAGTAGGAACCAGAGATTACTGCCACGGAAACTGATGCCTCACCTTATCAAAGAAGGAGAATTCTCTTAAGACTCCATGTTTGCCAACTGAAGCAAAGGACTGATCTTTGGTACAGGAATACTTCATTTTTTTCTAAATAAAAAAAAAAAGAAATTTATATTTAATGATCTTTACAAACTGTACTTATCAAAGTTCTTGTTGTTGGAGCATTTCAGATGCACTTGGGAATAAAAAAAAAAAAAAAAAGGTTGTTGAAACTTTTAGAGATCAAGGACATGTATACATACAGCAGCTTGATGCATTGCCTGAGGCGGTTATTCTAAATAGAGACTTTACCTTTAGTAGTGGGGACATGTGCTGCAGGAGTATGGGTCTGGGCCTCTTTTTGTTCTGTTTAGTTATCATGTCCTCTTCCTCCGGTCGTTTCAGCTGGTCTTTCCCCCCTGTCAGCGAGCTCCCTGTGAACTACAGGAGAGGAAGCACACAGGGAACATTTTAAAAGGTTAATTGGGCATTCAGTACAACTGAAAATCATCAGTCTCAATGAATTGATTGGTAAAGGAAATAGTAAAAAAAAATAATAATAAAAAAAGGCACCATTAAAATAGTTGACAATTATTGTTCTTAATTAACTATTTCAGCTCTACTTTGAACTGATCTGTCATGTTTTGACAAAACACTTTCCATTACTGTTTTTTTACTGCACTGACAATTAAATGTGAATTTTAACAGGCTGACATGTCTGAGTAGTATCATAGGAATATAAAATGTCAATAACAATTCAACTGTGAGCTTTGTTAAAATACTGGGAAAGGAAAATCTTGGTTTGGTTTCAAGTGTGACTGCAAATTGTTTCTGTCCCAACCGATCTCCATCTGACTGACCAGTGATCGCTTGGCGTCAGGCAAGAACTGTCCAAACTCGGCCAGCAGGTCTTCCTGTCCCTTGAAGAGACTGGCAACTTTAGAGAACACTTCATCTTCTGTCATCCCACTGCTGCCTCGGCTGCCTCGACTCTCCTTCACCTCCAGCTGCTCTTTCTGAAGGGTTGTACGGAGAAACATGATGTAAACATAAAAATTATTTTAGGAAAAGCTAATTGAAAGTCTTTGGCCTTTGTACACATGGCCAATAATATTACGTAGGAAACAGAAATGCTGTCACCGTCCTCAAACGAACAGACTGCTGTGGAAATGTTACACTTCATCGATGATTTTTATTTTGTCGTTTAATTTAATGAAAAAATAGTATAAACCTATTTAAAAAGGGCTCTGACTCAATACTGGAGTATCAGTGCTGAGGATGTCTCCGTCAAAATCTTTGTGGCAGAACCGTATAAGAAAACTACTCTATCATAATATGCATCTGCATTTCATTTCTACAGTACCTGATATGTGTGAAGAATTTCTAGAAAGGCTCTGTAGATCTCTGGGTGGTCCAGGAAACGGTTTTTAATCTTGTTTACATAGCTGATGGCACTGTCAAACTCTACGGGGCTCGTCTCAGAGGCAGGTGGGGACACAGAAGAGGTGGTTGCCTGATTCTGGCTCTCTCTGCTGGTCAGGGGAAGAGAGAGTCTGCTGGGAGGCTCTGGAGGTCCTGCTGAGGTTGAGGACGATAGGGACTCTGATGAGGCCGCTTTGACTTCACTAGTCTGGGCAGGTCCAGCTTCAGTCTGGGCGGCAGAGGCACTACCTGCGGTCACAGCCACTGCAGGGGTGGTCAGACTCTTCCCCTGCTGGCCTGGGGATATCTGCACAGATGGACAATGAGAGACAAAAGATGAGTTTTATAAAGGTGCTTTGAGCAAACTGTTGTTTACTTCAGCTCAGAATTGGGGATAAATATTAGCCAGTATACTAGTGCAGGTTACGGTTCAAATTTAGAAGTAATAAATTAAAATGTACCTGTGTTGCTACAGAAATATTAAACTCTTAACATGACTTGTTTCTGAAATCTCTTGCTGGTTCATTCAGTGGAAACCCCACAAAAACACCAGTCTGAGGTGGAACAGGATGGAAACTGATATAAACAACTTTCAGAAAAAAATAAAAAATAATGTGTGGATTATTTCTGACATCTTTAAAACATGGAAAATTGCAAGGCAGAATTGTTATGTACATCTCATGGACATCCTTACACTTTGGGATTTTCAAGCAGTATATCCTGTACAAATTTCAGATTTAGTACCTGTACATTAAAATAAATTGATGCACAGTAAACATAGTGGACTCTATATGGTAAATAATGAATGACTTCCAACACAGAAGAAGTATACGTTTAATGCTGCAACATCACACATGTATTGTGTCTACTTTGCTTAATATTGCAACTATATTGATGGAAATAGTGAAGATCCAACAGGCCACTTCTAATGACTGCTATTATGTTGAATGGATACAGGACTCAGAGATGTGACTATTTGTATACAACTATATAAGTTCAAAACTTTATCGTAAAACTGTATTCAATCAACCTGGCTGGCAAAATGGTGTTGTAACAACCTGATTGTAGAGCTCCTCTGCTCTTCATGTTGTCAGAATTCCTTTATTAAGTCATCAATCCCCCCCCCCCCCCAAAAAAAAAAAAAAAAAAAAAAAAAAAACATATCTCACAGAAGAAAAACATCACTGGCTTGTGGTTCTTCACTATTTCTTGAAATAAAACTATAAGTACAACTTTGCAGTTGAATGCCTACGCCAACAAGTCAAGTTGCAAGTTTACATCCATATCTGTCCAGAGTCATAATAGATGTAGTGAAGAGTTTGATGAAATTCAATAAAAAAGGAATAAGTGAAAAGGTTACCACTATATTGACATGTATAATTCCAGTTAAAAATGTCCAGTGAGAAACGTGCTGTTCAGAAAATAAACTTGATTAACACAATAAAAACATCAGATTGAACATTCATCTGGTTTCTTCAATGTTGTCCATTAATGGGAGTTTTTCCTCATGCGAGTTGAAGGGCTAAAGATAGAGGATGTTGTTTGCTGTACAGACTTTTGATTTGTGATATAGGGATATATAAATAAAACTGTTAGACTAGGCTTTGTTAAGTTTTGATGTTCTTGTTCTATTTTATATCAACTATATTATTAAGTAAATTCATCGAGAGAAACAAAAAGGGGCAAATTTGTTTTTGTCTTCACGTACTTGGTGAGTAAATTGGATTTTAATAGAACACAAATTTGTTGCCATGACAGCTGACAACGCTTCCAATATGGACATTGCTGCAAGGAAACTACAAATTCAAACACATGGAAGCTTTGCATACATTTTCAACCTGACAGCAAAGACGATCTATACAATCAGCACAGCTTCCAGGTGAACACCCAAGATTAGTGTCGCCAATTTAGCATCCAACCAAATGTGAAATATGGTCACGATCTCCCCTTCTATTCCTTGGTTAGGGGGTTCAAAAATTAGCCTGGTGTTATCAGACCCAAATTCACTGTGTGACTAAATCGGTGAGGTCATCGGCATTGACCACCATATGCACTGAAACTAAAAAAACTTGCCTTCAACTTGAACAAATGTTAATGTAAACAGGGTTTGCAGACTATAATCACAGTGAAGACAACTGAAGGGGGGAGCCCTAGTCTGGCGTAGTCAGCTTAGTGAATAATGGCCAGAAAAGATTTTTTGCAGAAAATGTTGATGCCATGGAGAAGTTGACCTTTAATCTTTTCAGTATTAAAAGTCATCCCTACATCTTTTTATCCTGAAACTTTTCTGTGAAATGTTGTCATAATTAGTGAAGGAGTTCTTGAGTTGTGGCCAGACATGTTTTGTGAGGTTACAGTGACCTTTGACCTCCGAATAGATTTGATTTGGTTTTGAATCACACTGCATAAATTCATTAGAAACTTTTAGTTGCAGTCATTATTGTATTACGCTCTCAACGATGTATGCATCAAACTGTCAAACTTTGTCTACCTTTTATAGACACCTTGCATTTGTGCAGCTCAGCATGGCATATTTTGGATCTTGTGATGGATATTTAAGTGTTTGTTTCTGTAAAACAAATAAAGAGAAAACGCAGCACTCCAGGCGTGAATCTAATGTAACTACCAGACACGACAAATGTGCTGCCACAATTTTTGGTGAAACCTTCATCAGGGCTGTTTTTGAGAGGCAAAGTGCTCCAGTGCAGTAGAAGCACACCTGCTTCTTCTTAAGAATTTAAAAGTTCTGTGAGCTTGAACATACAGCGCCTCTCATCAGGGTACAGATCTGTAAGTATTTTCTCATAGTTTAATAGATAGGAAGATAAATAAAGTACTAGTTTCAAGAATGTATCTACTTTGTATTTACTTCAACTGTAAGTGTCTTACCTGTGCAGAGAATGGAGACTGGAGAAAAGCCATCCCATTCTTGGGGACCTCTATCCGATACCCCGGTGGTAGGAAGGCATTGAAGCCCAAGACCAGGTCTGGGTGTCCATGGAACAGTTGTGACACGCGGTTTATCACCCCCGGTGTGTCGATGCTGTTCAAGGGGACAGACACAGACATGTTAGTGGTGCATTTCACAGAGCCAAAGTAAGATTAGCTCTCTCATACACTGCAAAAAACAACAAATGCTTCATCAGCACCTTACAGCTTACTGTAGTTAATTTTTTTTTAAATCATATCACCCACTCTTAAATTTAAAGTTAATAATACCTGTTGCATAATCGGAGGGGGAGGCTATTTGCAATTTCATACTCATTGATAAGCTCTAAAATGCGTTGCTACTCCTTAGGTAATTTATGTTTTGCAAAGTAATCAAACGCCACAAAGAAAAATTTATGATCAAAACTCTCTAACTTGGGGCGACTCAATAGCTGAGTGGTTAGGGCGTGTGTGCCTCCGACAACAAATCCCTGACGCCAGCTGGATCTTTAACTGCATGTTGTCCCCTTACTCTCTTTCCCACTATCTCCACAGTCATGATCAAATACAAGGCACCCAATGCCTCCCCCCCAAAAAAAAAAAAAAAAAAAAAAAAAAAAATCTTTAAATAGATACTCCTGGATTGTTTGCACAAATTCCCACCGATACCTCTGTGACTTGAACTCTTTCATGATGTCGAGAAACTTGTTGTATATGCCAGGGTCGTTTGCGAAACGAATTTTGACTTGGTCCAGATATGACAAGGCATCTTCAACCTAAACATAAAGAATTCAAAAAAAAAAAAATCATTAGCACAACACAAAGCACCACCAGCCTCAGCTGTGTGGAAGCATGTTCCTCAACATCCTGATCACAGAGCTGTTAAACAGGGCATGCTTGCACAACAACACAACATTGAGTCTCATTAATACCTGCATACATTGGCCATTACTGCGATAAATGCGAAGTAGTGCCGCTGTACAAACAGAAATATTGGTAGTTGGCAGTATCTTCTAAAAGCTGGGTGATATCTTTCACAGTAATTTACATATATAGGTAGTTTGCTTCCCTCATTGTCAGCTCAAGTGCTACATCAACAAATCCTCTAGTTAGCAGTACAAGCTGTACAAGTAACGGCGAAATAAATAAATAAATGCATGGGCAAAATACGAGAAACCCCCTTCGTTCATTTGGTCCGCATCTTTCCTGATCTCCCAACAAGAAGCCACGCTGGGGTTTCTTTTTTTCTTGGGGAGGAGGGTAGCGATTAAAAAAAATAATAATAATAAAAAAATGTGTTCACACAAAGCATTGTCACAAATAGTGCACCTCAGAAGAGGGTTGTTGTAGCTAACGTTAGCCAGCCTCCGACAATAACTCCACCAACACTTACAACACCTACCCGCATACAAATTTACACAATACGTTTTAGTCGCAGCTGGTCTCCGTCCAACAGTGTCGTGTTGGCGAAAAAAAAAACAACAAAAAAAAAACAACAAAACAAACAAACAAAAAAAAACAGAGCGATTTATCAAAGCAACTGCGATTAACAAAAGAAATGTGTAACGAAGCTGCTAATGAACTGAAGTAGCCTTCGTCGGCTAGCCTGGCTGACGTCCTCCACTTTGTTCAGGGAGGCTGAAAAAAAAAAAAAAAAAAAAAAAAACCCAACAAGGAGGAACTTCCCACAACCGAAGGTCTGAGTTACCGTCTCCACACAGCGGCTGCTATTCATCTGGTGAATAAAGAAAGTAGCACCGACCGAGCCGCTCGGCTGTCACTTAACATATTTATTAAATGCAATACGGCGTCCGCGTCTAACCTTTTTAACGTGGCTGTTCGGCTGTTCGGCTGTGAATTACTTTTAATAGGCCGGCGAGCTAACTCTCGTTAGCCCGCCGTCCGTCTCGCTCCTCTCGACGACGGAGGAGAGAAAAAAAAAAGAAAAAAAAGAAAAGAGCCTCAAAATCCAAAACGCAACGATCCGACCGACAAAATGGTTGTGACTCCGAGGGACTTTTCCCCCCTTGTCGTGTCCGTTTCGTCTTCTTACCTTCAGCTTCTGGAAGTGCTGCTGCTGCACTTGCTTTTGTGTTATAACGTAAGGCTTGTCTTGAATTTGGTTTACTTGCTTCGCGGTGCTGTGCGCCTGAATCTTCGCCATTATCCCGGGGTGACGGGGAGGCTCGAGAGCCGCTAACCGCAACTTGAGAGGGAAGCTTCGGCGTTACCTCCGGTTGTTGGCTAGCCGACAAACCGTGCTCTCGGTCGGGGAGCCAGCCTGCCAGCGAGCGACCCTACTTTGCCTTAGCTGGACAGTCTCGCCTCGGAGGCAAAGAGGACGGGGGATCCAGCGGAGCGGAGGGTGATGACCGACGAGCGGCTACTCGCTGCGACTTTGATTTAACGTCGCCATCGAATAAAAAAAAAAAAAAAAACAAGCCGAGGCGAGGAGCGTCGGAAAATAAGCACAGGGACAATGGTTGCCGTTTATCGTATTTAAAATAACTATCGCCTGTCTCTTTAAATTCGGCGGCAGCGGTCTGTCTTGGCGTCCGGAAGCCAGAGTAGGAGTGAAAAATTGAAAAAAAAAAAAAAAAAGGAGTGAAAATTTGAACTGCGCAGCCGCAACGATGGGAGGAGCTGAGCTCACAAGAATCAGATTGCTCCACTCCCCCCCTTCACTGCTACAAAGGAACAATGTTACTCCATGCAAAACGATAGCCACATACTTCAGACTGTGCCCACAACTACAAGATCAACGGTGGACGGAGCGCTGGCTGGGACACAGATCAATACTGGGCTATTGATAGACATCAGCAGCTCATTCAGACGGCATATGACCAAATGCAGCATGGACACAGCTTGATTTTCAACATAGGACCTGGAGGCAGTTTGAAACAAGTTCACTGTATTTGTGAATGCATTTCAAAGAAGACAGCGACAAATATTTGGTTTAAATTTCTTGAGTATTTATTTCATGACTGTGCTTCACTTTGTAAAACATGAGGAGCAATGATGACAATGACAAACTCAGGAAAAAGAACTGATTTATGTATTAGCACTTGTGCACTTCCAAACTACTGCAGTGTGGTCATGTTGCCACTGAAAGGTGCTGAGAAAGATCGTTATCATATTTTTAAATCTCCAAGGAGTCCACTACGAGGTTTTGGCAGCTAGTCTCCACCTTTGTAGCCACTGCTGAAAAGTCAGTCCTCCTTTACTGATCTCAGGTAGGACATGTTGGGCTGGTTTATCCCACCTACGTGAATGAATTCAAACAACACAAAAAAGTTAACACAGAAACCAGACACTTAACTCTTGAGTGAAGGTATATATACACAAATTAATACAAATACATTCTTTAAATGCAAACAAAACAACAACAGTTCAAGAAAAAAAATTTGCTGTTAATGATTTTACCGTTGTAACTGAACATACGACTAGAAAAATATCGAATCAGACTAATTATGAAATGCAAAAATCACATAAAATAAGTCATTCAGAGAAAGTTCAGTAGTACACCTCATCCTTTGTATTGTAATGCAGCTGTATGCACACAATGTAAAAGTCTAGCCAATAAGTTCTTGGAAAACCAATTGGTGTTCAGAAAAGGCTGTTTGCATGATAACGTGTCACATTCACTTTTAGATGCGGTTTAGGTTATACAGTTGAAACCAGAAGTTTACATACAAGACACATAACACTTTTTTTCTCACTGTCTGAAGTTAAATCAGACTAAACCTCTCCTGTTTCAGGTCCGTTAGGATTACCAAAATTATTTAACTTTTGCTAAATGTCACAATAATGAGAAAGAGAATATTTTAGAGAATTTTTCATTACTTTCTTCAAGGTCAAAAGTTTACATACAGTTCCTTAGTATTTAGTAGCATTGCCTTTGAACTGCATGACTTGGGTCAAACGTTTTGGGTATCCTTCCACAAGCTTCTTACAGTACTCTGCTGGAATTCTGGCCCATTCCTCCTGACAGAACTGGTGTAACTGAGTCAGGTTTGTTGGCCCCCTCGCTCGCACACGCCTTTTCAGATCTGCCCACAAATTTTCGATGGGATTCAGGTCAGGGCTTTGTGATGACCACTCCAAGACATTGACTTTGTTGTCCTCAAGCCACTTTTTAACTATTTTGGCAGTATGCTTCGGGTCATTGTCCATTTGGAAGACCCATTTGCGCCCAAGTTTTAGCTTCCTGGCTGATGTCCTGAGATGTTGCCTTAATATTTCCAGGTAATGTTCTTTCTTCATGATGCCGTCTATTTTATGAAGAGCTCCAGTTCCTGCTGCAGCAAAACAGCCCCACAACATGATGCTGCCACCTCCATGCTTCACAGTTGGGATGGTGTTTTCAGGTCTACAAGCTTCCCCCTTTTTCCTCCAAATGTAACGGTGGTCATTATGGCCAAACAGCTCCACTTTAGTTTCATCAGACCACAGGACATGTCTCCAGAAGTTAAGGTCTTTGTCTTGGTGTCTTTTTGCAAACTGTAATCTGGCTTTTTTATGTTTCTTTAGGAGTAATGGCTTCCTTCTTGCTGAGTAGCCTTTCAGCCCATGTCGGTGCAGGACTCGTTTTACTGTGGATAATGACACTTTCTTACCAGCTTCAGCCATCATCTTCACAAGGTCTTTAGCTTTTGTTCTGGGGTTGATTTGCACATGTCGGACCAAAACACGTTCATCTCTGGGACACAGAGCCCGTCTCCTTCCTGAGCAGTGTGATGGCTGGACATTCCCATGTTTATACTTGCGTATAATTGTTTGCACAGATGAACGTGGCACCTTCAAGCATCTGGAAATTGCACCCAAGGGTGAACCAGACTTGTGGAGCTCCACGATTCTCTCCCTGATTTCTTGGCTGATTTCTTTTGACTTTCCCATGATTTCAAACAAGGAAGCAGAGTGTTTGAGGTGTGGCCTTAAAATACATCCCCAGGTGTGCCTTCAATTAACTCACATGTTGTCAGTTAACCTATCAGGAGCTTCAAAAGCCATGACATCATCATCTGGGCTTGCCCACGTTGTTTAAAGACATAGTACTTTTGGTGTATGTAAACTTTTGACCTCAAAGAAAGTAATATAAAATTCTCTAAGAAATTCTCTTTCTCATTATTGTGACATTTAGCAAAAGTTAAATAATTTTGGTAATCCTAACGGACCTGAAACAGGAGAGGTTTAGTCTGATTTAACTTCAGACAGTGAGGAAAAAAAGTGTTATGTGTCTTTTTGCACAGTGTATGTAAACTTCTGGTTTCAACTGTATGATAGACAGAAGACGGCGCTGCTTTCCCTACTGCAGTCCACTGTAAAGCTGTGTCACATGAGGTGATCTTCAGACCCCAGCAATGAAGCTGGAAGGTGACATTTTATCCAATACTAATGAAGATTAAATTATCAAAATATACACCCAGATTGGAAAAAAAGAATTGTCCTTTACACTTATGAAGGGAAACTATGTACTAAAATATTAAACGTGTTGCATCCATTGTTTTAAAGCAGGTTCCACTTCAGAAATGTGACTCACCAGTAACAGATGGCAGTTTTGACTTGGTCTCCGTAAGAAAGGCCTTGTGCACAGCGGTGGGTGAGGCCTCTGACTCTTGGTACCAAAGACTTCAGAAGCTTCTGGTCCTCCTCCATGACTCTGGACAGCAGAGCTAGGAGGCGTAGTGTAGACAGACAGTTTTGCTGTTATGAAAACTGATTTGAATCCATTGACCATTGTTTTATTTGCAGAGATAACACAAATTCTTCATTATATACAGAATGTGTACAAACAGCCAAATGCTTCACTTCTTTCTGAGTTTTAAGCATGAGAAAAGCTTCTCTGTTGATGAGTTCCCCTGATTACCTTTTTGATCAGATGCATGCAGCTGCTCTGTTTCCTTCTGTATTTTCTGCAGAGTTGCAGAGAGAAGTTGGAATAGCTGACGGAGAAAACGCAACTCAAGCTGTTGGGAGCACGACTGGGAAAACAACTCCTCTGGAGCCTGAAGGGTAAGAAGAAAGAGAAAAGTTTGTTTGCATCAAAATCAGTGAAAAACAAATCTATGAAATGGCATGCATACATACAAAAGTTAAAATTACACAGTGAGTGTTTGTAAGAGTTGCAGATAAAAGATAATTCACAGCTGCCCAATAAATACAAGGCTGGTTGTATTGTGCCTCTGCAGGAAATCTGATTTTCACGGATATAATTTTTATCATCTCTGCTCGTGAGAGGACTGGAGTCAAATGATGATGGTGACAGTCAACTGGTTCATCAAAACCACTCGGGAACATTTAAAGAGCAGCTGCTAACACTACTTTCATAGAACAAACTTCTATAGAGATATAGCAATTATCCACAGGCATTTTCATTAAGCATTTTAAGGCTAAGACGATCAGAACTAACAAACATGTTCTCAGTGTTGATTGTAGATCAACGTGTACTTCCTCCTTACCACTCAGAGCAAAAGAGCATCTTAAGGTGACGTGAAACCTGCAGGAGGAACCATAAACTGTGGATTTTACTCATGTTTTGTGCACCTTCAGCATGAACAACAATGCTCTTTGTTCAGTAACATTTGATATAAAGACTGTTTAAATGAACTACTCCAACACAAACACACAAATTAACTGAATAATTGCAAAATAGATTTGGCAGTTACTGTTGTCTTCTTCTCGTGTACACACACAGTCCCACATGCAAATATACAGTAAAGAGACAGTAAATATAACATTCACATCTATAGATTCATGAGACCCTCCAATTCTGTCCTCCTGCCACTCAATGTAAACCAGAGTTTTTCTGAAACATCCTACTGAAGTTCTGTAGACAGGCCGTTTACCTACTTCTACACTTCAGACATGTAAGCAGTACCACATACAGTGGGTTGCACGTTAATACAGTCAAGCAAAGGTCGTCCTTTAGACATTCCAACAATACTGTAAAACTGATTGGTTTAATCATTTTTTCCATCTTTACCTGTTTGAAATTAATGTTATAAAATGAGGCTCTCAGTAACATTAGTCGTAAGAGGCAGCAAACTGGAAGCTGTACAACAGGCATTATTTTTAGGAATGATTTTAAGTGTGAAAAACATTTCTCTGTGTTGTTTACAACACAAAATGCAGCACATCTTACCAACTGTTTAAAATGCATGATTCCTTTAAAATGTAAAATATTTATTTTCAGCACCACGGACGGCCGATCGTAAGAAGCTCTTAACGACGTGTGCAAGCAATTGTTCTCAAGTGCTGTTTGGAAAACATGTAGAAATTTAAGACCATTTGTAGACACCCTCAATCAGTATTGGGAAACGAGGCCCAGTTCTTTTAGGGGAAAGTGATTCCAAAGATTTTTTTTTTATTTTTTTTTTTACAAAATTCACACTGTGAAGACGAGTTGTTGGAAATCACAGCTCAGGACGCACAAGCTGCTTGGCAGCGCTCTTTGTTAACACAGCGACACACTTCATTTCAAAAGAGGAGACCATACATGTGTTGTGTTGTAGCGCATAGTTGGACCCATACTTCTACTTTGACCACTACTACTAGTAACAGATTTTGGTAGAAATAATATTCAATCTTAAAATCTATTTTAGGTGGTTTGCTTTTGTCTACAAATTTATGGTCTCTGGTGAAGTGATTCAATATTTTTGAATCTGGTAAAGAGTTTAAAATACATAACACTGCTTCTCTGTTTTATTATGTTTTTATATCAATCAATAACTATCAACTCCAGTTATTTATCAAACTGACTTAACCCAAGGACAGATGTGAGTATGAAGCCTTTGTTCTGGGCAACAAGACAAAGAAGGAGCTCTCACCTTGTACAGAGGGAATGTCAGGCTGTGACACAAGTTGCTGAAGGTCGGAGACTGCAAGCGATGGATGGACAACCACAAAGCAGGAATTCTTTGTATTCTGAAATATCAGAATTTTTTTTTCACTTTTCTATTATTGTCAAGCAACTGTCACCACTTAATAAAGATGTTGATCAAATGTCTTTTTTTGAAATGCGCTCTTTTGAAGAGAGTTAAATGCTTTGGTCTGCTGCAGCCACAGATGCCCCACGGATGAAGCAGAAGAATTTCCTGACAGATAATCATTGTTCTGCTGTGCTGCTCTCACTCCCTGTGTGAATTTGTTAATCATCATTACAGACAACAAAATTGAACACAAGAGACAGCGAGGATAAAAGCTCGGCAGCGTGTTTTGTGTAACCTTTTTTACTAATATTGCCAACACATTTTACTGCCAGTAAAATGTGTTTTGGGATAAAGGCACAGTCTGGGAGTAAATTTAGGACCCTTTTCCAATCTGTGTATTACTAAAATAACTCTTTGGTTACCTAGTAACCGAGAATTACCCCCTTCAGGTATCAAGGAGCATGTTTTTACCCTTCAACAGTCCTGCGGTCCAGAGAAAGAAGTGAAATTGTTCCAAACTGTCTGGCCTCCTTAGAAATTGAGTTCCTCAGACTGTTGGCTGCAGTGGTGACGTCTTCAAACTGTGGCACAAGCTCGGCCTGGATGAATTCCTGCAACTGAATCAAAACAAAGCGATTGAAATCCTCAAGAGATTTTATAAAAATGCGCATTTGTGGAAAAAGATTTTTAGCGCAAGAAGCAAATCATACAAATAATTCCTCTACTTCAGTGTGATAGGTACAGAACATGCAGACCTCTCTGTGAAGACGAATCAGCTGCGTTTTGGCTGTTGAGTTCCCCTTAATCAGACCTCTGATCTGCTCCTGTCTGAGCATCTGCAACGACACAACAGCAGAACACGTTTAACGATACGTGACGTCACAAAGGCAGCGACATCTCTGCACCTTGACTTCGTAAAGATTTTTAACTCCATACAAAAAACAAGCACATATAACTAAATTCTCAACCACATTTACTACATAGTATTTAATGTACACAGAACATATTTTATCCAAGATCGACGTTTAAAAAAATGATAACGTCTCATACTGTCCATTCACTCTCACCACTAGCTGTCTGAAGTCCAGAATGCTCTGCCACTGGCTGCGGAGATTTCTTAGCGCCTCCTGTCGGCTTCGTGCATGTTGTTCAAGTTGGATACAGCGGTCTCTGATGTGATCTCGGGCTGCTGCCTGCATCACACACTGCAGTTCCAACTCGAGAGCTGACCTGATAACAAGGCAGAGTCCCAGAACTTTAAAAAAGTGTAGTAAAAAGAAGACAGAGTAAATACTTTTCAAGACTTGTTTTGGTCCAAATCAAAGCTATGTTCACATGCAACAGTGGTGGTCTCTGAACTTTTTGATTGCACTTGTAGCTGTTTGCAAATACTATACAAAAATAAGTGTAGCAAAATTTGAACAAAAAAACCCGGACAAACTGCGAATGTAATGTTCAGTCTTTAGCCAGAAGGCTTAAAGATAATTAGTTCCTACTCACAGAACAATTGTGGTGTTTTGATTGACTTTTGTTCTCTATAATAGGGAACTCAGCTACAAAATGCAGTACTATTATGCCCTGGATGACTACAGTAATATGCTTGTCAAAGTAAGAACCTGTAATGTGAGTGTACTTACAGTGCCAAGGTATCATTGTGGAGTTCGTAAGCAATACCCGACACCTCCTGCTCAACCTCCTTCTTTCTCTCCTGCAGCTGGTTTTTGAGCTGCTGGACTCTGGAGCGAGTCTGGGCCAACTCTACCAAACTCTGCTCCACCTCTTTCCAAGAAGCCTGGAACAACAAACACACATGCAAATCCACAAATGAAAATATATCACGCCAAAATATCAGGAAATGCATGAAAACGTACTCTTCTGCTGTGATTTTCCTAAACGCTATATTACATTGAATGTGAGTGCATGAGTGGCACCTCTAACAGCGTCTTAATCGGTGGTAACTCATTCTCCTCCTCTGCCGACATATCCAGGAGGTGATTGCTTTCATAGCGGAACCTGCAAGTAGCATGGCAAAGAAATATTTCACATTGAAAACTCTCAGTTTAACATGACATGAAAAGATAACATCAGTCATATGCAGGCTGCCTCACCGCAGAGCTGACACATCCCGGGTCACATCCAGAGAAGATAGTTTCTCCTCCAATTCATTCTGCTCTCTCGAAGCTAAATATTGCAACGCAGAGAGGACGTGGTTTGGAGGGTAACCACCCAGCACATTCTGATGACACGACGAGCAACATGTTATTTCAATGTCAAAATTAAAAAACAGTTATACCCAAGAAACAAAACATTTCGTGAGCTCTGATCAAAGTACACAAACCTCCACAGCGCTCAGCCAGTACTGAAATACAGCAGTCCTCTGTTCACGGGTCATACTGAGAAGGGAAAAACAAAGATGTAAAAGACTGAAAAATGAAGATTATATATTTTCTTTTTTCAAAATCTTGTGAATCTGTCAGATAGTGTATCCACTGTAGTCCTTACTGTTTGGCAGCAGAGTGCTGTGTTTTCAGTTCACTCTCTTGTAAAGACTGATAGAAGTGGACCCTGTCGTCACACAGCTCTCTCACTTCACGCTGGCAGGAGAAAAGAACAGAAAAAGACGATTTCCTTCAGTCAGCAGCTGATCTACAGCAGCTTCTTTGGTCTGCATTTTATTTCAGATTTGTGTGGATATTGTTGATCAACTTTATTTTCTGGCAGAATTTGAATGAATTTTCTCAAAGCTGGCAAAAGAAAATCAAATCATGTGTATCTCCTCCAACTAAAGTACCATGTTATTAGTCTGAGGATGATTCAACAAGTAAAAACCAGCAGTAATTTATTGCTGCTTCTCACCAAAGATTATTTATACTGTTTTAATTAATTATCAAGTGCCCTCAGTCCACTCACACTGTGCAGCATTTTTGTCATATGCCCTATTTGCTGTTTATTTTTGGGGGCTTTCTGATTGAGATATGCAGAAATAGCTGGCAGAAATATTCTGTGTAACTGTGTCTGTCTGATGAAGAGCACTTGAAACTCAACTCAGTAAAATACAGACCGGATTTAGGCAGCTCTTACCAGGACTTGTGCCTCTGCTGCTTTGGAGTTGAGGTTGTCGTCATCTCTGCTGCAGGAGGACTTATCATCAAACAGCACTTCAACCTCTGCTTTCCTGCCATACACACACACACACACACACACACACACACACACACACACACACACACACACACACATTTTTTTTTACATATTTTAATAAAGAGAACTGCGAACCGATTTATGATAGTGTGTAAAACATCTACATTAATAACTACATAAATTCCAGTTTAAATACAAAGTGAAATATTTGCCTTACCTAGCCATCTGTTTCAGTTCCTGGCAGTGCCCGCTGACTTTTTGCATGTCAACAGAGAGCACATGGCGGCCCAAGACGCAGTGCTTACTGAAGGCCTGGAGAAGCAGCTCTCTGCGTTGGCTGTCCTCCACGTGGGCCCAGGTACGACTGATAGACTGCTCTGTATAATAACAACAGCAGAAAACATTGACACAGGAGACCACTTTCAATAGCATAACTACTAAAACATAGTAAAGGATAGCAGTGAGCCTGCTTTCTGCCCTTCACCTCTCAAAAGCTAAATAAATAATCTTGTCATGAACATCTTGTAAAACATTTTTTGACCTGCAACAATATAAAAAAAAAAAAAAAAAAAGTCCATAATCATAATTTGCACCCCAAAGCATTTTTAATAACTTATATCCAACATATTCTTCATTCCCTTCATCAATCTCAGTGTCTCTCAAGTCGGCATCCACTCAAAATAGTGTATATACAGTAATTCCCAAATTACCCAGGCTACATTTCATATGATGGACTAACCTTGTGTGGCCACTTGCTCCTCTGTTCCACTGATTTGGGAATCCAGGTGACTGATCTCAGCTCTCAGCTGCTCGATCTTCTTCTGAAGCTCTCTCCGCTTTGCAGCCTCACTCTGGCCCTCAGCCTGCTTCAACTGTGCGTGCAGATATACCGGCAGGAACAAACATAGTTCATGTATACTGAAACAGCACTTTGTGCATCATTAATGAAATAACTGAATATTAATGAATTTAACTACTGGAGAAAAAAGACAAGTTGTATCCTACCTCTTTGTCTTGAAGCACTTTGTACCTTTGAGATCATAATGTCAAGGAGATAACTATTTGATTATTTGACAGCACAGCGGAAGTAACTGGTGGCCGCAATCATGGGGAAAGAAGGAGGGTGACGTACAACAAAGGTTTCCAGGCAGTTGCTTAAACCAGGCCCACTGTGACTTCGTGTTATGACAGGACTTTGAGACACCCCAAAAAAGCATGCATGGTGATCTTGGAAAGACAGGAGTGGCACAGTCTCCAAGTGGTGTCAGAGACACTCTCAACTGACCAGAATATTTAATATACAAACACTACAAAAAACAACTTGAATTTCACAAAAATCTACCTCAAATGGTCATGTCCATAGTGGCATTAAGAGTCTCAGTCCATGCCAAAAAGGATACCACTGAAAATTGCCACGCATGATCCTTACATTCCTGGAAGAACAGATCAACAGTCAAGAAACTGCAGTTCATTATTTGCTACTTCATCGACTTTAAGAGTGCACAGAGGGAGAGACTGCAGGTTATTTTATAAACCAAGGCACTCATCAGATGCCATGATCTTTTTTTTATTATGAGCAGACAAATAGGGACTTAAAAGGGACAAATAGAGGAAATCAGCAGTACTTTAACCATGAGTCAGTGATCAAAACATTAAGAACAGCAAGACTGACCTCTGTTGAAAAACGTGTTGAATGACATATTTCCATATTGACTTCCCTGTCCCGACACATAGCCTGGAAAACAAATAATCAGCATGAGATCAAGGCTAAAAGTAAGCATCAATCAGCAAACGTCTGTTTACTTTGACAGGAGAGAAAGTAATATTATATACCCACGTTTTAAAATAGCTGTCATTTGGCAGGCTGTCCGGGGGCAGATTAAACTCGTCTGTCGCCCAGCGTTTCAACTCCTGCACCAGATTTCTGTCCGCCATCCTTACAGACAAACTTGTAGCAAGCTAGCTAAAGCTAGCAACAACAACAGGCTACTATTGTTGTCAGCTGGCGCAGTTTGCGTCAGTCACTGACCTGATTTTTGTCCTTGAATTTACAGTGCCCTTACGATAGATTCGTCTTCATTTGAATATATAAAAGTTGCGGTAGTAATAGCAATATATTTTTATCCAAATTACTCGAAGTTCCCGCTCGCTCACGTTACTTCCGGTCAACATTTCCGTTCAACTGGCGCCGCCTATTGACATGTTCCGTATCTATGGCACCGCCCCTGGCTGCAGTTGGTTGTTGTCATGGATACAGACGGTATTTGCAGGGTCGACGCCAGATTGGATCAGCCTGGAGGAAGGCCCCTGCTAAACTGTATGCTGCTATGATTGGTTGTTTCAATGTCAATCACCACGCTAATGTTGACCCGCCCACAACATAACAGCCAATCAAAGGCAGAGCATCCCTCCCGCTGATTCGCTCTCGTACCAGCCGTTTTTTGAGGCGGTTTTATCAATGGGTATTCTACATAATACAAGAAATGGACCGAATCCACTTTACTTCAAACGGAACAACTTAAATATGACAGCACAAAAAACAACAACAAACGTATGAAAATATTTTTTTATATATATAATGTACCCACACAAACGTTGCCAGTTAAGCAAACTAAAGCTTTCTAATACACCAGAAGTTTATAATGTTCAGTTTCCATGAAAATGTTTTAGAGATTTTTATTTGGAAGTATGAAGTTGGTGGTAAATTGCATTATATATTATTTCGCCTAAATAGTGTGGACAAAATAACAGAAACACCTGTCAGTTAAAACTGAATATAACTTTCATGTAAGTAGGATTTATTACATAATTGTTTTATCAGGCTATCTTTTAGATTGGTGTACCTAATAAAACTGACTATATACATGGCATTAGCACACTAAACCTTATGTATTCATTATAATTTCTCTTTCAAATAATCTCTCATTTAAAATTAGTGCAGTGAAACTAAAGTAACTAAAAGAAGTTGTAACGTTTCAGAAAATGTAGGCCTAATAGAATAAATTAAATACCACACCACGTCGGACACTCAGTCTTCAGTCCCTCCCTCTTTTATTCCTTCTTTTACTGCAAAAATGTAACAGTGTAGTAGATGTCTAAATGCACAGCATTAGACTTTTTGCACACAGAAGCAAAACTGCACCATTTCAGCCACTCAGCCAATACTCTTCACAAGATCACAGTAATTATGGCGATTATGTTTAGTTTTTCTTTTTTAGTCATAGAATGACATGGCATTTTTCTCCACTGAATCTACATCCCATAACAGATGAAGGTTTTTATCATACAACAAGTGAGTTAAATAAATTAGACCTGAGATAAAGAAAAAGAAAAAGAAAAAGAAAAAGAAAAAGAAAAAGAAAAAGAAAAAGAAAAAGAAAAAGAAAAAAAATATTGTCCACATTTCAGATTCAACCATGTTGAAAACATTATCACAATATTTTTAAGTAAGGCTTGTGATTTCTAATTGTGAATACAAAACAAAAGGAAATCAACCCACTCCTGCATTTTGCAAAAGTAAAAAAAAATACATTCATAATGACCACACAGAAGTCAAAATTTCACAAATAACTGTTAGGAAAAAAAACGTGGTCAGTTCTGAAAAATATCTCACGAGATGCCTCTGATTGTACTGTATGTCCTTAAGCACCCTTCTGATGTGATATCCAGTAATGACACCACGATCCACTCAAACTAGTTTTTTTTTTTTATTATCTTATTCGTTGTATTACCGTATCCTGGTGAAGAGGTTTAAAACTGATACAGATTCCTAAGATAAAAGACAAAGAAACGTGGTTAATTACTGTGCAGGTATGAGTGGGTGCGAAACTGTAGAAGCTATCCCAAAACTGTGCTGTCTCACCTTTGTTGACCGCGTCTTACTGAATACGTTCCAGAAACGGAGGGTCTCATCTCCAGCTCCTGTCACTATTGCCTCACCGTCCGGGGACATGGCCTAAAAGAGAAAAAAACAAAAACAAACTATGACTTCCAGATGTTCAAGCAAATATGGCCAGCTTCTGCATTAACATACGTAATAGCAAGATAGTAGTCTGATCAGAAAGAAAACACACTGACCAGGTAGAGCACTCTGTAGGAGTGTCCGGTGAGTTTGGCCACCTGAGTGAGAGCTGGATATTTCCACACCAAGATTTGGTTCTGAGAGTATCCATGGGTGCTTACCTGGAAAAAAACAGAAGATTGTTGTTGCTTCTAATATTGAACTGCAGTGGATGCACGTTTAGGAAAAGGCAGTATTTATGAATACAGCCAATTAACAGATGCACATTTAGTAAGAAATCTTTGCAATTTGTTATAAATAGTTTCAAGGAAAGTGTTGCCTTCATGACAGTTACTTATAAAGCCAGCCAATCAACTATGCACTGTGTGTATCTGGAGCCACTTACCAGCTCATTAGCATGTTTGGACCAGGCCAGGTTGCAGACCTGAGAGCCGGTGTCCATACACTGCAACGGCTGTGATGTCAGGGTATTCCAAAAGCGAATACAGCGGTCGGCAGTGCCGCCCCCAGAGGCCAGCAGGCCGTGCTGGTGGGGGGACCAGGCGATGGCTTTAACTGCGGCCAGGTGATCCATGTATGTCTGCACGGGGCTCAGCGATGAGTGGTTCCACACCAGCAGCTGAGTCCACAAATGGCACCCTCATTAATGAGAACAGTGCGTAAACAAGCAAAGACAGAGGTGGCTTCATTAGCTCTAACTCTACCTTATTGTCGTTGCCACCGGAAGCAAGCAGCTGATGGTCAGTGCTCCACTTCAGGCCACACACTTCCTGTCTGTGCCCCTGCAGCCGTCTCTCTGACTGGAGTGGAGGCGTCCGCACATCTCTTTGAAGAATCATACGATCACGGCTGCCCGAAGACAGCTGGTCTGCATTCCACGCCAACGCACCTGTGCACAGGGTAAACTTTATTTATGCTTGGTTACACTCACGACATGTGACTAAATTGCAGAATTTTAATGACTAATTCAAATTAATTCAAAGACTGTGGCTTCCGGTCCATTTGTCTTAAGCATTCTTGTCAAGTCCCTTTAAGAGTTAAAACACAGCAAAGTTCTCACCAACTCGGGCCGTGTGACCCTCTAAGGCAAAGAGTTTTTTGCCAGCACCAGCGTCCCATATCTGAACGTAGCCTTTGTGAGTCCCCACTGCCACGAGGTTACCCTAAAAACACAAATCATTCTCTCACTGAAAAAAACCCAACTCAATTCCATAAAGTTTTCTGACAGTAAGCTGTGTGTACTCACTCTTTCAGACCACCCAACGGATGTTACTGAGTCTCCCTCCACTGATAAATCACACAGCCTTGTTACCTGAGGAAAACATAATCCAGCTCGTAAGTCATTGTGGCAACAGCATCGTAACAATCACTGTCGAGAAACAGAAACTTTTGTTCAACTTCATGATCCAAAATGACTTGCAAAGAGACACTCTGCCGTACCTGGCTGGTGCAGGCACTCCACAGGTAAACACATGTGCCCAGCCCGACACTGAGCACATTGAGAGATGACCAGTCCACCAAGTTGAGGTAAAAGTCATCCTGCAGCTCTGGAGCATCCAGAACTTTAAAGGGGATCTTGGAGATCTTACGAGTTGGTTTCCTTGGTGAACGTAACAACTTCTGACTGCAACAGGAAGTTTAGATATTATGAAACCCTGACGCTAAAATGTCCAGTTTCCTTATATGTGGGGCTGATTAGTAATGATATCTAAAAACAAAAAAAGCATTTAAAGAGCTTCTACCTTTTATTGCTGACAGGTGATAGAGAGTAAGGAGAGATGTTGGTGCCATCATCTGGTGACGATCTTTTGGTGTTGAGTGAATACTGCAAAGAACACACATCAGCTTCATTAAAAAGCACTAAAGAAAAACTGCACACAGTTTGAACAGAGACACGCTACTCTGTCCTGTCAATGTATGATAAATGTGCTGCATAATTCAATAAAGGAGAAAAAGAAGAAATGTTGATACATTGAAGAGACTTCTCTTCTCGGGTGTTGATGGCTGGAGACGTCTGTCCTCCGTCTGGGGGTCCTGGATCTTTTCTATTCCTGCTCCCAGCAGCTCGTTCTTTAGTAAAGCAGAGTAGGCCAGCCCGTCCGCTACAAGCACAACACAGGGAATTATTTGGTCCATAAGACAGTAGAAACTGGCATGAAAGAACAATTATACAGTGGTGCAAACGCATGTAAACCCTTTAGAATGTTTTATATTTTTGTATAAATATGACCTAAAACTTCATCACATTTTCAAACAAGCCCTAAAAGTAGATAAAAAAAAGAACCCAATTAAACAAACGAAATATAGAAAATTCAGAAGTATTCACAAACACATAGACAAGTCACAGAATTTCCAAAATAATAATTTCCAAAAGTTATTTACCTTTGATGTTATCAGAAGAGGCATCCTTTGTTTTTCTGTTCTGACTTGGTGACTTCTCGTTTTCCTAAGTAAAAATCAGAAAGATACCGTCTTTGATCTGTCACAAACTTTTCTCTGAATATTTAAACCATCAACAATCTCACCCAAACACACGGAAACATTTTGAGGCTTCAAAGAACACCAACAGTACCAGTCAAATCTTTGGATACACTTACTCATTTAAGGGTATTTCTTTGATTCTAACATTTTCCCAATATTGTCAATATCTAAGAACAAAATAAAATTATGTATTGAACCTATTTTCATATTTTAGAATATATGTAGAATATATATATATTTAGAATATGTAGCCACTTTTTGCTCTGGATAAGAATAAGGATAATTCTGGTTTATTTCAACCTGTGTTTTTTCCATTAATATGTCTATTGTGGCTCTATGGGTCACGCTAACTTTGCGTTGTCCACCTCCATTGCAGACATTTAAGAAAACGAAGAGTCACTCAAGACAACATACATCGAGCTAGCGTGTTCAAGCTTTCTGCCGCTGCCCAAAAAAAGTTTATTTCAAGTCTAATTGAAAGTAAACAGCGTGTAGCTGCCCAGAACGGCCATTTTGCAAATTGCTGTTGAAATCTCGAACTGAGCGGCTCTCTGGCATCTACACGCACACAGGACAATGAGACAAACCAAACCTCCAGGCTCTTTAAATAATATTTGTTCTTTGTTTACACATTGTTTGCTTACTGCATGAATTCAGATGTGACATTTCATAGTTTTGGTGTTTTCAATTTTGTTCTACATTGTTTAAAATAGTACAAAGAAAGGGAAAACCCTTCTGTAAAAACAACTCTCTGACTCATAGCATAGCATAGATACACTCCTCAACAAATTTGCAGATTACAAATTCATACATTGATCCTGTGAAAGTTGATGTTCCAGTTGGCTCCCGCTCTGGTTGGAATGAATCTGTCTCCGAGTTTGCTGGGTGAAGACAATGGGGAGCTGGTGGGCGTCCGACAGTGCACACTCTGTGGCAGCTTCTGCAACAACAACAAATGAACTATATTTGTTAAATGAATTCATGGAAGTTTGGTCACTTTCTTTATCAGTTCATTTATGACCTATAAGGATAATATCATATATTCTGGTGATATACCATGTGTTGTTAACAGCTCCAGCAAAAGTAGTATTTTCTCTTTTAACTTCTCACAAAATAGCTTTTGAAATGATCCAATACTTTACCAAAAATCAAAGATTAGAGAAAATGCCCAAAAACAGATTTGTTCATTAGAACTTTGTTTCTTCCTCCCAGCAATCATCTGACGGTTTAACCCCTTGTCGTCATAAAATAGTTAAAACTGGCTCCACCTGCAGCAGCTACAATAGTAACATGCTGCTTACACACCGACACTTCACCATTAATACTGTAATGATGTCATGTATAATGATATATTAGTCGGAGGTACCAAACCAGCGCTGTTATTTCTGTACTTTTACTGTACTTTTACTTCAATAGAACTTTTCATACATGAGTTTTACTTGAAATGAAGTATTTTTTACTTTGCTGTGTTGGTAAAACATTTGAATACGTCATACTTCTTCCACCATTGACAATAAAGAAGAGGAAAACAAAATAATAAAAGACTCACAGCAGGGCTCAAGTTGTCATTGTCAATGTTGATTTGGCGGAGGAGGCGATGTTCATATTCGGGATCCATCATCGACCCTGATCTCTCAGCCACAGGCTGGGAGGAAAAACCTGTGCAACACAAGTAACACTCAACAGTGAAAACCTATTGTGACTGGTTTTTTTGTTGTTGTTTGTTTTAAAGGGTATCCCACAATGCAGCAGGGGGAATAGGCAATGTAGTTCATTGATAACACTGCTTGCAAAATATAAAAGCAGGAAGTTCAATTTGTAATTATAGTTAAGTCTATCTTGCATGCTGTTGGCAGAAAACAGCTCATCGACTGCCCAGAAAATGTACCCCGATCATCAAAATGACAGCAAGTCATTTATTCAGCTGGATCAGATTCTGGATCGAAACCAGAGCTGCATTCAGACAAAATACGGCACGACTAACTTTCAACCAGCTCAATGAATCTGAAAACATTTAGGAGCCTCGCCCGGACCTATATGTCATCAAATTGGCTTCTTAGCAGCAATTTTTGCACTAATTTTTTTTTTTTTTTTTTTTTTAAATTGAAGAGGTAGCTAATGATAACAGGCGTTAGCTGCCTATGCTAACTGCTAATGTCCTCATATCTGTCCAGATAACATACCTGCCTACACGGAGCCAGCTCCTGAACCCCACCACGGAACAACAACAGCAGCGACAACCCGCAGGTCAGAGGAATCCGTACGATGTATTAAAAGTTATTCACTCTCAGATGGAGCTGGTTGTTGTAGTTCACTTTGGTTGAGGTGTAAAGTGCATTGTGGGATTTGTGTGTCACCCCTGTGACGTATGCCTCTCAAATCAAAACAAGGAAATGCCCCGTGCGTTGCCAGTGGCCGTTTTGCGCACATTTATTAATAATAATAAAAAAAAAAATTAAAAAAAAGGGATTTATTGCAGTGGTGGTGTGTGAGGACTGAGGTCCTCAGAAGTATTTCACTCCTAAACGATCATCACACTGCGGATACAAGCTTATATGTAACAGTAAAAGTATTGGAGAGATAGTTCTTCTCAAATGGTTTCTTTTAATCAGTTAAATTTAATTCAACTCTATAAATAATGTTGGGATCTGATTTGATCTGATGCACATCAAACTTTAAAAAGACGTTTGAAAATATTAAATACAATGCATCTCTCACTTCCTTGTCATGTCCAACTTTTAAACATAGAGGGCGCACTAGATCTATGTTAACTCAACACCAGGGCGTATCAAACTCAATGACGAGAGGGCCTCATAAGATCATCAGTTAATAGCTACAAATAACTATATATGGTAAGTATACTACTTCATGGAATAAACTTATAACACGCATCACTTTTATGGTATTCATTTCTGACAGCAAAATACAAAATGAACCTAGTAAAACAGATTGCTAGACTGTTTATGATAGGCTACTATCAAAACAATTTCAAGAGACATGAGGTAGTTATAGCCGTATTTGTAAAAGCTGAAAACATTAAAACAGCATCCAGACAGGCATATTTTTGCAGGCTATGCAAGATTTCAAATGGGCCATATGTGGCCTGTGAGTTGGAATAGCCCTAAGCCCCAAGCCCTACGCCCGGCATTGGAAGCAAGCAGTGGTAAATGGATCTTTTTATCCTAGCAGTCTACAAAATAGTTACAAAATATTTGGATTAAAACACACACCAACGGCAACAGAGATGCCATTAACTTGGGGTTCTGTCGTGCCTGTCTTCACCATATAGACTGGAGGAGCCAGGGGTTGAACCACCAACGTAACAGTTAGTGAGCAACCCACTCTATCATCGGAGCCAGAGTGTTGTGACCTCTACTTTACTTAACACAAGTCATTATTCAGCTTGGAACCATCGTGTTTCTAAATTAAATTGTTTTAACGTTCACTTGGCTTGCTTTACAACTTTTACCTGAAATCTGATAAAGATGTGTTCATACTGTGCTTCTATGGTGGAGGATCATGTGAGAAAAAGTGCCAATGCAGCAATGTATTGACAGGTAAAAGTAGTCTGTGACAACTTAAAGTCCTGCAGGAAAAATACATTCTCAAGTAAAACTACAAAGTATTATACATATATGACATCATTAGATTATTATAGTGAATCAGCATGTTACTGCTGGAGCTGCTGGAGATGGAGCTAGTTTGAACTATTTTATATACAGTTAACAACAACACGCCACATTGTTCTGTGGCCTGTAGTGTAACGTTTTGCTGAGGGACTCTTGAGTAAAGTGGATGCTTGCTTTCAGTGGGATACGGAAATTGTTCCATTGGATCGTTTTGTGCACATTATCTGTTGCAAATCCTGCTAAAACTGGGAAAAGAGGGGATGCAGAGTTATGATGAAATATTTGATAATCTAATCAAGTGTGAAGCCTGGTTTTTGGTTTACCACAGTTCAGATGTATTTTTAGACCTGATGGCTTGCGTGCCCCACTCTATTGTTCTAGATTATATTGTAAAAAGATTATACTTAAGATTCATAATGTGTGTTTGTGTGACCGTAATAAATGTTTGGAGTTTGTCTTCATGTTTTGTGCTCATCCAAAAACACTGCTGAATGTACTTTCCTGCCACCAACCCATTCTATACAATGATGCAGACTCTGAAATGCACAGCTAATGACCATGTAGCAATAACAAAAGGCTGAGCTCTGGGCCTTCAGTGATGGCAATTGTGGTGATAATAATCACACACTGAGCGCACAGAGGGCCCCCCTATGAACTTCACTGTGTTTTCTGGTGAGTGAGCCTATAGAAATTTACCACATCAGACACACAACATAGTTTCACAAGTGTGAAGGAAGCACCACACACACACACACACACACACACACACACACACACACACACACACACACACACACACACACACACACACACACACACACACACACACACACACACACAGTCTGTCTATCTGTTTCCCCTCTCACAGACACACCCACACAGCACTGGCGCCAACAACCAAATCCGCTGCCCCCCACCCCCTCCTCCTTAACTGACCTTTAATTATGTCATGCGAAAAAGCTGTCCCATTGAAAAGCTCTCTTAATCAAACCCAATTAATTCCGCTATTTTCCCTTATTATCCTTTGCAAGGAACGCGTCTTTCCAATAAGACTGTTAACTCCAGCCGGGGCCTTTTCAGATCTACTGGGGTGCAGGAGCAAAATAATAGACTGCACAATTAATCAATTAGTCATTAAGGACTCAGTTGTTCCTAATGAACACAGTTACAGTGCAGCAGAGGCGAGTTAGGGCTCCCTCTGAATGTCTTTTTATTTGTGGTGTCCTGTGGCATCTTCTTTTCTGGAACCTTTACAGTTGGACTGCACAGGAAAACATGAAAATGTGCAGATGAAAGAACTGATCTCCTCTTAAAGATTTTGTATTGATCACTTTGTCATGCTGTTTACAGGCTACCTTGAGCTAGTCCAAGTCAGTTACAAATCTTTATAAGCAAATTGCATGACAATTTCAAGTCTTTCAGAGTAAGAGAACAGTGCGACTTCCAAAACCTCATTTGAGATATTGCGTACTACTGAAAAACTTTCTACAATAACTTTCTGCATCATCTGCTGGACGTCGGCCTTTAAAAGGACACAGCATTGGAATAAAGTTGGATACAGTGGGATTTTTTTTTTACACGCAACTACTTGAAGCACTTTCAATGCTTCAGTTTAATAATTAAATATTAAAGCTGTCAGGCTTTTCATGATGTCTATATTGCTTTGATACTGAAAAAAGTCTGAAGGCAGATCAGATCTTCAGGCGATCAAGTCATAAGAAGATAAAGTTTCACAGTAGTCAAGTCACGCAGTCCCTTTGCTTCAGAAAGCCATGAGATACAGTCAAAAGCTCCAGGAATGTTCAAGCAAGTGGACATTTAGAATATTTACTAAACATAATATGTTTATATTTCTCCAGGTTCCCAGCCTCTGTTTATCTCTGCATACATGTTCAGTTTTGCTTCTCTTAGTTGCAGGTGAATACCAGCCCCCATACGCTCACTGGTTATGTTTAATCAGTGAGTGCTTCATTTTTGTGTGAGGAGACAGAATGATGATCAAATTTGTTGTCCCAGGAGTCTGGGACAGGGAGGATTAGGAGGTCGGGTCCTGCGTCTTACCGCCACAAGTCTCAGCGTTTTTGTCATCTTGTGATTTATCGTTTGACATCAAGCAATATTTTCACAAGATTGATTTTCTGTACAATCCAGATGTCCAGATAAGATTAGGTTATGTTTTGGGTGAGCACATATGTAGCCTAATACCGAGATGTAAAAAATAGATGTAAAGAATATTTTTATCTTTTTGGCAAATTCTTAATAATTTTTAGAAACCTTAAGCATTTTTCTGGTAGTTTAAAGACTAAAAGTTTAAATAAAAATCGAATTTGGCTCATTAAATATTATAAACGTTTATTATAGCTTATGTTTATGTTTATAATAACTTTCCATCAGAACTTTTTTTGGGCTCATTAAATATTATAAACGTTTGTTATAGCTTGTGTTTATGTTTATAATAACTTTCCATCAGAACTTTTTTTTTCATGTTGATCTGCTGCTGCTCTTTTTCCCATGCTTTCTATTGTGCCACTCACTCCGGCTCAACGCATGCCTACCCCGGCCCCCGGCTGTGACTATAGCCCCGACCCGGCCCCAGCTGAGCAGTGCCAAGCTGTCCAGCAGTTAGTTAGTGTCTGTTCAGGCCCAGCTCGGCCCGGCCCAACCCGGGTACTAATCCCCGGGCTGTCAGAGGACCCCGCTCTGAACTCATCCTGCAACACAGGAAAACGCTCTAATTGGGGGATTTTCTACATCATTAACTCTGATGAGCAGCCATCCACCCTCGCCCCCCTCGCACTCTCTCTGTCTCTCTCTCTCTCCCATACTTTTCTCCAACTTAATCTCTTTCTTAATGTTCTGACTTCCACACATACTCTGTCTCTTTCATCCTCTCTTGTCGAGAGCATTTTTCTCTTTTCATACATACGGTGTTGTGTTTGTTCCACTCTTCTAGAAACCCACTGACCCTATAAAGCCTAGAATAAGACATGAAAACAGTGAAAGTCAACAACAAACATGTTACATTCACAAAAAGTTAAAAATCTATTTCTGTAATCCCTGACATCAAATATGGCTTTTCTTCTGTTTTTCGTATCACATAAAGTTACATCACACGATTCCTGATTCTGTATCCAGCTCCAGTTTGTGCTTTTAATACATGACCAGTACATTTGAGTCACAGAGCTAAACATCTGATTTTCTGACAAATCAATGAGGCAGTCTTTGAAATACACAGACATCCATCAAAACATAACTTATTTTGAAGGTATTTCCAGAATCCTAAATCAAAAGAAAATAAGACTGTGCAGATAGCTAGAGACAACGTAAGTCCCTGCCCTAAACACAAGAGCACCATGTTACTATTTTTCATAAACTGAAAAATATGGGGAAGAAAAATCCTGATATACCTACATTTAAATGTATTGTACATCTTAAAATCCTGTTTCTTACTGAGCATAGGAAAATGCAACTGAGAAATGGGTTAAAAATCTTTTTTTTAATCATTTAATGTATGGAATGTCTTTATTTGTTTCAGAAAGTTGAAAAGAGACTAAAGATTTTGGAAATACTTTCAGAACAACTGTAAGTACTGTTAAACAACATTTTCAGGTTTATCAAAAATCATTGGGAACATATTTTGTAAAAATTCAGATACCAAGCCAAGAGATGTTCTGGTAACACGAGAGGCACAAACCAACCACATACCAATCTTGCGTAAAGCCGAATCTAATCACTTTATATGACATGCCAAAAATCATACAAACATTGCCCTATTACATCCGCGGGCTTATCCATATGGTCCTTGAAGTGAGGTCTGTTCAGACCTCCATCTGTCCAGGAAAGTGATTCACACGCTGCGGAGGCCTGCGAGCGCAGCGGCACTGGTCCCCTCTGTGAACATGTGTTGCAGCGGCTCAGCCTTCCAACCTGCCTGCCTGCCTGCCTGCCTGCCTGGGGGCAATTAGGGAGCTGGGCCCTGTGGTCAGAGGCCCCCCTGGGAAGCCCTGATTGATTGGAGTCTCATCTTCCTAACAGGCTGGCACCCTGCCACCAAACCCTGGAACAGCAGAGAGGATTGGGGAGGGGGTAAAAGAAAGAAAGAGCTCTTACATGACAGAGAGAGAGAGAGACGAGGAACACAAGTGTTAGCAGGAAAGAAAGAATGTCTCTGCCCATGTATGTCAGATGATAACGATTATACTGTAGTAATCTTGGATTGCTCTTTAGTCTTAGTGAGGTAAAAAAAAAAAAAAAAAAGAGAAAAATACAGTGACTGTGTGGGAATGAGTGCACAGGTCAACATGAAAGCACTGCAGTGAGAGAGAGATAAAATTTCTATCAAACTATATTTATTTTTCAGTAGATCTTCATTCTTTCCAGAAAATGGACATCAATGATCCAGACAAAATCCCCCCAAAAAAGAAAGAAATAAAACAATGATATCACTAAGACAGACATAACTAGGACATGTAAGACAATATCCTGTACATTTTCACAATTAAAAAAAAAAATTAAACAAAACTAAAACTGTTCTAGTGCAATTCTGTCCATTACCTAACCTTTGGCTTATTCTTGGCCCAAAAATCACACTTAAATGTTGCGTCCTAAAGAAGCTCTTAATGTGCAAGGTAATCCTCATTTCCTGTGGGGTGTGAGGTCCTGGCATCATCCAGCGGGGAGTCTAAACATCACTAATGAACAAAATTGAAAAACTACACGAGGACAGATGAAGAGCAGCGACTGTTTTCCCTCTCTGAGCATGTACAACCACAGATTTTAAACGACTAAAGATTTTTTTTGCGGTTTTGACATCATATTGAGGTGAAGTATCACGATCAAATAATGGGCAGTCATGGAGAAAACAAGTCTCCTCTTTTAGAAAAGAATCTATGTATATAAAAAAAAGGAAAAAAAAAAAAAAAAAAAAAAAAGGGTTCTGAAATTGCACTTTAAGATAATGGGTTTTCTCTTCCTCTTTTTCCAAGTCAAAAAAAGTTACCATATGACATTTCTACCTGCACATATTCAGTTTAGTGATTATGGTACCTGCAGATGCTAAAATATCTCACAGCTGAAGTCCTCTCTATTTAGTCCTACTGCCCATGTAAAGCATATCATGTTTAAGCTCGAGCTTCTCTACCTTTAAGACAATTAGAGCTTAACTCTGTAACAGATGGTAAAAGACCAATATTGTGTCACTAATGACCATAGCAGCGACAATCCATGTTTCTTCTCATTTGATTGAAGAAAAAAGGACTTCCATAACAAAATGGTTACAAGGGCCTATTTAGTGCAGCCTGAGACCGTTTCCCCCCCTTCAGTTTTAGACAAAGAGGATACACTTGGATCAATTGTGCCGAACAAAGACTAAACTATGTGGGGTGACGCATCACACAGGGCTCTTTCTGCTGCCCTGCACGTACACGCAGCCACCCAACACTGAGCTGCCAACAGGTTTTCTCCTCCAACAGCCACTCAAGCAAAAACAGGGTTACTCCACTGACGAGCATGTTTTTCTGCCTTTTTTTACTTCCTCGTTTCCTCCTTTCCTTCCTTCCTTCCTCCTTTCCTTCCTTCCTTCCTTCCTTCCTTCCTTCCTTCCTTCCTTCCTTCCTTCCTTCCTTCCTTCCTTCCTTCCTTCCTTCCTTCCTTCCTTCCTTTCTTCCTTCCTTCTTTCCTTCCTTCCTTCCTTCCTTCCTTCTTTAAAGCATCTCAGCACAAGTTAGAAAAATATATTTGTGCTGGTGTATTTTTGGTATATTCTCATCCCTGGTCCACAAAGGTGCTATCACATCTCTGACAGTGTTAGTTCCCACCAAGCAATTATGTATTTTACATTTTGTGACCCCATAATTGAGAGATTCTTCTCTCCTCAGTGAGGCTCGCTGGTCCTTTGTTGTCATCTTCCTCCAGTCACACCAGGGTATCTAAGATACTCTATGGGCTCAAATATCTAAACAGTAGCAACATAAACCAGACTACAAGTGGGAGATGAACTGAAAAATCACTCGCACAGCTCTTATAATCTAAATAGATGAGTGACATGTGCAGTCAGATACATTGTGTTTTCATGCCTCGATTTCACATTAAACTGAGACCAGACCTTCACTCACAAACTTCTCTGCGACTCTGATCAGCTGACCCATGAAAATTTGACAATTGGATTAATTAGCAAAAACACAAATTCAGTGAAGAAAATGGGAAAAGAAGGGAATGGATGTGATATTTTGTTTGACTCAAATGATTTTGATGGCCGACAAGAATAAATGAAAAGGATTGGAAACAATGATAATTTCCACATTTTGGCAATTTTCATACCCCCATTGGGTTCCCACTGACAGCACTTCTTCAATAGAGCTGCAGCAAAGGAGCAATAGATTTCACTCAGCATCAAAAAATGATTTTGCCGTGACTTATAGGTGTTAAGAGCTTGTTTGTGACCTGTCAGTATAGAAGTTTGTATGTAACAGCTCCTGGGGTGCAAGTTAAACGTTTGCTTTTACAGCACTGAAGGCAAAACTTAACACCTACAGATTCACGGGAGATTTTAAAATTAACAACTTGTCTGTTACATGTCCTTGAGATGAAGGGGGGAAAAAAAAAAATTAAAAGAAAGTCCCCCAAAAAAGGTTGTAACATTCTCAGTTTTCACAGTTCAGGATCCACTTCTTTTGCTCTGTGGGTGACAGACGTATCACTGCCATCTTTTCCAACATGTTACTCAGCGTCGTTACCCTGAACCCTAAGAAAAGACTTCAGCATCTCCCTTTCCCAACGTCACTCACATGGTCTGCCAAGTTTGTTAGTCACATGGGTTGCCAAGTTTGTTAGTCACATGGGTTGCCAGGTCTTGTCCATCGACTGGATGTGCTCCTTGGCTTTCATTCTCAGGGCAGCGATACTAGAGCTGCGCTGGTCCACGTCCTCTAGAGGGTATTTATCAGGGTACGGTGCTGGACACTGGTAAGGAGGAGGAGCCATACTCTGCATCCCCTGACCCATGGACGGGTGAGGATGAGAGTGAGAGTGAGAGTGAGGATGAGGAGCATGAGGAGTGGAGTTGAGGAAGCTGTGGCTGGGATAGCTGGGCTGGAGGCCTTGAGCTGGACCCATGAAGCCCGGGATACTGTGGACAGGTGTAGCGCTGGACAGCGGGGAGGTCAGCCACGGGTCCAAAGGGAGGGAGTTGGTCATTGGACCCATGCTGGTGTGGACTGGTGCCGGACGGTTGAAGGAAAGCATGGGTGAGTCGTGGAGCTTCATGGTGCTGGCGTCCATTTTTTCCTGTCGACGCCATTTAGCTCTGCGATTCTGAAACCAGACCTAGAAGAGAAATTAAACTGGACGTGAACGTAATGAAGAAGGTCAATTTACAGTTTTGGATCAAACCATATTTGTTTTGTCATTATGTTATTAATCTGTCTGAGAATATTATTTGAGTCTATAAGACCAGGACCATCAGTCTTGATGCAAGAAGATGACTTCTGAAGGTATCTGTGGACAACTGGAACAAAATAAACCAGTACCCGGTGAAAAAAAATAGGACATTCACAAGTAATGAGACCAAGGATGTTCGGGAAATCCCAGTTGTTAACAGCAACTCAACTTTACATAGACAACTCCTGCTCCTCCTAAAGCTATTTGAATTGAAAAAAGCAGCAAAAATGTGGAGCTGTACTAAAAATCTACCAACACTTTTAACCTTGGAAATACCAATCTGATAAAAAGTTTCTTATTTTGTTTCCATTTTTGTCATGTCATAACAATTAAGCAAACATCAACCGCTAATGAAGATCCTTCAGATGTAGCTAAAAGCTCTGGAAAATTTCCAGTCAGTGGACTTCATGCTGGAGAATTCTTAGTTTCTCCTAAAGAAGGTGGTTTTGTCTTCTTCACCTCCTGTTCCCGGGACCAACTGCTTTTTAGCTGCCTTTCATGCCATCCAGTCTTAAGCTTGGCCCTTTGGTTCCTCTGAGGAAACCTCTGTCCTAAAAAAGAGTTCATCTTCTAGTCCTCGTGAAGTTGGCAGAGTATGCTTGGAACCACGCACCCGTCTTGCCTAACTGTCTGGTACAATCTCCTCACCTGAACAAACGCCAAGGGCTTTGGCTTGATTTGGAAAGGCCAATTTAACTCATCAGGTTAAATGAGATGGGAACTGAGGAGATGTTTACTGTAAGGACAGCACGCAGATGTATAAATCACAAACTATTACTGTATCATTGTGCTTTTGTAGTATATTATACTACAGAGTAATGTAATAACAGTCTGGCACAAGAGAAAATTAAAGAGAAGCAAACTACTACTGGCTTCTTGTTTCACATGCTGAAGGATCTCTATGATGTCGTGGTTCACCTTACCTGAACTCTGACTTCAGGGAGGTTAACCTTCATGGCCAGCTCCTCGCGGCTGTATACGTCTGGGTAGTGGGACTTCTCAAAGGCACGTTCCAGCTCATGCAGCTGGTAGGTGGTGAAGGTGGTGCGGTTGCGCCGGTGTTTCTTTTTGGGCTGATCATCCTTGCCTGGCTCTGGAGACTTGCCTTCATCACTTTCCACGCTCTTCCTCAGCTCGTTCAGCTCCTCGTCACACTTGTTTGTGAATAAGCCAGTGTCTGTTCGGGGCAAAAGACAAATTAATCAGCAGGTTTTTTTTTCCTTTTTATATTTCATAAAATAAAAATTTAAACATTTAAATGAATATTGAAAATTTTGATTATTAAAAGAACATTGTAAAACAGAAGGACAGTTCAGACAGAAAGGAAACACAAATGGCATCTCGAAATGAAGAATGCAATGCTCACTTTCCAGTAGAGCAGACATTAATTTGACATCTGCAACAATAGGCTACTGTAGGTCAGTGAAGCAAGCAATTCCCTGAAGCTCAAAAAAAGTCAGAAACATTCCTAATCAGATTTAGAAAAGTTGTTTCCAGTGTTTATCTTCTCCAAAGGTAAACAGTCTTTAAAAAGATATTTGGAAACAAAAGTCTTACCTTTCTTTTCACGGACTCAACTGTAAATCACACCATTGTTTCCACAGAATCACATATGTAACAGGATTTACTGACTGAACTGCACTGAACGGCTACACTTAGTTAATCCCCTTAATACAGTTAACATGAAATCAAAAGCAACAAAAATATATTTTCCTAAAATGCATCAATAACATAAAAAATGTCCGTAGTCCGTCATCATTTCATAAGACCAGAGCGACAAGCTAATGTTTCCCAACACTACGAGACTTTCACTGAAACAGTCCCTCTTTCTCCTCATGTCAAACAATTTCTCCTGGCCTTCCTCTCAACTGTACCTCCTCATCTTCATCCCTGATCTTCAACGTGAATCCCCTTCAACACTCAAGAAACACAGAAAACACTGCAGGGAAAACAACAAAATCTTTAACATAGTCAGGACCAGACTGTTGGCAGTTAGAATTAGCGTAACCGGTAAGTAATTTAATTAAATAAAGTACAACCATGATGATCATCCGGCAATCAGATCAGTTGCTCTTGAGCAGCTTCTGCAGAAGTCTTGATGTCTGCCAAGATTGGACCTGAGTCAAAGACTACATCACTCAGGTTGTGTTAGATAAGTTGTCAATCACAGGAAGTAGGTTAACTTGACTTTAAATACTTTCTTGTGTAAGATGTGCAAATTTAGAATCCCGGTACAGTGGAAATTAGGATGTGGTCTGTCAGAATTTGAAATAATAACTGCAGAAATTATTAATCTCGTGTGAACCTTAAGCACCAACTATATAGTTGGATTAAAAAAAAAAAAAATCCCATGTGGTTGTTGTAAATCTAATTTCACAGCCACATTCAGTGGTTGGAGTTTGCTGAGTTGTTGGAAAAAGTGAGGAACTGGGCTGCAATACCCTTTGGCCGCTGGGAGCAGCAGAAACATGTTGTGATGTGTTTTGAAGTTATTCATAGGGCAAACAGTTGCTTTCAAACACATCCAGCAGTTACATCTGGAGTCATGTTCCTGCTCACCTGATAAATATAATGTCCCAATAATCACTATACTTTTTGCTGTGTTTTTGGGTAGCAAAACAGTGAGCTGAAACTTGCTGTAAAGCGCTGTAAAACTGAGAGGACTTGCAGATTCAGGTGGTAATCCTCTGTGAGGTCTTCATTGTTTTCATATTGTCACAATATATTAATAGCCTACTAGAAAAACATCGATTACATCTTTTTAATGTCAAATGTCAGTTTTGAAATTCAAGAATGAAACCTGCACCAACTACGACTACAATAAGTTTAAAAGTTAATCTTCCTCATCACTAGAGTTTGTAATCTGTATGAGGTTTATCAACATCACGGTTCAATATCACAAGATCTTCAAAATGTCTCCATCCTTTCAGAGCCACATCCTAACAACTGCTTCTATGAGTCTATGTTAGCTCATTTCCGTTAATGGGATGTGTTGATGGAGATAAAAGAGAGGTCACTGGTCTTTCCACTGGCAAACGGGAGCAAAGACAAACGCAAAACCAGGATTCGGGGGGTTCATTTATCCACCTCTCATTAAGCACCCATGACAAAGGCCAGGCTCTGACAAAGGCAGAGGTCAGGTCTGGTTCAGTGACCAGCTCTTGGCCTGTCAGCCCATCACAGCCGAGGGTCTGAAGCCTCCCCACTGTTTATCAGCCAGCAGAACATCTCAGCACAGAGAGGGGGGCCGACTGACACCGAACACAGAAGAGCTGCTCATTCAGGAGGAACTGGGCTGACTTCATAGGACTGATAGATATAAAAGGGTGATGTCATTGGTGTTGATGTACGTTAATCCGAACAAAACTAAAATGAATCACTTAAAATAATGTTCCTGGAGGGGGTAGATCCCTCCGCAATTCATGTAAAAAAACATATTTTTGTGGGGGATGGGGGGGTTCTGCCTCAAAATCTCCAACCACCTGCCTGATCCTGCAAAATAGCTTCAGATTAAACGTAACAAATTTGATTCTGAGCGAGAACGATAACAATAACACCCGAATGAACGACTGTACAATCTCATCTATGCAGAAGAGAAGATTAGGGGAATTCCACAAGGGGATGGGATTGGTCTTGGGGACATAAACCCCCTGTACCATCTTGTCCTCTGATTTATCTCTCAATCTCAGTCCACACAGTTCATTTAATGCAACAGGCTCTGCATGGCAACAGTGGCACACTAACGCTTTGAATCTTTTCTCTTTAACTGGATGTAAAATGCACAACTATGCTGCATGTACACATATGATCTAAAGCTACTGGAACAGTCTTGTTGCAGAAGGTCTGACTTATAATAATAAAAACTGAACCTCATGTCCACGGAGACCAGGCTGCTGTCATGTTCTTACACAGATGGATAGGATTGATTTCAAAATTTTTGTTGTTGAATAAAATTGTTTGTATTAAAGGGATGTTCCATTGTTTGGTTAACGTTGGTTTATCGTAGCTGCAGTTTTTTAACTTCTTTGAAAGAATTATCCGGACCAGATTGTAAACTTTTTGTAAAAATGTAGAACCACTGTGGATGTTTTTGTCTGTCTCCATCTTTCTGTGGTCTCCTTTAAGAGACTGTTTTAATTTTTAGGTTTTAAAAGCATGTATTTTTTTTAAATGTATACTGTGTCTGTTATTTATGCTGTTTAATGTTTCCAAGTTACAAGTATATTGTGAAACTTGACCAGTTTATTCTGGTTCTGGAGCAAATTTTGCAGGGAGTATGAAAGACTGAGCCTGTCTTGGTGGACAAATAACTTTATGGCCAGCAAATGTTTGCTCAGAGGCATCAGTGTCTTAACTTCAGTACAGCAAAATCTATTCTACTTTACCTGATTCTAATCTCTGAAACTCTGAAGTGTAAAGTTTACACCAATCTAGCCTTTCGGGACCAGAGGTGCTGCTACTGTATTTCCTTGAACAATTTTATATGTTTTGAGGCAAAAAAATCTGATGAATCATAAACTTTACCCTCAACAACAAAACCTCATTTTTCAATATAATGAATAACTTATGTGGTCAAACTAAATGCTAATGCTGTTAAAAATAGTTCTGTTTTGCCAGTATGGACACCAGCATCCTCAGCTCAACTCACCGTGGTACTGCTGCTCTGTGCTGCTGCCCCTCAGAGAGGAAAGGTGCCCGCTGTAGGACGGGTGCGACGAGGGCTCCTGCTGCTTCTCAGGTTCTGCCAGGCCATCGATGTTCAGTTTGTGGGGTCCCGGCGCCCCGGCGGGACTTAGCAAGGGGTCCTGGTCTTTACTGAAACCCAGGATGACATCAATGCTGTGGACGCGGCCCCCTGCTGCGACGCCCCCACCTTTCCCCATTTCGTGGAAGTTGCTGGGTGAGAGGCAGCTGTCGTCCACCATGCTCATGGTATCCAGTGATAAATGCATTCGAGCGTCTGGACAATCACCTGGGCCTGTAATCAGAAGAAAGAGGTTTAGGTGAAGGACTAGGTATAGGTCGTCAGCAATCCCCTAGTTATCTTTGACATCTCACCTCTCAAACCTCCATCCATCTAAACCTGATTATCCCCTTCAGAGATCAAAGGGGTGAGAGGTTACCCCTCTCTAAATGGTCAGCACTTACAGCCATGCAGTGTTGATTATGACGATAAATCAACTCCATAATTAAACATTAACACTTAATTTCCACTCATTCTAAATCAAATAAATAATTATCATAAAAACCAAAACAATTTCATACAAAGGCTCTCTGTTGAAGTAGAAAGATGATATTAGACATATTATTAAAAAAAAAAATTGGTCATCCAACTGAAAATATCTACCATACCAAAAACCTCTGACAAAATTGTTCTTGTTGTTGTCATACCTGATCAACTAAATGTATAAAGTCTGCTGTTATAGATTATTTTTATGCACAGTTCACACACAGACCATAAAATCTTTAGATAAAACAAATAATTACAGTGGACGTGTTGGAAAAAACATATCTGCAGAAATAAGTTGAGGGGAAAGGAACTGCACATGAAAATGAGCCTTCTGGCAAAATCTGTCACTTCAATGTGAACTGTCTGATGAATAAATATGGAAGCTGAACAGTAAAGTCAATTCAGAGGATTGAAAGCTGAAAGAAAAACAGATTTTGTTTCCTTCTATTTATACTGTAGTTCATTTTCTATAATGCAACAACAATTTCAGGGACTTGTTACCTGACAAGAAAACAGACCCTATAAAATGAGCCAGTGGCAGTGCCTACCTCTTAGAAGTAAATGTGTTGAACTGTTGAAGTTACTGATGCCAGTGCTCCACCTGTTCCTCTCAGCAGCTCACCCTCCAACTTCTCTCTTGCCAGCTCCACTATGTGCACCGCCTGCAGTCTCTCAGCTCTGCTTACCTCGCATCTCTCTAAGTAGTTTCCCTGTGTGAGACAAACAGTCCTGACAGAAACACTCCAAGAGAGTACAACTGAGAAAAGCCACCCGGTGCAAAGAGCATTCAGCAACTGAGTTCAGACGCCATCCACTCCGGCTCAGAGAGGAGAGTGGGAGAGGAGGGAGACGGCGAGGGAGAGGTGGACAAAGCTGAGGCGGCGTAGGAGGTGAAACGAGGGGATTATAGGACAGGATTGTTAATTGCAATCCTTCCCCTTTAAGAGTGATTGACAGAGGTTTTTTGCTCAAGTAACTGTTTTAAATGTCTCCTCCATTCACTCCCGCAGGAGAAGGCCGGGCGAGTGAAGCCCAGACGAGACTTTCTTTCATTAATTTATTGTTTAAAAGACAAAAGAATCACTGAAAGTTTTCACCGAGCACACCCAGCCCCCATTATGTGGAACTACATGAAGAGAAGAAACTTTAAAACTGTAACATGATGTACGTTGTACAAAAAACAAATCACAGAAATCTATATGGGGATTTAAATAACAATTTATTTTTACATTTATTTCAAGCTCTAAAATGATAAAAAGGAAGTCAGATCTTGGTCTTAAATTATGTTTTATTTTGGGTTACACTTGTGAGTGATTTGTTTTTCTTCATCTGATCTGACAAACATTTTTAGATTTACAAGGTAAGTCAAATGAAAAAATAATCACGATATACAACAACTCAATTATTGATATATTTACAAGAGGAAAGTACAAATATACAATATAAAACAGATCTGCCATCATAAATGTAATTATATAGTTCATTGTGAAGTTAATATATAGTTATTATTGTGTTTTCTTAGATATGAAAATTATTTGCAGTAGCTATTGCCAGCTTGTCATTTGTGAGAAGGAACTGGAAAGTATTTTAATCCTTTTGCGTATCACCCTTTTACTTCCACTATTATTTCCCTTCTTATTTCACTTGCATGTTAAAAAGCAACTTGATGAATACCAGATTTTTAAGGTTTATTTGCTTTGGGAGGAATTTTTTTTTATGGATCTGGGGCAGATGGCACTTTTTGGACAATACTAACTCTTTAATGAAAGGCCAGTTAATGGGCATGCCCAAAGACATGAAACATGTTTCCATGAACACTGAAGTAGTATTGTAACACTTTGGATTTAAAACCGTTTCTGTTTTGACAGGAAGAAGAAGAATCATCTTATCTGCCAGTATGTTAAATACATGTTTTTGCACACAGGAACTTCAGTTCTGCATTCAACCCATCCAGAGCAGCTGCAGCATCTAGGGACCTGTTGCATGTTAGTTGACTTGCTTAAGGGCACTAGTCATGGACATTTTTCCTCAGCGATGTATGGAATCGAACTATCAGCCCCTCTGTCTTTTAACTTTCTGGCCGTCCCAGAGAGCTAACACACTAATCCACAGAGCATGAGCCTAACCACTTGGCTATTGGATCACCTCCAAACAGTCTGGTATGATGACAGTAAACTCCTTAAGGTTGTGATACTTGATGCCGGCTAAAACAAAGTCAAAAGGGTTAGTTTGTTTCATCGAATACTTGAATCTGGTTTCCTTGTGTCTAGGAGCACGAAAAGCAAGTAGAATTCGTAACACACTGCAGAGATTTCTTGTGAGCTCAAATATCTTTAAAAAACATTTCCAATATTAGATTCTGAACCACAGTAATGTCACCTCCATGTTGGACTAATTCAACCAAGCAAACTTTAGCATGGCTGCACGGTTTATGATAATAAAATAGTCATTAACATTACATTACAGACGCCAACTACATCTGGACCTTATGGACTTAAAATTTACACTCAGCAACCTCAGATATCCACACTGCTGTACCATAATTTTCCAAGTATTTGATGATGGATGTTATTATTGTGACTATGGTAAGAGAGAGTGCCTTTCTGAGTTTTTCAGGCAATTGGGAGTATTTATCAGGCATCTGGAACAAAAATTAGCAGGGCTTGGGACCAAAAAGTCTCCGGTTTGATGGAGCAGCAAGAAAAACATCCATAGCTGAAGTGCACCTGAGCAAAGTACATCAACCCCAACTGCTCCAGGTGTGTGCGTGTTCACTGATCATGGCTGGGTTAAATGCAGAAGTGAACTTTCTGTGTATTACTATAAACATGTCTGCAACACCCAGGCAAAAACAGTCTTATTCTTCAAAAATTAAATGTTGAAACAAAATCACAGTTCAGTCTGATTATCCGGTGAACTAATAAGTTGAAGTTATAACATGGTGATAAACTGCCTCATGTAATGTCATTTGAAGTAATGTCAGCTGGGGCTCAATAAAATAAGTAAATAAAAAAATATGTTGAGATAGAAAGAAGTGAGTTTATCAGTCTCGAGGCTAGCAGCTCAAGGCTACATTTGCCATGACTAGGATAACATGCGTTACTTTTCTCCTCGCCTATATTTCTTTAAAACCTGTCCTACTCACCATGTGATTGGCTAGTACTTGTTATCTTTATTAGTTACGTTGGTTAGGTTCAGGCCAAACGCATGAGGAGTGAGGTGGTTTGGGTAAGACTATCAAGGTCCGTGCTAATCAAACGGAAGAGTAGGGCTGGGTCTAAATTAAAAATGGTGTGCATAACACACCTGAATCCACGATTGAACAGTCACAGTGCTGGAGTTGCATTGTGGGTAATGTAGCCCAAAAAATTTTTTTTTTTTTAAAAAAGCGTCCAATTGTGGGGATGCAATGCTAAATGCTAAATGATTGACTGTCAGACTGTTATATATACTGTCACTGAGGTACTGCTGTTATAGCTGAATGCAAAAACTAAAAGTCGTTTTAATTAAATTGATAACAAGTGTGGGGAGGAACTCGGTACATCAAACATATGATTAAATTACATGTATTTTGAACGTTACAGTAACTCAGAAAATAATATGTATTACGGTTACTATTCAAAATGTTGGTGATTACAAAGGGGTCACATCAGAATATAAAAAGCTAATATGTGTAATATAATATTCTGCTGCTTTGTATCTTTTCGCCACGCAGAAATGTCTCCAGGGACCAGATCAATAGTATTAGAATTGATAGTTTTCCAAATATCTAACATCCTTTTAACACATCATTAGAAAAGTAGTCAAAAAGTAACACATTTTAATAAGCTACATTACTTTGACGAAGCAATTAAAACGGTTACATTATTACATTTTCTACAGTGTAATCTTTAACCTTTTGCATTTTAAAGGACCCTTCCCCACACTGTAGATAACTTATTGGTGTAATTTAAAGAAGGCAAATGAGTGAAAGGTCAGTATAGCTCTGGATTCAACAATTTCAATTAAAGTATAGGACAATATAATTACATTATAATATACATCTCTTTAAACTGAAGTATTAACATCATGAATAATCATGTACATTTCAGAGCAGAAATTACTGTCACACAATAAGAATATTTATATTCCCTGAACAACCGTCCATCCCCATTAGAGCCAGCAGTGTGTTGGCAGAGGGACTCTCATTGCCTACAAGCTTATGGTGCAATGATAGTCTAAGGTGCTCATTTTACCCTCATGATTTTGTTTACACATTTTTGTCCTTACGCAGATTCTCCGTTATCCCAAATGAGCACAAATTGGTTAAGAAGGAGCAGTGTAGTTATCAAGCTGCTTAGTTTTATCAGATGACATTGTAAGTCCCCCTGATCCTATTAGAGGTAAAAGCAGCTAACGTGTAAATGCGCAGTGTCAGCTTAGTGAGGGAGGTGGAGAGAGAAAGAGGAGGAGGACGGGACGGAGAAGGAGAAGGAGGGAAGGGAAGGATGAGAGAGAGGGTGAGGCGGAGGGAAGGCTGAGGAGGTGGTGTGGCAAGGAGGAATTCATGTGACTGATGTCTGTTATTCTCGCACGCACGCACGCACGCACGCACGCTCGCTCGCACCTCGCACGCACCCCTGACCATCCCCGACCTGTTTCATATTTTTACAGCAATATATTGGGTGGGGTGGGGGTAGTGGAGAATTATCAGCACAACCGTGTTTCCAAAAAAGTTGTAAAATGTAAAAACAAAAAAATACAGAATGCAATGATTTGCTAATCATATAAACCCATATCTAATTGAAAATAGACCAGAGACAACATATCAATTGTGGAAACTAAGAAATCTGTTTTATGAAAAATATTTGCTCATTTTGAATTTGATGCCAGCAACACATCTCAAAACAGGCAGCGGCATGTTTACCACTGTGTTGCATCACCACTTCTTTTAACAACACTCTGTAAATGTTTGGGAACTGACGAAACCAGTTTCTGGAGTTTTGAAAGTGAAATGTTGTCTTATTATTGCCTGATATTCAGCTGCGCAACAGTTCGTGGTCTTCTTTTTAGTATTTTTTCTTTTAAAATATTTTAAACGGGTGACGGGTCTGGACTGCAGGCAGGCCAGTTCAGCACCCGGACTCTTCTACTAGAGAACCATGATGTTGAAATCTGTGGTTTGGCATTGTTTTGCTGATACAAGCGAGGTCTTCCCTGAAAAAGACATTGACTGGGTGGCAACATATGTTGCTCCAAAACTTGTGTATATCATTTAGCATTAATGGTGTCTTGGTCTTTTTTCTAATTAATATGGGTTTTCATGATTTGCAAATCATTGCATTGTTTTTATTTACATATAAAACAGTGTCCCAACTTTTTTGGAAACAGTGTTGTATATTTGAATACTGTGATATTTAATTATGGCCCTGCTGCAACCACAGTAATCAGTTGATGAAATGCTAATTTGCTTTGGCAGTAATGCTATTGCAGGTAGTTAGGTGAAGGTGCTAACAACTGTAGCTCTAAACAGACTGTTTAAGCCACTGTTTACACTTTGGACAAACAGGCATACAGATCAATGTGGCCAAGCCATAGCTTTTATTTGTTCCTAAACACTGGAGCTTACACTTCCCACAATGCACCTCGACAGCGTCTGTTGTTTGAACCTCACCGTCTTAGCTGGTAAACACTCGTCTTTTTTTAACCCCCGAGTCAATGTTTGTAAAGTTTCAGTCACCGAATAATAACATTTGAGCTTTAGCTAAATTGGCAAATGTTTCAGGATTTTGATCCACTCGTTGTGGATAATTAGATCTATTATCATGGCTTACACCTCTTGCTTAAAGTGATGCTCTGATATTACTTAGCTCCTTACATCTAACAAGCTCTCGAGATCGGAGCCAAAACTTTCTTACACGTCTGATCGCGTCATTGTAGGGTTGGTGTCAAGACCCTTTACTGAATGCAAAACAGTAGATACGCAGATTGTGACACATTATAACTTATGCATCGGAGCCATATTTAGCTTAAAGTTGGATTTAATCTGATAGTGACTTTGTTTCTGAATTCAGTTATTTGCAACAGATAAACTGCCAACCTTTTCAGTGTTGTGGAACTCTGCAAAAGGAACTGATTGAGCAAAAACTATTATTGCCTTAATGTTGTGCAGTGCGTAGTTATATCTGTATCTAGCCAGATGAGCATGGGGAGTGGACACCCAGGAGAAAGTAGATCTATAAAATGTTTATGAAATGAAAACTTTTCCTGTATTATTAAAATCAGAAACCACTATTCCAGTATTTTCAGAGTAAAAAGTAAAAATATGTGGAAATGAAAGTATCATTGAATCAGTGCACATTATCCATCCACAAACAAACAGACAGCTGCTCTTGACCTTATTTTTATATGTAATTGAATTAGAGGTGCCCTCCATCCTTCCCCCCAGCAGGTTAATCGTGGCAGCATGTTTCGGCTCATCCTGATTGGTTCACTAATATGACTGTCAGCAGCAACAAGATGAATTTCAGCTGAAAAATTAGTTTTCTCTCTGACTTTGAGACTGCACTCTTACTTGTTATTTGTCAAATTTGAAACTAAACTAAATAGTGGCATGTACACAAGTTTGGGGACCTTCCTTCTTCTTAAGTGTCAGAACTTCATTAATTTGTTAATTGACTTATTAGGACTTGTACGGCAGGCCATCGGTTGTCATTAGAGATCGTCAGCTAATGAAATTTCAGCGCTGGTAAGCTTTCTTAAAGTCTTGTGGTAGAATTCAACAACAAGGATCCTCAATGCGACTGAGGAAATGAAAATGAAGGAAGCTGACAAAGCCGAGGAAGCAGGACTAAAAGAAGATGTCAAAGGGTTTCCAGTCTGCGAATAGATCCGGAAGCTCAAGAAAACTTTTTGATAAAATGTCACATCTGATGGGCAGACAGGAAACGATAACCTCAAGTGTGACTGCTAAGAAGCTGCAGGACGCTGTCACAGGATGTGGTCCAACGTTACAGGGTCTTCATCGAAGAGGCACCAGAGGAAAATTTCTCCTGCAACCTCATCACAGAAGCCAACGTTTAAACGATGCAAAGCAAAGAGTCATTTTTAAAACAAGTGCTGCGGACTGGGAAATTGGAAAAGTGTTTGATGAGAAGAACGTGCTGCCATCTGTGAAGCGTGGGGGTGGGAATATTCAGCTTTGGAGTTGTGTTCACAGAGACAACTATAGGATAACTGGGACCATGAGAAAGACAAATGTCCTTCAGGACAACAATGTGATGCAGAAGGTTACAGAGATGATAAGGTGGGAAGCTCCTTTGCCTGTTAGAAGAGTTCAGAGTTCAGCCAGGTCCGCGATTCATACCGACTCTGCTAAGCTTGACCTACTTACATATAGTACTTTGTGTTCTGGCCTAATTTATAGTTGGCAGAAAAGGTGAATCCGGGCTGCACTATTGACCCCGTATTCACGTCACTCGATGACTGATCCCAGTGTAAGTAATTGGGTAAAAGAGCTTTTCTTTAAAAAGTGTGTGTGTGAGTGATCAGCCTCAGAGCAGAAGGTGCATCACTTGTATAAAGGTGGTATGCATTGATCAAGAGGAAAATTCTGTGGCAGGAATTATTAAAAGGAGTGAGACATAAAACTCAAAATGACTAGTTTTGGCACAGATAAAACTTCTGCCAACCAATGTGGTGGATCGACTCAATAATAGATGGATTCGCTGACCAACTAATGTGACAGTGAAGAAGATCTCATATCCTTCTCTTAAGTAAAAGTAGCAACACCACTTTATAGAAATACTCTGTAATATTTTTAATATATAACATATTTTCTAATTACATTTTAACATGTTTTTATCTTCCTTCGAATAATTGTTTTATGTGAAACACTGCATGTACTTTTCTTGCTGTAAAGCACTTTAAGCTGCATTTCTTGTATGAAATGTATTAGGTTATAATCATTATGATAAGTAAAAGGCTGTATTTAAATTGTTTCCTAAGAATTAAGTAAATCATAACACCGTAATTATAGAATGCTCAAAATAATGTACTCAGAAGTGTCCCTTTCAAATCTTGGCCCCAATTAAAACATTTTCCCAGAGTTCCCAGGTCCCAAAACTGTGCAGAGATGGCAAGTAAACCAATAATCGTAATGGATAAAAAAACATATGCAAATATCACACCTGAGAAGTTGCCTTTTAAAGCCAATCAGTCTGGCTTACCACACTAAAGACTTGTCTTTAAAGGGTTGCAGTTGATTTCTTTAGCAGAGGAAGATTGCTCTCCAGGGATGAGCAGCTCCTGCCATGATACAATTTTCTAGGAAGAGCATCTTTAATCCAATACCTATATTGGCTCAGACAGCTGGGCTGCTGCTTTGGTAGTGACCTCAGACCGGCATGAGCTTCTTAGCGTATCTATGGTAAACAAAACTGTGAGGTACGGTGCCACGGCTGACATCCATTCATTTTACATGACACAGTTGTTGTTGGACATGTAACGTCGTGGAGACGCAACTTTTGAAAGGCCAAAAATAAGGCTTATATTGTGCAGCCTGTAAGTCGAGGCACAGGGACACCAGCAAACTGAATTTTAAAAGGTAAATAGTGACGAAGTCCAGACTCTCAGCTTTAATTTGTTTACATCCACATTTAAACTACTAGGTGTGACTGCAGGATTGTTGCAGTAAATCATCCCTGTCAATGAAAAAACTATGAAAAACTGGGAGTTGCTGCAGTACAGGCCTGCTGGAGCATCACCAGGGACGAGTGTCTACTGACGTCTACAGGTAAAACACTCCAGCCGGTCATCCTCTACAAAGGGTTTACAAACAAAAATAACACATTAGGACTACAAGGTGATCTCAGTTTGTCCAACTACAGCTGGTCCCATTATAATGTCCCGTAAATGTTACAATTGATTAATGCATCCTGAAATCTGAAGCTCAAAGTCAACATTTCAGGCTCATAGTGATGTGCAAGGACACAATAAGATTGTGTTAATGGCATCCTACTTGTGGGCTGCACTGCATGTCTGCCCTTGTCTATCCTCTGTAACCACTGAAAACAACTGCTGACAGCTCATTGTCTGTCAATGCATGCCGCTACGGCAGCATTAGCTCAGTGCTAAGTATTAGTAGAAAGCGCACTTTAGAAGGCATTAGACCATCTGAGAAAAACATCTCACCCACTGACATATGGTTACCAGGAAAGCTTTGGCCCGATATCTCCACACATACACACACACACACACACACAACAGCAGGGAAATATCTGCCGATATTCGTAGAGCTCATCCTTAGCAAAGGAAGCACATTATTATTATCTTCGTTTATTTATTTTACATTTGGTTCCTTTATAAATCCTTGCGCAGAGAATTGCCGCTCATCCCATTAGAGAGCTTCAGAAAAACACCGAGCAGATTGGACAAATCGTGGAGGACCCGCGCTCTCGCTGTGTGATAACGAGAGGCAGAGGATCAAGCCTCAATTTGTGCTCCGTCTCTTGAGACACTGACAAATACCAGGCTTACGTAGACTTAAATCAAATGACATCTTTAATTCTGTCTTGTGACAAAAAAGAGGCTTCATTTTGTGATGAGATTTGCGGTGAAAATGTTTTAGTATTATCAGGAAAATGAAAATTTTACTGCATTTTTTTTTTTAGAAGCAGCTGATAATCACATGCTTTGAAATGAGCAATATGTGTCCTGTGATAAATAGAGTGTGTGAAATAAACATCTGAAGTCCAATAGATTAGGGAAAGCACAAAATATACCTGCAAAAAGCCCACGAGATCCCAGGAGGACAATGGATAACACAAAGTCACTCCTATAATCTCAAAATCCAAATAAGGATGGAAGAGAAAGTAATAATAAATGCAGTATTTCCCATAGATTTAGTCCTGTGAAAGAAATTAAATTTGAATGAATTGAATCAAAGTCTACACCAAGTACTCTGACCAGTGGAGTGAGATGGACAAAGGGACAAAAAACAACATTAGGCTTGGTTTCTAAAAAAACAAAAACAAAACATTATAAAGGAACCCCCAAGATCATCTTCGACCACGACATTCATAAAAGTCAGAAAGAAGTCCTGCGAAACCCTCCTAATGTTTGAACTTGTCCATTTCTATCCTCCCTTTCTCTTTCCGAGTTGTATGTTTCTTATTTTTCTGGCATCTCTCTCTGACATAAATACAAACTACACCTGCCGACTTTACATGTAAAACAATTCTTTTTTAAATAATATCATATTCAGACATCAATAACACACTAACTAAATTCACTTTCAAACATTTAACATGTCATTCAGAAGATTCAGACTCCGTGTGCAGTATTTCTACAACACTATGGCACTGCCACTCATATCCATTCTATGAAATACTACTTTATGGTGATACTCTTATATTTTTGTCAGCTGTCAACAAATCCCATAAAAAAAAAAAAAAAACAATGTGGCAGCCCATTTCTCAATACTTTGGGATATCCCTTCTTCTGTCTGTGGCTCATTTGTTCCGATCAATGTAAATCTTAAAAGGAGCGCGACAAAGGTAACGTTTAGTTTCCTTTACAAAACAGAGAGGCACAGGAGATTTTAACTATTCAAAAAAAAAAATCATGAAACAGCGCATTTGTTCGGAGAGTTTTCAGCTGCAGATTTGGCGAGCGTTCAGCAGCCAGTTGTGTGTGTGAGACCCAAAATGAACTGTTCTTTCTAAGTCTACCCATTCAAATTGTGGCTTATTGCTGTGTTTCTAAAGAACACGAGCATAGTAGAGAGGAATAAGTTATATCAGGATATAGCTAAACACTCAACACTGGTTAATACTTCAATTAATTCTTTGCTGATTTTTGTCTTGTCATTGTATTTGTTGACTTAAAGAAAAACACAAGATATCACCAGACTTATCATTCAAGCTAACCGTGAACATGTTTTGGTCACCGGCTCAGTGCTACAAGCATAGCGTCACCTGACCGAGTGGCAGAGCATTGTCCTGTGAATTGCGTTCCCTTTTAGTTCTTAATGTCCAGATTGAAGCTCCGCCGTAGATGCAACTCACACAAAGAACAAAACAAGATCAAGAGTCATGTAATTTAACTAAATGCTGATGTCAACATGCTAACATGTGCACAGTGACGGGAGTAACATGTTGATGCCAGCCATATGATCTTTATCATGTTTAACATCTTAGGCCGTGTCTCATTTTGCATACATACTTGCAGATGTTATTTGGAGTGCACAAGTATGACAAGTATGGCAACATGCAGTGGACTATGCATACTCTTAACTATGAAATATCTAGCGCTTTTCACCCTCGACAGTTATCATCAGGGCTACGTAGCAGAAGTGGAGGGACCACCGACTTACTTTCAACCTGCTGAAATTGGCAGCAAATAAAATGACCAAACAAAGATGGCAGATATTTTGGCAGTGGGATGCATTCAAATGTTATCGTCATCATTTCTGGTTTGTGCAAAACGTCTGTGTCGATTTGAGAAAACACGAAACTGTCAAAATTCATGCGCAGCTCCAGTAAATGTAGTAACGTGGAAGTGTACAGACGGAAACACGCAAATTAAGGTCCCTAGTTTATGTTGTTGGCATGCTAGCATTTTCTAATTAGCATAACATTGTAATTGGTTTTGCATTATGGATATGTACATTGAAATTTTAACCATAGAGGAAAAAATTAAAGGTCGACCAAAGTAATTAAAATTCATCCATCAAATAGTTGTTGACACATTTCTGTAAAAAAAATAAATAAATAAAAAAAATAAAAATAAGGGAACCTCCTGGTGGTGGCGCTCGAAGAGAAGTCAAGACATCACTTAAGTCTTTGAGGTGAATTGTCTGTACAATGCTTAATGGCAATCCTGTGGGTTTTTCAGTTTAAACCAAAGTGATGAACCGGTTCACAGACAGACGTTATCATCCATATTGACATGCTGCTAGTGTGGCACAAAAATCTGATGGTGAACCTGCCTTGTTCGGATTTACACAGTTTTGTTCTGCTCAGACCCAAAAGGCAAAGTTTAATAAGTTCATAGCTCCAGAGTTTTAAAAATCACAACTTTACCCTCCACTAGATTAAACAAGGAGGGGTAGCATCATGTGTTTTACCTGACCCAGAGCTGGTACTCCGTTTCCAACATTGTAAATAACTCAAGAACAAAATCCATATCCAGATCCAGACCTGATCCCTTACGAACACTCCGACACGGGGCCCAAGGTGAGTTTACCCATCTCCCGTTCAAGTTTCTCCCTCAGCTTGGAAAAGCCAGGTCTTCTGCGAGGCTCCTGATCCCAGCAAAGCCTCATCAGGTCATAAACACTGGGGGGACAGTCGTCTGGAGCCTCCATGCGATAACCTCCCTCCACTCGCTCCTTCACATCCTTTAGAGACTACAGCGAAGGAGCAACAAGGGAGACAGAGGCAGGATTGATTTTTTGCAAACTGATAATTGTTAAACAGGTTTTTATCTGAATTAAAAGCAATTCCAACAAAACGGTTTAGCTGGAGTAAAAAAAAAAACAATCACTAGAGGCAGTGACAGGAAAGCGTTATGACTGCTTTGGCAAAGTTCAGTACTCATTAACACAATAAGCACCTCAAAATGTCAGATAGTAGGGGAAATTAAAACAACTTTATGACATAAATCATGCACACCCCTCAGATTTATCTTAAGAAACCTTCTTCTTGGAACCACTGACTGAACAACCTCACCATACATAAAGTAGAAAAACATGCTACAATTTTAAACTACAACTCTAATAAAGCAATATATAAGATAAGATTGACTTTATTAATCCCACAATAGGGAAACTCAATATATATACATCCGTTACAAGTCATTTTCTCTGTCTGTTTTAACTTGATGAGGATTTTTACGCACGCATGCGCACACACACACACACACACACACACACACACACACACACACACACACACACACACACACACACACACACACACACACACACACACACACACACACACACACACACACACACACACACACAATATTGAGTTTCCATGACTTTAGGGGACCTTACACTGACAGCCTCAAACCATAGCCATAACCACTGTGATACTTACCTGATCTTAACTCTTACTCTGACCTTAAACGCCACCTAATCTCACTCCCACTGTAAACTGATGCTGTGTTCTAAATCACGTACTTAGGCGACGTAATTACACCTGCTATTTTGAGTGTTTCCAGTGCACTAACAGTATCTAATTGATGTACCCATACGGCTCCATAAATTGCGTATGAAACGATAAGACACTTTTCACCCTCAACGCTCGCCATTATGGCTATGTAGCTGAAAGGGAGGGAATTACCAACCTGCAGTATTTTCAAACTGTTGCGGCCGAGAAAGCAGCAGCCGTAGTGAAACACCACACAAAAGTACCACTATGCTGTTGGACAGATTCCATTAGTATGTTTATTGTGTGTGTTAAACAGAGGCATTTCTGGGTAAAATAATCAAAGCCGGCAGACGGATTTATTTGGAACGCAGTCCAAGTCTTCATTCTAAAATTTAATGACTTAAGGATTGTATTTTTGTCCACCTGAGTGCAGCACAGTGCATCTAAGGTGCAGGTAGGTGTGGCTAATTTGTTTGGTATTTTGGTAGAAACAAACGCAGGCGCATTGCAGCACAGTGGGAAAGTAAGAGGAATAGATAATTGGAAGGTGTACCACAGCCGAGGTTAATCATGGCCAATCAAATCAGCTCCTCTCACTCCTTTTAAGACCGTTGCGATGCAGCAGACTGTCAGTTTCTTATGAATGAAGAAAGAGCAGACCGACACCGCCATCCAAACTTTACACTGGAAGAAACATATTTGCCTTGAGGTAGCTCTTACTACAAATATTATGAGAACTGCCGCCACAAAACCTGCATCTTATAGACGTGTGAACAAAGAACACTCATCTAATACAGTGAAATCAGTCATTGAAACGATGTTGAGGAGTGAGCAAAGGTAAATTACACACACTTAAAGCTCCCTACACAATTAATGTATCAACAACACTGATGAAGAGCAATGTGCTCCAAACGTTACTGATGTTCTGGTGTTAATAAATAAACTGCATTGATGCTTAGAGTGTGCCTAATTTAATTTGCGATCATTAATTAAATGACCTAAGATGCTGTATGTAAACTGCTTTAACTTTATGTGCATAAATGATGCATTGTCACACTCTGTGGTCTTGCATCTTGCACGGCTGGCGAGACTACTAAAGCAGATGAGCAAATAGGAAGGTTTTTGAATTGTTACCTCTTCATGGATGAGTCTGACTACTGCGTCATGACGCACGGAAACTGCCTGTTTCACATCAAAGTCAAAATGTCTTATAAAAAAAAAAATCTTTAATTATTTATGTCAATGGTTTTAAATACGCAGGACATCCACCAAACCTGTCTGTAATTTTAGATAGGTCTGTTCATGTGCACTCTGGGGCTCTGAAGCCACAGAAATAGGCCTCTAGAGCAGCGAGTTCACCTCAGAGCTGACACCAAAATAGCACTGCACCAGCGCTTCTTCAACCATACACCCCCTGTTGCGCAGTTCCACTCATCTTGGTGCAGCCAGGTTCACCTTGGTCTACGAAAATTTCAAAGCGCCGCAAAGCCCGGTGACTTCACCAAAATACCAATGAACCTGCATTTGTGTTGCGTTTGTGTTGTCCAGGGACAAAAAATAGGCCCCTTACTCTTTGTCTTCACGAGGGAGGCAGGTCCCCACAATGTGACAGCGTAAACCAACTTATGTCCCTACAGTAGTACACACACACAGACAAACACTTACACTCCTTCTTGGTACCTTTTTTTTTCTCAGTGTCAGCTTGGTCTCTCTGCCAACAGATAACAAATTAATAGGTGCAAAGTTTAATTGAGGGAAATTAAACTTGACCCAAATAAATCAACCTGCGTATATGTTAAACAGGCTGTAATTAGCAGGTAATCATCTTGAATTTAAAAGGGCACCACCTGAAGTAAGGTGCAAAAGATTCACCGAAGTCATGTGGTACTAACTACCCCTTCATTTAATGCCACCTGATCCTGCTGATCCCGATGTCCTCACTGAACCTCGATCGAATTACCACAGTGGTCAGGGAAGCACAGATTACCCGAGAGAGACTAGTGTGACAAACAGAGCTGTGTTTCAGTAACACAGGTTCCTCCCTCTCAGAGTCTCTCTGTCGCAGTCGACTTGTCCAAGACATCCTCTGACATTAACCTCTGCTCCCTGTCAGCACTTACACACACTACATACACTGACGTCACAGACAGAGAGACTTCCTCTTGCTACAACAAAAGTCCATTAAGTAAATTAAGTCACTACCTGAGAATAATGAGATTATTTCTACATGTTGTCCAATCACAATGCACAGCACAGCTCGTGTTCACTGTTAAACCTCTATCCTCACTGACGCACTATTATGATCCGAGTGACCTGAAGGGACTTCCTGCTCAGCTGCTGTAAGTCGATCCAGTGATGACGACCTGGTGACGAATCTGACCACTAGGCCTGGCAACTTTTCCACTGACAAACCTACTATGTGAAAGAGGTGCATCCTGACATGATATGCAAACATGATACTATTTCCTGAGTCCTTATGCTGGAGGAGGAAGTCAGGAAAGTGACCTATTTTGATTCAGAACTTGCAGACTCTTTGTGGCGTGACCTCTCGAAGCATCACATTTGCTGAGAAGAAGATGCTGACTGCTGGTTGATTGACAGTAGTGACCCATCATAAAGCCACATCTTGTCATTTTTACAATTTGGCTTGTTAGGTAAACTTGTGATCTGGCTGGAGAGTTTTTTAGGAGAGAGCTGGGCTGTTTCCCATTTCCTTATGTTTCCACTCTTTATGCTAAGCAAAGCAGCTGCTGGCTCCATATTTATTGTAAAGATATGACAATGGTAGCAATCTTCAATCCTAACTCTTTGCAAGAAAGGTAATGATGTTCTATGAGGATGTTGTAACTGACACACAAAAAACACCGACAGTGACACGTACTGGTGCTACATACCATCTTAGGGTAAGGCTGACGACCAAACGAGAAAACCTCCCAAAGAAGAACACCGTAGCTCCAAACATCTGACTTTGTGGAGAATTTCTGCGTGATGGGAACACATATGTATGTAAAATGTAGTACCTCTTTCTAAGAGGACACACTTTGTAAAAGGTTTTATAGCTTGTTACAAATCCAGTAAATCATCCAACTCTTGCATACTGATTAAAAGAGGAATTAAAGGAAAAGAAAAGGCAATTCATGACAGAGAAACATAAACATCTGGTCCTTCCATCAATTGTTTTCTAGGTAACTAATAATAGCTATGCTTAAAACGAATAAAAAAAGATGATTTAAAAAAAAAAAAGGCCTTATTATAAGTACCCAAAAGAACAATCATTTTTTCATTGTTAAATTTTTGAATTTTGAATCAAGTAAAACTGTGTTTAGCTATTTTATGTACATACATACACATTAATTGGATTGCAGGGATTCAGTGATCACTAAATGTTCGCACACCAACTGTTAAAATTAGCTGTAGGAGCATTTAGCTGGAATGACCATGGAGTACTAATAATTGTATTTAATCAGGAATATAAGCACAATGTAAAAATATAGATACTCATACAGATACCTAAATGCAAGTTGAAATAAAAGCAGCGTAGCACCTTCTTAAACTGACCTCTTTCTTCAGAGCTTCCGGTGCGGTCCATTTGATCGGCAGTTTGGCTTTATCGGACACCTTGGAGTCCCCTTTGGTCAGACCGAAGTCGCTGACCTTGGCCACGCTGTCATCAGAGACCAGGACATTGCGAGCTGCCAGATCTCGGTGAACCAGCTTCTTTGACTCGAGATACTCCATCCCTTCACACACATCGCTGACCACAAACATGCACACACAAAAACACACACAGAATACATTGTTAAAGACACACACAGTGTAATGCAGTTAAGAATCCTTCCTTCCCCAAACTCCCTCCACAAATCTGCACATGTTATAGATTTTTCTGTACGCAACATAAAAATAATTGAAGCTTAATTTGAATGTTCAAACTCACAGAGTGAAGCGGAGCAGCTGGACTGAGTTTACAACTGAACGTCCCCTCGACCTGAGAAAGTTAACAAGGTTTCCCTGCAACACACAAACAAGTGATAAAATACAAAATGCTAAACAAAGTGATGCTTTAAATGATTTTTCAAATCTCACCAAAGCACTTAATACAAACCATACTGAGGCCCAGCAACCAACACAATTTCAAAGGTGAGAAAGGTCAAATCTGCAGGTGCATTTTGGCAATTCAAACTGACAGCAAGACATATGATTGTATGATTTTTTTTTTCAATGTATTTACCCATAATACAAATAAAGCTACTCTTGCAAACTAATAGGTTAATATCCTGATAAAAAATATTTTATTAAAACGCTGCTGGTGGTGAAGTGGCAGAAAGCTTTTTTTGTAGCTGCTCAGTCCACTTTTCTGTTGAGACCAACTTTCCATCCAAATGAAACGCCAAATAGGAAGTCTTCACTGATGCTGTTCGGGAGAAAGCACATTAACTACATTATCCACCAGTCACAAATTTTGATACCTAAAAGAATTTTGATAGGGTGACTAGAGTGTGGCTTTTATTTCCTGAATGTCATTTTATTTTCGGCTTCACCCTGTTATAACAATAGCATATTTTTATACAGTCCTATTCAGCTTTAAGTGAGTAGTGGTAAAATAATTCTCTGTTCGCAGCCTAGCCACTTATTTTCTGGGAGGGTGGGGGAGCACAATGAGAATGTAAAATACACAGGATGTATCACTTGTTTTAGGATTCATCGTAGTGGACTGTACAATTTTTGAAGGTACTTATCATGTTTCCTCTCTCTTAATCTTCTTTGATTCCCTTTTACTCATAATAGCTTTAGTGTTTTAAATAAGTGCCACAGTTGGTTTATACACGTCCAAGAGAGGACATAGATGAGTGGTGTGTGTGACCAATCTGGATCAAAATGCCAGAGCCAATTTTTTTTCTCCCCGTCCAGCCCTGGTTAACTGTACCTTCGTCATGAGCTCTGTGACTATGTGAAGTCCTTTGTCAAGGATGACCCCCAACAAGCGCACCAAGTTTTTATGCTGCAGCTTCCTATATGAAGTGAATCCACATGAAAGTAAATCAGGACTGATAGCAGAAAAACCAACCCTAACGCTCCACATTTAAACTGATATAATCACAGTATTTTTCAATGAGCAGACGACATGGACGTGGGTTATTTGCAGTTAATACAAGCCTTTCTGTATTTTGACAGAAGTGGCAAAATGGGAAAACATTTCAAACTGAGAAAATGTGTGACTCACGTCATAACTGTGGTCTCCTGCAGGAACGCCTGAGCTGTGACATCACATTTAATGGTCTTCACTGCCACCCTCTGGCCCATATACTCTCCTTCATAAACAGCTAGGGGTTGAGAGTCACACAATGTTTACCCATCAGAATACATCTGAATAACTGACACTTGTTGCTGACACTTCTTTGCTGAAAGGGTTGTGAGGTTACAAATATAGTTTGATAAAAAAAAAAAAGAAAAGAAAAAAAAAAAAAAAAAAAAAGACAGCTTACCCCCAAACTCCCCCTCTCCAATATTCTCTCCCAGTTTGAGCTTTGTGATGTCCAGCAGCCATCCAGCTGCAGAGGACAGATACATGAGCAACTCAACCTCCCACACAACTATTTGACATGCAAAAAAATAACCACATCTTTCCAAAGAAGCCCTCATCTTGTGATCATATTTTTACACTCCTACCACAGTTATCTATAGACGTACTCCTGCACATGAGGCTTACTTTTAGACAGCTCCAGCTCAGCTGACTTGGTTCCTTGTTTCTGTTTGGGCTTCAGAAGAGTTGTAGCAATAGAGCCCTTGTTCTTTGAGTAGAACTGCAAAGATGAAAACACACGACACTGAACACATTCAGTTATTTATAGTAGATGTTTTTCTGTCATCTGGTTACGCTTGGTTTCTCTCTGAATTCTTAAACCATTAAGAGTAGAGGCTGCCACAAACATAAGGTTTATGGATATACAGGTGTATATTGTTTTCTCAATCTCTAGACAGTTTAATGGACTCACTAAAACTCTGACAAGGGCCCCTCTGCATTCAAGAAGGCGTTTGAACACACAGACTCTGGGGTGACAAAAAAAACAATGACTGCATCTGGTAAATCTATTTAAGGACAGCAGGTTTTAACAGTGAGAACATTCCATTCATGATGTGAGAAACACCACATGGCAGTGTAATGTCTCTGTTTTCTAACAGCTGTAACAGAGTACTGCTGCACCACTAAATGATGAGTTTTAATTTATCATGACACATTTGGCCAGCCTGCTTTAATGGTCTGTAGGCTCTGGGACAAAGCAGGTATGACATGACTCATCTCAACTATTCAGCTGTCCTCCCTCCATTTGCTTGCAGCAGTAAGTCAGCCGGTCTGACTCAGGCCTGAAGCCATCTGTAGCTCACTGATAAGACGCAGCTGAGCAAGAGCTGCCATCTCTCCAGAGCAAAGCTTTCAATGCACCCTCACACAAACACAGGACAAATACAGATAAACCGTAAAAGGGCTGTACTTTGTAAATATCACTATCACTACTCCATTTCGACTCATGAAGTATATATATTTTTACTCTGCTGTCAGTTTTACTGATGGCTTCCAAAACACTGGCCATAAATACAGCAGGCATCAGAGTGCCTGGGACTGTGGCCCTGTGAAGCCTTAAAATGGGGCACTATCCACACACACACCCCTTTGTCACAGGTTATAGCCAAATAATGACATGACAGGGATTTATTAATACCATTTACTATTACTAGTCTTCGTCACTGTGAGGTTGACATTTCTGATTTTCAGAAAAATTATTAAATATAAAAAAATTGGTACACACATTCTTCACACACTTTAGGTCACCTTGTCAGATGATCAAATAACTGGAAAACTACTGATGTCTTCCTCAAGAGCATCAGCTTGTGTTTCATACTCATTACAAAATATTACTGCGCTGACATGCTGAAATAGGAATGCAAACATAGAAAACATTGAACCTGTGAAACTCCATGTTAACATTATTATTGTGCTCAAAGCACTGCGGTGCTTTAGTGAAATCTCACATAGCCGCAATGGCTGTAGACTCTTGTTCCTTCTCAGATTGGTGACTTAAGTTGCGTCTGAAATCCCTGTTCTACATTCAGAGTGAAGAAAGTGCATACAACTTTGTTTGACTATCTGAAAGTAGTGCTTGAGTGAGCCCTTTTCCTACCTCTATCATGTCAATAAGGTTGTAGAAAAACTGTGTTTTGTCGATGGTCAGCTTGTTGTCCTGATAAATCACCCGGTAGTGGATGACCTCTCCAGACACACTGACACACAAGACGTAGTCGCCAGGATGACGGATACTCTCTCGCACCAGGAACAGGCCGTCTTCGGCCGGCTGGAGCTTACACACCGCCTCTGGACCAGAGATCTTCCCATGAAACCAGCTGGTGAAAGAAAACAAAGGTTTGGTACCATAAACATTTGCCTAAAATTAATCCTGTGCTTCGTGCACAAGTTGTCAGCAAATCACACTGACACAGTATTCATATGGGGTCACAGATAAGCCCTAAATATCTCACATATTTAACCTGTTCAACAGGCAGGAGGTGAAAGAACAGAGCTATCCAACATTCGGCTGTTAACATCTCAAAAAAAGGAAGTTGAAGTGATTAATGTTTGTTTGCACTTCCAGCATCGGCCCACACTGTGTAGTCACAAGATATGTTTTAAAGGTTGACCGCAGTAGCTAAACTTAGACACAAGAGTGCTTCCATGTCAAAGTCACAGTGCATGTGATCTACGTGACAACATAGGGGCATCCCAAAGATATACGAGCCCATAACGATTACTTGGGAGGTTCAGAGGAGACTTACGGCATGAGACTGAGGCTGGGGTCGACTCGCAGAGCCTCTCTTTCACGCACGTTGTTGGAGTTAATGAGTCCCTCCTCTCCGGTGGTGTTGTGTCTGGCCATGTAGTATCCCTTCTTCTACAAAAGAGCGGAGTCTGATTGTATGAAATTATTCTCACTTACAAACGAACTCCTATACAGCCTCTGTGAAAATAATGAGTGACGATACCGTGCTCGTGTCAACAATAGTGAAGATGTCCCCTTTGTGGTACACCAGTTCTTCAGGTTTGGCTTTCCTGTGGTGCCCCTTTGCTACACACTGTGTCCCAGCAGCCCAACTCATCTGACGAGGAAAAACAGCAGGAGAGGTGTAAAAGTGTAAAATCAACCAGCAGCATTGTCCTTAACCCTTGATAATCAGAAAATAACAACGAAACAAATAACAAAAAACACATTAAAACATTCATGTTAAAAAGTAGCAACCCTATCCTAACTATAACCTTTATCAAAAAGGAGAGTTTTAGGTCTAATCTTAAAATCAGAAAGGGTGTCTGCCTCTCGAACCCAAACTGGGAGCTGGTTTGACAGAAGAGGAACCTGAGGCCTGAAAGCATAAAGCTCTTCCTCCCATTCTACTTTTGGAAATTCCTGGAATCACAACTAAGCCAGCAAAGCGCTCTGTCGGGTAATATGGTCCTATGAGGTCTGTAGGATATGATGGAGCTTTGTCATTGAGGGATTTCAGCAGAAGGATTTTAAACTCTATTCTTCATTTCACTCCAATAAAAGAAAGCTAATATGGGAGAGTAATGATCTCCCTTTCTAAATCCTGTCGGTACTCTTTTTGCAGCATTTTGGATCAACTGGGGGCTTTTCCAAGAGTTATTGGGACATCCTGATAATAAGGATTTACAATAGTCCAGCCTGGAAGTAACAAATGCATGGATTACTTTTTCAGCTGAGACAGGATGTTCCTGGTTTTAAACATATTGCACGGATGAAAGACAGCAGTCCGAGAGACTTACTTTATGTGTCAATTGAATGACATATGCTGGTCACAAATAACTCTGAGGTTCCCCAGAGAAGCACTGGGGGCCAAGGCAATGTCATTCAGAGTAACTCATGGTTAGATATTCAGTTACTGAGGTGTTTGGGGACAAAAAACATAACTTCAGGTTTAGAAGGATGAAATTACAGGTGATCCAGGCCTTGATGTCTTTAAGACATGCTTATGGTTTGATTAAATGATTTGTTTCATAAATACAGCTGCATTGGAAATGTATGACTTGAAAAGAAACCTTGTGGTGGACCTAATACAGAACCCTGTGGAACATCAGGATTAACTTTTGTGCTTTGAAGAGTTATTGTTGACATAAACGCAATAAAATCTGTCTGATGAACCTGCCTATACTGCAGTTACTTTAATCCTAATGACAGCACAGTGGAGCCTCCCTCCCACCATCCAAAAGACACGCAGTCAGGTGAATTGGTGATGGAAAAAATTGCCCTTAGGTGTGAATGAGAGCGTGAAGGGTCTTTGTTTCTGTCCCGTCTTTCTGTGTTGGCCCTGTGATGACTGGTGATCTGTTCAGGGCGTACCCTGCCTTCGCCCAAAGTGAGCTGGGATATTACAGTGATATGCGACAGTCACTACACTGTACTGAAATGTTGTAATCAATGGTGTCAAGAGCGGCACTAAGATTAAGTAAGAAAAGTACAGTCTTTGACATAAACAGGATTTTTCAACAATGAGATTTAAGGGCAGTTAATTGCCACTTAAATGAATTCCAATGAAAGGTAAACTACACCTGTACACAGCTGCACGTCTACAGCGCCTACCTTTGCCATCAGCAGGGTTGGATGTGAGAATATTTCTGTGTTGAACACCTGTTAAGACAGAAAAGAACAACCAGATACAAAAAAAATAAAAAATATTGTAGACTACACAGTAAAGCTACGTTTTATAGTGTGTGTACAAAACATAGCTTTACTGTGTAGTCTACATGTATAAACACGAACCTTGAGAATAGCTCTCAACAACGGGGCTGTAAATACAGTTTAGACCAGAGAGGATGTTATTGTGCAGAGCAGCTTTCTGCCTGGCTGCTCCTGTCGCACAAATTAAAAGTAGAAGCCAGAGGATAGCTGCCCTGATAGCTTTGTCTGCTCTCTGGTCGACATGAATGTTTCAGTACCTGCGGCTCTGTGGAGAGATGCGGAAAGTCTCCCTCCTCCTCCTCCTCTCTGTACAGGACAGCTGGAGAAACACGCAACCACACACGACGGACGACTTCAAAATCCTCAACAGCTGCTGCAGCCTCCTGGTGTCATTCAGCGGTCACATTTTTCTATCAAAAATCTCTCCATTGCACCCAGCTTCCGCGCGGGTTTCAGTTCAGGACAGGCACCTTGGCGTGAGCTCGCGATCTCTGCCTCTCAACCCACTTCCTCAAAATTCTTCAAAGTGTTATTTAGAATGAATGAGGCGACGCAAGAAGTGACGCTGCGGTGGCTGGCATCTCTCCTTTATTCATTGCTCATTTCCCTCCCAACGCAGTGTCACACGTTGTTGCGACAGAACAAATCCTGGAGGCAAAAGTGGCTTAAAAGTGTTTTAATATCTCCCCCTTTAATTTTAGGCAACACTACAAAGACATTCAAATAATAGGACAGCAACGTTCACACTTCCCGTTTAAACAACACAAAAAAGACTGCAACATCCTTCAGAAATAAAAACAAGCAATATATGATGCTCTTGGTAAATTAATATCAAACTAAAAAAATGCACAATAATTCTCGTCCGTTTATAAGCCAGAGTTGTGCAGCTGTTCCTTCCCTGTCCTCCACTGCTGTCAAATCAGATCATTACAATACTTATCAGACAAAAACAACTCACATGTACCCCTTTTCCTCAGTTTTCTGTAACACAACATGATGCAGGCACATGGAGGAAAGTCAGACTAGAACCATTTGATCATTACAGTAGATATTCAATCTCATTTTTCTCACTAAAGCTTCTCTCTTCTGCTAACCATACTCTGGAAGAAAAAAGATTACTAGGCATATTCTTTTTAAATGATAAAGTTATGGCTGCATACATTGTCATTTCTTAAGTGCTTCATTCCCTCAACATGCTACTGTGCAATATAAGTCTCTTCAGAAACACGATTCACTCTCCAGTGTGACTTCCACAGAGAAGCTGGTGGGGATGATGTTGCACAAACCAGAGTTTCTGTAGGTTTCAGAACATTGATGTTATTTTAGTTTTGAAGATGTGATGAAGGGCCTTTGGTTGGAATTCAAAATTCGTTAGTTTACTCTCCCTCCAGCTTTTGAAATTTATCAAACAAACAGCTTTTAGAGGGAGAAAAATCAGCATGAAAAGTTCACCATGGTTTGCTCAACAGCATCACACTATCTTAGTATTTCTAATGTGTCAATAGGCACAATAAACGTCACAGTAGTGTATGTATGTGGCTCCTAAACAGTCAGTCTTCTCTTATCTCGCCCAGTTTCAAGTCTCCTATCTTGTTTTTTTTTTTCAAACATTTCAGCAGCACACGTCATGCACCGACGTCAGTTCAGCGAGTCCTGCCTCAAGAGCCGGATGTTTAAACTGAACCGGCCTGGAGAGCAGCACAGGTCAGCCTTTTCTTCAAAGAGCAAAGATGAAAATAAAGCTTAAGGTGCTGATGTTTAAACTTTACCGGAGGCTTTAACAGCTCCGAAAACTTCACAACTGCAGATGGAAGTGGTAGTTCAGTTCTTGAGAATACTCAAGGGAGGCATGGTCAGTAGTTAGTGTGCTGTTAGACTGAAATGGAATGATGGAATCAATACTTCACTGAGCTGATTTACTCTGCACACTTTAAAATACACTATGTCTGCATGAGATCACTATACAGGAGAAGGAATCGCAGTACAGATCCTGAAACTTCAGTCCCTAACCTCCTCTGACGCGTTATTCCTCACAATTCAAGGGTAGACATGTAACATGTAGAGTCAAAGTTATATTCATGTGTATAGCTGCGTGTTAAGATTGTTTCCAAGATAAGAAAAGTTTAAAGTTGTGACATTCTACCAGTCTCTAAACTAGCAAACGCCTCCGCTCCGGGGGCAGAGGTCAAGCGCTCGCCGCTTCTTCCTTCTTGTCCTTTTTGCCTTCCCCCTCGTCTTCAGCCGTGTCACTGACGTCCCGTCTGCGTTTGCGGTTGCGAGCACTAGCCTTGGACGCCGGCAGGGACTCCATGCCTAGCACCTTGTGGATCTGACGGAAAGCGAGCAGCCGCAGCGCATGCTGCACGCAGAGAAGAAACACAAGAGATTCAAGAGTTTGTAGAAGCGTAACAAAGTGTTATTGAACTGGGAAAAGGGAAGGTTCTGACTTCCGACTGGGAGGATACACATGTTGAGGTGGGAATATCATTCTAGTAGGGTGGGAGGTTTTTGAGAGCTTAGAGTAGGCTTGACGTCACTTGAAAAGGCCGAGCTCGTTTTCTAGCCGTGTCAAATATTAAAAACATCAGCACATTAAAATGTGGAGAAATAATATTGACCTCTTCAGCTCCTTTTCATCCTTGTGTTTCTGTACATAGACTTTTCTGTATGCTGACATCAGAAATAGAGCAGATTTTCAGGAGGCTGCCATGTTGCCTGGTTATGAACGCTCTTAACTAACAAGCGAGATGTTCTCCAACTGCAGCTTTCCCAAATCCAGGCTGCCTGAAAGAATGATGAGCAACAGTTTCTCACATTCAGATGTAGAATATATGCTGTGTACGAGTACCTGAGCGCTAGCAGTTATGTCCTCTCTAGCTTGAAGCATTATGCTTTCCAAAGCGTCTGTTGGCTCCTTCTCACAGGGGTCCATCAAACCTGGTCCGTCTGTGAATAAAGAGGACGAAACAGGTTAGAAGAACTAATGTGGTGATGCAAGAAGTAACGAAATCAGAGGCAGGATATAGTAAATCTTCTTGGACAAAAGGTTATAGTGAAAAATCCCAAAGGGAGACACGGTAGTTCAAAAATATCCTTGAGACAACCACATTTCCTTTTTAGGTTTTAAAAAAAAAAAGCAAAAAAAAGCTCTCCATGTGCGTGCGGCATTCATCAACTCGAAAGACCTTCTGCTCCTGTTAAATAATCTACTTATTCCTTATTTCATCGACATGTTTGTGAGACCTGGCAGCAGGATGCCGGTGGAGATGCACTCCAGGACTCTGCGCATGGCCTCCCCTGGGGTGAGCGGTCCTGTGGCACTGCTGATCACCTTCTCCACCAGCAGCTCCATCGCCTGCAGGGAGAGACGCACGGAAGGAAACACACATTGAAATGGAAGAACACCCCCAAGACTGTAGTTTTATTTATCCTCTACCTCTCTGTGACTTGACTCTTCATAAAAATAGCTGCTTAGGACATTTGGTGTGCTTAAACTATCACCCCACACAAGATGCTGATGCAGCACTGAGTTACAAATGTTTGCCAAGACACTTTTTATAATGTCCTCTCACGGTCCAAGTAGGGACAGACGTACAGGGCAAAAAGATGATGCAATTAAAACAAAATATATATTATAAGTCAAAGCATACCAGACATATGCAGTCACTTACCCAGCAGGGCATCTTCCCCCAGGTGGGAACTCGCTGACATAAATCTCTCAGCACCCGAATGATGATCACACAGGACTGCAGCCCGTTCGCTCGAGCCTTCAGGATTTACAAAAACAAGGCCACATTATACAACAATACTTGGGAATTTCCTCTTGATATTCTGCACTTCTGACAACATCACTGTGACAAGCACACACATCGTATGTTAGCCCACATGGAATTACAAATCTGTTTTGTGGAGAGATCTTAAATTCTGAAAATATCTATTGTATTATTTTGTTTCAACAGCCAGAGCGGCCATACTAATGGGGACTTCTTCAGCAAAATACATTTTGTCATTATGGTAAAGATTCCCGTTTATAACGAGATGCTGAATGAGCAGACCACACATATTACTGATGATTCGGCATAACAACAAAAACATGAGAACAACAATAAGTTCGATAAGAAATAAGGGAGCAGGAATAATGTTGAACGTCACACTGGTGAACCAGGTGTTTTTTCTTCTGTGGAGCCACTGAGCTGGCAAAATCCTGCTCTTCCTAAAAACAATCACTACCGCTTAAATAAAAAAATCCAATTAGCAGCATTTTTATCAAAATGCCAATGTATTTATTCACAGCAGAGATTTTAATATTTCTCAAAAGGAAAGCACAGGTGCAATTAAAGGTCCCATATTGTATCAAATCAGATTCCCATTTTTTTATTATAAATTAGGTCTAGCTGCTGTACAAAGACTGTGAACGTGTCAAAACCCTGAGTCCATGGAGACGTGCATACAGTCTGTATTCAGCAAATGTGCCATTTGGACTTCTGTTAGTTTGTGATGTCACAAAGTCACGCTCATGTAACTGGTGGCACAGTTCATGTTTGCCAGAAAGGTTTAGGCTAGTTGTGGTGCATTTACCTGAAACCATTTGGCGTGTCGGAGAGCAGCCAGGTATTCCAGACATTTCTTCTTATTCAGAAGATCAAGAGGGTCTTTCTCAGCCACATCTGATAGAGATAAAATGTACTGACTCGTGACTTTTCAAACTACTGGAACACATGACGACTGTAATACGTAGTTAGTGTTGTTATCTGTTGATGTTCAGTCGCTGATCAGAGATGAGATTATTCACTGGAAATTCATGTGTACCTCTCGTGACAAGACATTTCCCTCAATTTTTAAGATACTCCGATTTAAATTCGTTCGGTGAGAAAATTAATGAGGGAAAGATATGAAAGAACAAAGCAAGCATCAAATAAGGTTTTCTGTTTTACAACTATTTTCTGAGTCAGAAAATAACAATAATAAAAAAGTAGAAAGTAGCATCAATGTGTCCTTTACGGTAGAGGGTTACAGGTGCATGTAAAAAAAAAAAAAAGAAGAAATCTGAGGCATTCAGAGAGAAGAGTGGATGTGTTTTAATTTTTAGTTTAAAGACGACGAATCCAGTTTCCTTCCATACTTCCTACCATCATGGTCTAAGTGCCACTTTCTTTTATGAGACATTTTGACTCGTCAAACACAGATGTAACTAATAAAATGAATAATGTTTACATTACATTTAGGTGCTGAGCGTGCTGCCTCACTGTCACAACTTCAACACGTAAAATGTCTTAAACATAGTTAATGTCATTACTTACATCTCTGTTTTTCCGACAATGACCAGTCAAAATGTCTGCCGTTAGAAAGGTGCATAAAAAAAGATTTGGTTATATGCCATGAATAAACTGAAGCCGTTTTCTTCTCATTATGCGCATTTCTGTCTCACTGTAGTGATCAGTTTTGGATCTGGTCATTGAGTCCTATTTGTGAAAAATTTTCCACCATTTTATATTCATAAATAAGTGGGTTGTCACGCCACTGCTAACACGCTATCAAGATCTTCATGTGGTAAATTTGTAATGATTTAAATTCTTAATTAATAATATTACGATTAATAATTATTTTCAGCTATTCACATTAAAACTCGCCACAAAACCTTTGGAATTTTCTTTCAACTCAAACTTCATTTTTGGATTTCCTCTTTTTTTGCGTTTGACTTTGCACAAGCAGCCGACGGACACAAACTGACCAGAAATGTATTTAGTCATAACTTTTGAACATTTAAAAACTGAAACAAGGATTTCATCCTTTTGGAGAATCAACTGATCGACTTTGTGTTTTAAGAAGATTCTTTCTCCACCAAATGCTTTAAACTGGCTCTGAGTTGCATGGTTTTAATTACTCCACTGTAATTACGTCTAAAAGGAAACTTCTTAAGCAGATAGAGGAGACAGAGCAAGGATCCTGATTTCCCTTAATGCCTCAGTATTTTAGGAGAATATCAACATCAACAAGCACATCAATTAAAGTGAAGTCAGATCTTAATTAGTGGTCCTAAAATGGAAGATTACAAAGACATGTTTTTTTTTACAAAATATGCTTGTGTCTGTGTTGGATTTAGAGGTTTATAAAATTGTCAAATACATTTTGTGGTTAGAGTCTGAGGACACATTTTTAAGACCAGTCACACAAAAATGATAAATGATAGGTTCCGAGAACATTCAATGTGGTTACTGATGACTGTGATGAAGTAATATTTCACAAGATCAGTCGTGGGGCTTTCCACAGTTCCATATTCACGAGAACTGTAGCAACAACAGAGCAGATTAGCTTTCTTACAGGGGCAATACATAAGGAAAACAAAGCCACTTTTTTGAAGTCTACACTACCATACCACTCGGAATCAAAGACCCATATTTATCAAACCTCTCAGAGTTTTAACTGCGTTTTCATCAAATGGTACAGCTCAGCTCAAATCGCTTTTTGTACCAGGTACTTTTCTCGATTTTTTTTTTTTTCCTTCTGCAAATAATAGCCCCTCCGCATAGCTGGTCATCACAGCGACACTGCATGTAACTACCGTGACGTAATCTTCAACACGACAACACACTTGTTGGATCCTTTCGTTAGCAAACAAACAGAGAAACGTTGGCTCCGTCTTAATTGATTGTAACTTTGCTGGTTACCATTAAACCGAGCAGTCCAATGAATTAAAAAAAAAATTACACCTGCCATGGTAACTTTGCCATTTCACAAGGGTGAGTTTGTTCAGGATGTCCCATGTCACAATGATGACAGGGTGATTTTCTCTGATCAGTCAGTGGTGCGCAGTGTTTTCACATCACCTTTTAGTATCGGCTGAGCTCTCTTAGAACCTCAACGGAGGGGATATCGAAAAAAGTACCAGGTACTGTCCACAACTTTTGCTCCTTGGAAAACTAAAATCGTGACTGTAGTCGAGTCAAGTTGAGCCGGGCGGAAAAGCAGCATTAGATTTCGCAGCAGTTCAGTCCCTCTGATGGGGTATTTCTACTCTGAAAAGGCTTAATAAACATGGGCACACTCGTTACTTTAATTGTTCTCTTCTTCATGGTATGTGTACCAGTGTGGTCTTCACGAGCTTCTGACTTGCCTAGGTCTGCTGATACAGAATCGGGGGCACTGATCAACAAACCCAAACAAAATTTGAAAAAATAAAAAGACGACAGCCACAGAAAACATTTCTATCATGTTTTCCAAATGGGAAGAAACACATTAAAATGCTGACAATTATCGCAGCAGGCGCAGGAGTGTCTGGATCTGATCCTGGAAAGTTACCATCACTTTTGAATCAGGGAAGTAATGACAATGTCACTAATGTCACCTTAATAAAGTTAAATACTCATCATTGTGAGGCGATAAAATGACACTTCGACACCCTATCATTGATAATGCCACATCATGACGCAGGGAAGAGAGACGAGGGAATGGGAAGTCGCTGGACCTCAAAATTCCCTCAAAGTCATCGTCACCAAAGTGCAACAAGCAAAACTTTTCCTGTGACTTTAAATGAGGATACTATTTTTTTTTAAATAGTGTCACCATTTGGAGCATTTTCATCCCTGGGCATTATCTGAACAGTGATCATCTATTACTGGACATTCCCGAAGGTTTGATCTGAGCATGTGTTCATAAAATAAACACACACCCTAGTGGCACAGAAAGGTCGGAGAGCCCGGCTTTTGATTCCCATGTTGTGGAAAAGAAATAAAGAAATTGGGGACTAGTGTAGCTGCAAAAAATGGGGAAATGAAAAGAGTGGGACAAATGAATATGTGATTTAAATCTTATTATAGGGGTTAAAGAAAAGAAATCTTGAATGTGGGCTTACTTAAAGTCCCACCTGAGATTTCATGTCATTTTTCAGCCTAAAATTTAGGCTGCTAATGGGCGGAAAGGTGGAGCAAGGGGTATATATATAAAATATCTAAGTGTATTACACACATGGCTAACATTTGGTCGTCTGGTACTGAAAGCTTTGGCTTCTCTAACCTTTCTCAGCCGCTTTTCCTCCTGCCTGCTTGTCCTTCTCAGCAGCAGGGTCCTCCCTCATCAGCGGCGAGGTGAGAGAAATGGTCACCTGCATTTTGGGTTCCTTGCTTGAAAATATCACGATGTTCGCCTCCTCGGGGTGAGCCTGCACCTCATACTGATCTTCAGAAAATGTCTGCCGGTTAAAAGGACACTTGGCATTACTCACTACAGAGGAGGAGGGGTGTAGGGGCAAAGGGTGGCCTTGTTTGGCAACGTTACAGGGCAACACTGCTTTGTGTTTAATTCTTAACTTGGATTTTTGTATTTTCCCTTAAGTAAACTGGGATTTATTTCCCTTGTGTAAATGAGGTCAGAGACATTAAAAAAAAAAATCTCAATAATAATGTCTTTAAGTAATATTTAGAAAAGCAACGGGGCAGTTAACAACCCAACTCACTCTGTAGGATTCAGGTGTCATAACCAGGCAGTAAATCTAAAGATCAGTGAAAAGCACCTTTAATGAAACACTCATGACGGCTAAAGCAGGAAGGAGAAAAGAGTGAGGAATCACAACACATCACATCACCTTGTACCCCCAGTCTTGTTCTGGTCTTACACTGAAAGCAATTTAAAAATGTATGAGGGTTTTTCTCTTCAGCCTAGGTGCAGTTAGTCACTTGTGAACTTGGAAAAGTCTCTCCCACAGCTAGAATACAGAAAGTATTCCCAAGACGTTACTTCCATGTCTTTTAAGAGCAATAAAGGAAAAATAGACCGAGTGGGGGGGGTGTAAAAGTAGCTTTACTGTGTCTTAGGGATGTTGATATCAGCAAATATTGAACTGGATATCCATAGAAAACTGAAGCGTAAAGAGAGAAACTCAGGTTTTAAATTTTAAAATTGAAGACGCCCATGATTTGACTTATTAGTGTCGAGGACTCTCATTTCTGGATGTGGGGGACATTTGTACATGTTCGCGAATGATAAATGAACTGCTCTAGTTATAGATAGAGATAAACCCAATCAGGAAATTTGTATCTCTGCAGTGGAATTTTTCTGGTTATATACTGTGGTTTCAAAAACTTCTACAACAAAAGCATTAAGGCTGAAAACTTCTGGTTCCCACTCTGTTTGTTACACAACTGTAAAATCTTCCAGTCCATCAGTATCCAGGTCTTATGACACAAGTCAGAAGGCAGGAACTGACAAAAAATGTGTTCTTCTTTTTAAATATCCACTGAACCTGACAGGATAATATTTACATAAATCCAGGGGAAAGAAGTTTAGATTTCAGTTCTTCTTTCTGATTCAACAGAAAAAGTGAAAGAAGAAATAGTCAGATCTAAAATAAAGCTTTAAAACGAGAGTTGTAAATTCCCAGTTTAACACAGTCCCTCCCTCCTCACAACTTCACACACAGCATGAAGAGTCCAAATCGTTCCTAGTTTGACAGTTTGTTTGTGAGGTTTGCTTACCACCAGCTCTTTCGGCAGCTGCTTGGCGATGTTCTTCAGTAACGAGACGGTGGGTTTCTTAGCAGTCAGCAGGATGAGCTCCACGTTCCTGTCCCCACGAAGCAGCAGGCCTTTAGCCAGGATGCCCACCCTCATCACACCCTTCAGCAGCCGGGCTGAGTTCTCAGTACTATCAGGGATTAAAACAAGTTAAGACAAAGACTAACAAAGGCTGTTTTTATGGACATTTTTACATTTTATGCAGCCTAAAGGTGAAAGCTTCAAACAGAACCCCTGAGGACTTTTGTTCGGATGTTAAATGGAGACGGTCATATTTTACTAATGTATCACTTCTGTTTTTTCCTGCCATCATATCTGTAGCTCCACATTTAGGACTTGTAAAGCTGTACAAATACTATGAATATATATAATAATATATGAAAAGATCCACATCCACAAACCTACACTGACGTCACAGGAGTCACAGACATCCTTGTTTTTAACCAACAGAAAAGGATATGAACTATCTTCCAAACATCGCTTTTTACCTTTTTTCCTCTCCTCCTTCAGTAGCAGTATCAGTATCAGCAGCAGCGGCGGCGGCAGCAGCAGCAGCAGCAGCAGCAGCAGCAGCAGCAGCAGCGGCGGTGGCGGCGGCGGCAGCAGCTGCTGCGGCAGCAGGTGGTGTCTCCTCCTCCAGCAGGGAGTCTGACACCAGTTTTAAGGCTCTCTCAGAGTGGGAGACAATCCTCTGAACAGCCTGGAGCTCCTCTTCCACTGGGTAAATGGTGGAGTGTTTGGCCATGATGTGACGGTCATCAGGCGAGTCCGGCCGACGTACACAAGTCTTAACAGAGAAAAGGGAATAAGTTGATCACAGTTGAAATTAAATGCCACTGAAAGTTAGATTTTCATTTTTTAAGTAATGTACACATAACACTAAAAATGGCATTTGTGATGCTCACCAGTAGAGGGGGCACTGGCATACCAGGGCGGCTCATCAGAGGTGGAGGAGCCATCCTGCGTCTCTGCTCCCCCCAGTACATCTGCTCCTCCTCCATCCTCCTCCAGTACATGTCCTCCTCATATCGCCTGCAGCAGAGGGGGAGGATTTTAATGGAATTCATTAAAAGTCACTTATTCCAACAGGGGGATGTTATTGCTGCCATTAAAAGTATACGATAGTCCATAAAAAACACTTTACCACATGTATTCTGATCTAATCTTGATCATTCTGTGTTAAAATCACTGTGTTACTAAAAGGGAATCTGCATATGAGACACTTACTGAAGTGATACCGCTGTACAGATGTTATGATAAAATTATCACATTTATGTGATTGTAACTTTTCCGTGGTTGTTGGGATTGATAGGATTTTATTGTGCAAACATGAAAGACCTTATGAGTGAACAGGGTCAGAAAGAGTCGAGACAAAGGGACGAGTCTAAAAAATAAAGCACCCAGTTGTAATTTTTCCATGCGTACATGTGAGTCTGTCAGTCAGCTGATCAACGACAGCACCTCTGCTTTACTGATATCATCTGTATGAATGCATCGTCCTCATCTTTTCATTTTTAGCCTGTTCTCTACCACCAAATGAAACCTGCAAACTTGACATCGAAGTGGGAACAAGTTTAGGTCTGTGACTAAAAGCTGAATCCGACCTCATCTCCATGTGCCAGCGCTGCTCGTCGTCTCTCTGTCTCTTCAGCACCGCCTTCTGCTTCTGCTTCTTCAGCTTGCTCTCCTGCAGCTTCCTGGCCCGGTTACTGGGCTTGATCTCCACAGGAAGCTCTGGGTTCACTTTCTTCTGCAGAGAGAGAGAAGAGGACAGGACGGATGTGAGGGGAATCTTACGCAAATCTAATGAGACTCGGTGCACGTTTGATTCTGTAAGAGTAAGGCTGCCCCCAACTAAAGATACTCAGAGTTGACTAAAACTAAGCCAAGAGTCGACTGGTCGTCGCACGTTTTTGAATTGAATTTTATATATATATACAGTGGGTACGGAAAGTATTCAGACCCCTTTAAATTTTTCACTCTTTGTTTCATTGCAGCCATTTGCTAAAATCAAAAAAGTTCATTTTATTTCTCATTAATGTACACTCAGCACCCCATCTTGACAGAAAAAAACAGAAATGTAGAAATTTGTGCAAATTTAGTAAAAAAGAAAAACTGAAATATCACATGGTCATAAGTATTCAGAGCCTTTGCTGTGACACTCATATTTAACTCACATGCTGTCCATTTCTTCTGATCCTCCTTGAGATGGTTCTACTCCCTCATTGGAGTCCAGCTGTGTTTAATTAAACTGATTGGACTTGATTAGGAAAGGCACACACCTGTCTATATAAGACCTTACAGCTCACAGTGCATGTCAGAGCAAATGAGAATCATGAGGTCGAAGGAACTGTCCAAGGAGCTCAGAGACAGAATTGTGGCAAGGCACAGATCTGGCCAAGGTTACAAAATAATTTCTGCAGCACTCAAGGTTCCTAAGAGCACAGTGGCCTCCATAATCCTTAAATGGAAGAAGTTTGGGACGACCAGAACTCTTCCTAGACCTGGCCGTCCAGCCAAACTGAGCAATCGTGGGAGAAGAGCCTTGGTGAGAGAGGTAAAGAAGAACCCAAAGATCACTGTGGCTGAGCTCCAGAGATGCAGTAGGGCAGGGGTGGCCAACCAGTCAGAGACTAAGAGCCACATTTTTTACTGTGTTACCGCAAAGAGCCACATCATACACATGGGCACACATGAACATCACCCCATCCCTTCCTCTTACACACACACCTCTGCTCAGCCAAATTTATTGTGTGACATTATCATGACACACACCAACATGATAATGACAGAAATTGACTCCTACAGTACTAAGACCACAGGCCAGTCATTTTCAACAATGAACATTGTGTGCACTGTCTCACACACACAAACTCTCAGTTCAACAAAGTCCACAAACAAAAACATAATAATTTACAATAGCGTTTTTCACTTACTATGCATGTTGCTTAGTGCGACTTCTGGCATTCCTTGCCTTGAACAATCCTCTTCAAATCTGGCTTGTATTCTGTTGTTGCCACTCGAAGCAATTCTTTCACACGGGTGTCAGTCAGAACAGATCGATGCTTTGATTTCACGTGTTTCAGGGTAGAAAACAGACTCGCAGACGTATGTTGACCAAAACATTGACAGTATCTTAAGCGCAGCCCGTTTGACATTGGGATATTTTTCCATTGGCACACTTTTCCAGAACTCAATGGTCCCTTCCCTTAAAGCAGGTTTCAGTTGGTCCTCCTCACAAAGATCGATCATCTCCAACTCAGCCGCAGCCTCATCTGTGACTAGCGGGGCTTTCAAACAGTCCGTCTCCGCATTAAATGGGTCGACGAGGAACGTAGTAATCTGTGGCCTTTTCAGTTGTAGATCACGGAACCGGATGACAAAGCTTTCGTGCAGGTTTTCAACCAGTATTGCATATCTGGCTCTTTGCTTATTCAGGGCGGCGCTGGTGACTTGCCCGCTGGCTTTTAGCAGAGTGGGAAAATGCGTTAAATCTCCCTTTTGAATATGCGCCTTGAACAGCTTCAGTTTGTTGACAAACGCAAACACACTTTGCACCAGGTCAGGCAGCATTTTTAACTTACCCTGCAGGGTCAGGTTCAGTCTGTCCAAGTGACACAGCATGTCGACCAAAAAGGCCAGATCCATAATCCACTCGACGTCCGAGAGCTCGGGATAGTCCTTGTCCTTCTCTTCCATGAACAGTTTCACGGCATCCAAAAGCTCAAAGAAGCGAGCGAGCACCTTGCCTTTTGACAGCCACCTCACAGTGCAGCGGCAGGTCACCTGGAAGTCCTTGGTCCAGCTCAGCGATGAGATTCTTGAATTGCCTGTGGTTAAGCGCATGTGTGCGGATGTAGTTGACGATTTCCATCACAGGCTTCATGACGTTGTTTAAATTCAATGATTTAGACATGAGTTGCTCCCTGTGGATGATGCAGTGGGAATTCCAAAACTCGGGAAATGTTTGGTCAGCTTTGCACAGCCCCACAAGTCCGTTCACAGATCCGATCATGGCTGGCGCTGCTCCATCCGTGGCTATTGCAGTTAGCTTCGGTATGGGCAGACGGAAGCCTCTCCTCAGTGCAAGACATATGAAAGCCCGCATAGAGTTTGCCAAAAAGCACATGAAGGACTCCCAGACTATGAGAAATAAGATTCTCTGGTCTGATGAGACCAAGATTGAACTTTTTGGTGTTAATTCTAAGCGGTATGTGTGGAGAAAACCAGGCACTGCTCATCACCTGCCCAATACAATCCCAACAGTGAAACATGGTGGTGGCAGCATCATGCTATGGGGTGTTTTTCAGCTGCAGGGACAGGACGACTGGTTGCAATTGAAGGAAAGATGAATGCGGCCAAGTACAGAGATATCCTGGAAGAAAACCTCTTCCAGAGTGCTCTGGACCTCAGACTGGGCCGAAGGTTCACCTTCCAACAAGACAATGACCCTAAGCACACAGCTAAAATAACAAAGGAGTGGCTTCAGAACAACTCTGTGACCATTCTTGACTGGCCCAGCCAGAGCCCTGACCTAAACCCAATTGAGCATCTCTGGAGAGACCTGAAAATGGCTGTCCACCAACGTTCACCATCCAACCTGACGGAACTGGAGAGGATCTGCAAGGAAGAATGGCAGAGGATCCCCAAATCCAGGTGTGAAAAGCTTGTTGCATCATTCCCAAGAAGACTCATGGCTGTACTAGCTCAAAAGGGTGCTTCTACTCAATACTGAGCAAAGGGTCTGAATACTTATGACCATGTGATATTTCAGTTTTTCTTTTTTACTAAATTTGCACAAATTTCTAAATTTCTGTTTTTTTCTGTTAAGATGGGGTGCTGAGTGTACATTAATGAGAAATAAAATGAACTTTTTTGATTTTAGCAAATGGCTGCAATGAAACAAAGAGTGAAAAATTTAAAGGGGTCTGAATACTTTCCGTACCCACTGTATATATATATATATTTTGGGGGATCAGATAAGGGTATAAATTCAAAGGCTAACAGAGGAATATATAAATAACATTGTTAACACTGTTAGCTGTGCTACATTATCGTAAAATGCTCAACTTTAATAATGATCCTTTAAAATAGTGATTTTAAAATATTGATTTTGTGGCTTTCTAAACAGAAGAGGAGGAAGAAGAGGAGACTGCGCTGTTTTTGTATTATTATGGGGTTTCAATGTGGATGGGGAACTTTTGAGAAACTATTTGAAAATAGTGCAGTGAATGAAACCGTGCATTTAAAGTTCCTGTAATCAGATCTATCAGAAAGCTTTTGAGGATGTACCTGCTTGTAGCTCTATTACATAATTTAGGCTTAGCGATGTTCTGACTTTCTTACTTTGTACTGCAGCCTGTGCCTTCTTCCCTTCAGGTGCATGTCTTTAGCGTTGGGGTCGTTGAAACTGCACTCGCACAGTTTACAGTGGAATCGAATCACTTTTCCATCATCGTTACGAACCTGAAAAAGACAGTTCAGGTAAACACACACACTGACACACAAATAAGAATCTCGATTAATGCAGATTATAATGTGAAAATTACATTAATGTTTAAATATGTTGTCCTGAAAACATAATTACAACTGAAAGCTGACCAAAAGTGTATTTTTGGATAGGAATAGATATTAATGAGTACAATTATGATCTGTACTGTAAGAAGAGTACTTTACAAATTGTAATTTTACATTTTAAAACCAAAGTCATATTTTATGACCCTGCACTAACATCTCTGCGACAGTATTCTGAGTCATGTAAGCAATGGAAACTGCAGGACAAAGTATACAATAATGAAACTGCTAAATGATAAATACCGATATGTCTACAATACACCAACAGTCAGAAACAGTATACTGCAGTGTTGGTGATGTGATTATGCAGTGTGTATTTCCAGCCTACCTCCTCTACGTAGTCATGTCCCACTGGCTGGATGTCCCCCTGCCCTCCAGCTCTGTCACCGTCCTCATCCTCACTCTGCAGCTCCATCTTCTGGACTAACGGCTGCACAGGCTCCTCCACCTTGGCTGCCACCACCACCATCGGTGCTGCTGCTGCTGCTGGAGCGTTGAATGGCTTATTGGCTGTGAAGCAGGCCAGATGTTACCGTTTTAAATAGGGTCATTTTAGGAACACTATCTGTCGATTTGTTGCAAAACAAAATCTAAAGTCTACCTCTGATTCGATTCCAAAGGCTGACAAATACGTTTCAGAAGATAACAAATGTCCTTTTAGATTTGCCATGCAAGTGCTTACAATTACAGAATAACAATTCCAGCTTGAAACGGATTTTGTCACATTAATTGTAATTAATTGTTGTTATTTTCTGATAAGATTCAGATTGATACATACATTTTTCCTTGCTTTGACACAACTAGGTAATAGGATATATCCTCAGTGATGTTAAGTTCACACTTTACTTGCTGGTAAAGTGAAAGGCTGAAGCTGAAGTAAATCCATTAAAAGCAGCCACACAAAGAAGTACAGTGTTATAAAGAATGTAAATGCTATATCTCTTGTTTGTTTGAAAAAAAAAAAAAAAAAAAAAAAAAAAAGAAGACACATTTAATCTTTTAAGAATATTCTGCAGGTGTACCATGCCTATAAAGTGCTGTTATTGTCTGAAATTGCATTTCAATTTATTTTGTTCATAGTGAGGATGAAGAGGGACCACTTCACCCTATCTGAACCTCAATGCCTCTGCTCTTTAAGACTAAAACACCCGTCTTTGGTAATATCATCTAAAACAGAACAGGAAACAAAGTTATCAAAATGATGTCCTCTTGTCTTTAAATAAATGTAGGTGTACAAAAGTAGGATACGTGCGCACTGTGTTGCAGATGTAAACATTAGAGAGGTAGTCTGCATCAGTAAATATTCAATATTAACTGGGTCATATGAGGGGAAAAAACATCCCTAATTATCTGTATAACAAGATCAACAAACTTACAAATGACAGCTATTTTGGAAGGAGCTGGTTTCTTGACTGGCGCTGTTGTTTTAGCCGTGGTGTTTACAGCCACCTGTTTGGGTGTCACAGCAGGAGTGGAGGTGGTTGAGACAGAGGCGGTGGTGGACGAGCACACTGGAGGTTTCCCAGCTGTCGAGGTTGTGATAACGAGAGTAGAATTCACCACCACGGGTTCAGTGGAAGGTATAGGTTTACCGAGCTTGGTGTGAAGTTTCACCACCTTTCAATGGTTGACAAAAAGAAGCAGAGGAAGATACAACCATTTAATGATACTGATACTTAATCCCATCCCAAATCCCTCTGGGAGGTTTGGTTCCAAGACTTGGCAGCGCAGATGGAACATCACATGTGTAAACCACAGTCTGGTCCAATAATGAAAACATGTCAGCAGCACACATTTTCTGAAATAAATATTCAAAGACTAGAGGAAGATAAAAAAATTTTTTTTAAAAAGCATCACAACTGTGCTTACCTTCTGGTGTTTGGCTCCACGGATGTGGGCAGCATAGGCATCCACTCCAGTGCAAGAGACATCACATAACTCACAACGTAACTGAGTCTGGACCCCTCTGGGCCCATTGCTGGTCCCTGTCTGCCCCCCAGACTTAAGGGCTGCTTCCTTTTTCTTATGCTTCTGGCCCTCGAGGTGCTCCCGGTATGTCTAGTGCAGTAAATCAAACCAGTCAGTGAGAGGACGCTTCCAAAACAACTATGCAATTAGATTATACAAATCTTGTATTTAATGTTACTATTCTGCTGTGTTTGTTAAAATTGTGTTTGTTTTCATACTCTGCGATGCACAACCCATTTGAGGCATGAATACAAATTTTGTAGCTTCATCTTGTTATCAGTTATATGCTCCTACCTGAGGGCCTGCACAGCTGATCTTGCAAATGTCGCAGTAATGAAGTTGCGGCTGCTTGGGAGGCCCTTTGGGCTTCTGCAGCTTGTTCTGGTGAAATGTGGGCTTTTTGTAGGTGTTGCCAGCCGGAGCCGTCACCATGTTGCTGCCCGAGTTGCTCCAGGACGAGCTCGTCAGCTGCTTGGGTGGTGGCTGGATGGGGGCCTGGGGCTGCTGGGGCTGCTGGGGCTGCTGTGGTGGAGGCTGGGGTTGGGTGAGAGTCTGCTGGGCCGGCTGGTAATAGGAGGGGGTGGATGCAGAGGTGTAGCCGATTGAATCATAACCAGAGTAGCCGATGCCTGAGGGCGAAAAAGCAGGAAGAGATTGATGACACAGAGATACTAAAAGAAAAGAGCGCAGGCAGGATGTGGGTCAAACATGAACAGTCAGCAGTCATACACGCAATAAGCTGCACTTCAGATTTCACCAGGGACAGCATCCAATCTGCTTTAACAGAGGATGTAAAAAAATAATAATTCAACTGCACTTTTTAATTGGCAATTTTTTTGACCAGAACATATAGGACACTGACCACAAAGAAGAAATGTTATGAGCTACTGGATACAAGTAAATACACTATAATAAATGTCTCTGTTTTCACTGCAGCTTTTTTGAATAACAGACATTAAAAAAAAAACTTTAAAAAAAAACTTGCATTTTCCTCCTATTCTCCCTATTACCATGCTCCATATGTCTGTGCTTGAAATTTGTAAATCAGTAACACAGTAATGCATCTTTCTGTTCATACGCTGTGACTATTTAACAGTACTCTAATATTATTACATAAATGCACCTTCAGCTTTTGCATTGCTTTAATTTGCAACATGATTACCGCACCTCCCTTTATTTTATTTATTTAGCTTATTGTATTTCAATATTCGTGCGTATATTATTATATAGCATACTATTCATGCACATACAGTACATTTGTATTAGTGCATATATTTATGTTTACAATGTACATCGAGCAACTTTTTTTTAGCGATAATTAAGTCTTGTGTGTGGTTTTATCTCACCAGAGTAGGAGGGGGCTGAAACGGTGGAGCTGAACGAGGAGCCGAGGGTGTAGGATGAAATGGGTGTTGGAGGCTGCTGGACACTGGTGCATACTGGGTAGATGTTGTAACTGGTGGACACAGAGCTGGAGGGGGCCAGAGGTTTGAGGGCGGTCACTTGCCTCTGGGGAGGAGGAGGCTGGCTGTACACAGTGGAGGGGGCTGGGCTGTAAGCGCTCTTCACGCCTACTGATGTAGTAAAGGGTAAGGGAGGAGATGAGGGGAGTAGAGGCAGGACACCAGAGCAAGGAGAGGAAAAATGCTGTGAAACACAGACTGCGTCCTCTGGGACTTTCTGTCCCAGACAGAGTAGGATCCTAATTTCACTAACAAACGAGCACCAAATACAGTCCACCCAATGTTTAGACATTTAAGATGTTTAACTTTGAATCATTAGGGAGGCCTCTGATTGGTGCCAAATTCATTCAGCAGCAGGACTATGACCCTAAACATACAACCGGTGTTAACCGTCTTCAGAAACAGAAGAACAAGGCGTCCTGCAACAGACATGGCAGCACACAATACTGTGTTTTACACCTATGAAGGAAACAAACTCCTGATGAGTGAAAACACGACCAAAGATCCATTTCCTGAGTGGGATGTTAAACAGGTGAAAAATAAACTGCCCTCTTGGGGACAAACTATTTAAACAATATATATTTGTAAATATCCCATAATCATTCATGATGAGCTTAAATCAAACCATTATATTTGCTATGCTGATCCATCATTTAGACCCAAGTCAAGACAAAACTAATATTCTGATTTATCATTCAACACTGATTGTAACACTGAAAAATAAACAGACTCACCAGTCTGGTAGTAGTTCTCTGTGGGTGTCCTCTGAGCCGAAGCTATACTCGTCTGGTAGTATTGTTTATTGTCGTAGGCCGTCACAGCAGCAGGGCGTCCGTAGCTGTAGTTGTCCTGCTGGTGTTTAAAAGAGGACATTCAATCCAAGTAGATTAAAGGTAGATTACTGCAGCAAAATTTAACAACATGCACAGATATAACGCCATATTACAGCCACTTTGTGTTAATTCTACAAGACAATCCTGATGAATACTGTCTGCCCTGGTGTCTCAAATAACACCAGAAAAAGTCACACTAAATGCACCAAAAACAACAGCATTTATATAATACTCAGCATGCGATCTCGAACTGAAGAGCAGAAATCATAAGAGAAGCAAAAGGAGACTGACCGTGTCCGAGTATACCTGGTACGTCTGTGGGGTGGTGGTGGGCTGCGGGGGATCTGGCTGCCTGTAGGTGTAGTCTGGTGGTGCCTGGTGGCTCTGATAGGCAGGGTAAGGGGCAGAAGCCACAGGCCGGGCTGCCTGGACTGGAGCCGGAGCGTAGGACGCAGTCACTGCATGGGCCACAGCCGGAGCCTGCTGGACGCTGTAACTGGCTGTGGAGGGATGGGAGTAGGCCGGAGGTGGCTGGGTACTGAGGGAGAGGAAAAAGGGGGAAATGAGGTGTGGTCAGATGCCAAGTAGCGCAAGTTTACCTCACAAAAAACAAGCATGGAGAGGAGCACTATAATGATTTCATGACTTTTAATCCATCTTTCGTGACAAAGTCATTTGTCTGCACTTGAGCAGTTTTAAATCATTGAGAAAAAGGCTGCTGCTAAAAATGGTTTTCATTAAGGATTAGTCTGCAGATTATTCTCGCAATTATTTGATTAATTGTTTTTGTCTATAAAATATCAGACCCTAATAAAAAAAAAAAAAATCCATTCAGGTTTCCAAGACGCTCAAAAACTCTTCAAATGTCTTGTTTCGTCTGATTAACTGTACAAAGGCCAAATATATTCCATTTATTATCACAGAAGTCGAAGGCAAGAAGCAAATCTTCACAGATTGAAACAGGGAATACTTCATATTAATTATTCAAAATTACTCTAAACGGTAGGTGAATAACTGTCAATCAAATATTTCATGAGTCACCAACAAACTAATCATATAAACTACAACAGAAAACTTTCTCCAAAACTACTATTTATATGCACTAAATGCAACACTTTTAATTTATAATGGACCCAAAACTAAAATTCCACGAGATGAGTGTGTCGGGGATTCAGACAGCAGTTACTGCCAACGACATCAGGAACTGATGCTATCAACATCTTTATTAAACCTTCGAAGTCAGGATGGACATGAAGAAGCTAAAATTAAACGATGCCTTGAGGACATAAAAGAGTGCATATGCTGTGTAATTAATCATAACACTGTTTGAGCCTAAAGAATATACTGGTTCCACTGCAAATACTTAACAGCTGCACAATAAAATGTGAAGAGGGATGTGTGTCAGAGTCGTAAAAGAGAAGCTCCTCCATTGTTGACCAGTCTGTGTATTGTCCATTAACGACGGCTACTCGTCATGCATTAGGGTCTGACACCATCCCAAATATTTCACCAAAGCTAAATAGGAAAACAAATCAACAAGTTTAGTGGTACTCAGCTGCTGGCCTACAAGTCTACTTTGACCCATCCCTGCTACAATTTTTTTTTTTTTTTAAATCATATACTGTATACTGTGACTCTGAGATAATATAAATAACTCCTTTGTCATATTATAAAGTACTGCAGCCATTCCTTTCATTTCTCTTTGTGTGTGAGAGAGGCTGCTTTATGGGACTTTTGCTTTGCAGTGATCGAGTGCATTGATTTTGTAGGAAACTGATTTACTGGATTAGCCATTCCAGTCTGATAAGTTTATATACACGCCAGTGTGTTGCGAGTCTCTTTTTGATGAAAAAAATGCCAAACATTCTCCTATTTCATTAATGTGAATACATTCTGGTCCCTTTAGTCCTCCACTACAGAATACATTTTAGGTTCACCTTGGGCTTTTAAGGGATTGTAAAGACCAAATAATTAAATTAATAAATACATAAAACAACCGACAGATTAATAGAAAATGAAAATAATTATTAGTTGCAGCCCCAATACAGTATAACCAGTTATTCAACAGATATTTACAAAAATGTACTATAATGCAATATGCACTTTAATTGGAAAGATGACACTTATTGAATTCATACTGCTGACACCTTGGTGACCCCGTCACTTAGAGACCTTTTCTGCAAGTCAATCGCATTGACATGTCTGAGGCTGAGGACGTTTCAGTCCAATCAAGAAGAAGGATTACAATTTCAGAACTGACATCTATGAATCTGGGTACATCTTTGGTGAGTAAACTCAGTGTTGAAGAGAAACATGTGCAGGTAGGTATTTATGAAAAGGAATACGATGGTGCACATAAAGTAGTCCACTCCTGTTTGTCAGGTTTGTTGGCTTGGAGTGGCAACCAGAACAACAGATAACACGGGGGGGGGACGGGGACCTTCACAGGTCACTGCCCTGCAGGATGATAATTACATCGCATATGAACTGATTGTCTGTAAAGGATCGATGATTCAGACAAACTCCAGTCCATGCTGCTGTTTTTACTGGTGACCAATCTTCTGCTACACACAAGTCTTCATCCAGTTTGGAGCTGCATGTCGTTACGACATATTGTACTCCTAAAACGCACTGTTTCGAGGCATAAGAGCTTCAGTAAAGCTCGAGCAGGGTTAGCCCTCTTAATCCTAAAACGCCAGCAAAAAAAAAAAAAAAAAAAAAAAATCTCAGCAGTCACAGCTGCAGCCAGCTCGGTTTAGTTAACCAGCCGCCCGACGCTTGCTGTAACCGACCTTATCAGTGGCGTTAGAGTATCACGATTGGCAAAAGTCTTGAGCCACCTACAGCAGCTTTTCCCAGCTAACATGACGGCACCGGGGGGTTCACCTAATGTCAAGCAGGGCGACGGGACGCGCCGGCCTACGAACCCAGGCTAGCTGTTAGCTCCCCGAACCATCGGGTCAGGCCAGCCGAGCAGCAGCTCTCTGCACCGCGACGCAGCGTAAAACCCGACAGACGCCGTGTCCCCGCCCGATATGCTCCGGCAGCTGATGCCTTGAGACTCCACACACACGCTGACACCGACCTACATCACCTGAATTTACCTGTATTGCGGACCGGCACCATGTGTGAAGCCGAAATAGTTGCTTGCAGCCATCTTGGCATCACCGGTACAGTACGGTCCTGGCAGCGAAGCCCTGAAGCCCACCGCCAAGATAGTTCCGCCCCTCGACGGCTGCTGATGGTAAACGCGTCTCCGCCACACCGGAACTGCGTAAGACAAAATATATATATATATATATATATATATTTTAAATATATATATATATATATATATATATACTTCTTTCTCTCTCAGACTCTGAGCTTTGAACGAAAACGCACCGAGAAATTTCGTGTCGGCGCATAAATTGAGTTAACTTATTGTAGTATTAGTAAATTTTAATAACTTGTTCATGACTTTCCACTTAGCGGTGTTGTGCATGCGCATCAAAAACTTGGAAAAAATATCTCTGAAATAAAAAAATATTTATTTATTTTTTTTTTTTTAAAGGATTTCCATCGTCACGTGATTTCAAGAAACATAGAAAGTTAGGAGTGTTATGACGACTGTGGGCAACAGAAACAAAAACGGGTCAAAGAGATGCTAAAACCTTTCTCTTGCACTTCATCGGAAAAATACGGACAGATTCCAGCGTAGAAGGAAGTAGTTCGAAGGGAATCCTCTCGCTTTGGTTTCGTATTCTCCTGCGGTATCTGCTGAATGGCTGGATGTCGCGTGTGTGTCAGTCACGCCGATGATCGAGATGCAATCTAATGTCAAACAAATCACCAGGCAGTGAGCCAGTTGCCAATACAGGACATCGTATTTGGCTTCTCTGTCAGGACGGTGTTAAACCGCCAGGAAATTATATTCATGCACATTCGCAAAAAAAAAAAAAATGACCTTGGGTTTTAAAGGCATCACCAGGATAAAATGATGCAAAAAAAAAAAAAAAATCTTGAACGGGTTAGATAAAGACACTCTGCAGGTAATTAGTGCTGATGCTTCTTAGTAACAAACAGAGTAACAAAATGCACCAAATTATGGCATAAGGCCTATTATAGGGATGTGAATCTAAATCTTTGCAGCATATTTTGCAGGGAAACTGTAGGGGTGATATGATTGGGTGAGTGCAAGTGAAGTGAAGGACTGAATAATTAATCTTGTGTGGAGAGTTGTGGTGTAGTAGGTATGAAAGAGGCTGGGGCAAGGAGACAGAGAGGGAGGGGAGAGGCTATGTATGGAGGGAGATGCTGTTGCCAGGGAACATCAGCCACATAGACGACCACTGAAAACAACAGCAGGATTATCTAATGGTGTGAAGGGACACAGAGACTAATGCTCATTTTTTTCCCCCTAAGTTGCTGTACGGATAAATAAGCTGCTTCCATGGAGGGATTTGGATACAAGAGGAAAACTCAAAGAAGCTTTTGAATTGATATTGTGGTGAGAAAAAAAGATAGTCCAAAGGTATTTGGATCCACATGAAGAGAACAGGGGGAGATAGAGAGAGAGATCATGATGCCAGAGCAGATGCATTCCCATTAAAGGAATTTTGTGTCTTGATGGTGTGGACGTAGGAGCTGAGAGGCAGGCTGTCGACTCGCTCTTCACGGCCAGTCTTTCCCCAACAAAGGTGGCCAGAGGCGGAGGAGAGGAGGGGGTGGGAGAGGGGGGTCCAGAACAGAGGTGGCCCCTGTCTTCAGACACCTGCTGCTGGCTAGCTGCTGACATCGAGGACACTGTATGACTGTGTCCGTGCATGAGTGTGTGTGCATGTGAATTAATGAAAGACAGAGAGAAAGAGGAGGAATTTCAGCCTGGACCAGGCTTTTCTGTTGATGTGGAGGATCAGGACGTTGTCCCCTCAAAGCTTTACATTTGTGACTGAGGAGGAGGAAGGCGCTCAGGCACTGAGCAGAAAGAGCGTCTGAGGGGATCTCGCATCGCTCATGTGAGTACAGCCACCGATGCACAGGTCAGACACCTTGCACTGCCTGCAGATTGTGTATTAACATGTGAAATCCATTGTTTTCTATTACTTGTTCCATTTGGGGTTGACCTAGAAAGGCTGTGGAGCCATTTTACTCTGTGATGGTGATGTGCTGCACATTTGGCTGAGGTTCATTTAGCAGAAATGTTCCTGTTGCAGCACTGATATTATCAAGCAGCATAACACATGGAGAGCAAATTACCAGCACAGTGTCTATTGATTACAAATGCAATGGGTTACTTCTTATATGCATGTATGCACAGTTACATTTTTTTTTACAGTATTTTACATGTTGTTCATGTCATTGTCTTAAGGCAAAGGGCAGTTTGTCCATAAAGCATTTTTCAGAATCTGAAATTGTCATTACAGTCACGATTTTTTAAAACCTCGATAATCCTGTGATTATAAATGTATTCTCTTTCTTGCTTTCTACCCATTCCGACTTGATTGGATTTAACTTCACGGTGCACTCTATTATCTTTGCTTTGTGTGATATAAGACCTGTGGAAATAAATTATTTCCTGTGTGTGAGACTTGGCAGTCTTCCAGTAAATACTCAGCCACAAGCGCTGCTGCCAAAACCACCAAAACCACTCCACTCCTAGTAATTATAGGAAGCCATGTTGAATTATGTCTCATTGTCAGCATTATTATGCACTACTGATGTCGTCACCATACTGTGTTGCTTGTATTACAGTTGTGTTTTGTGCCTCTGCACTCCTGCAGCATCTCTGTTTCTAAGTATAACCTGGGAATCCTCCCTCTCTCAGCAGAACCTGCACAAACATCGTGGATTTCATACATGACCAGAGAACTACAAAGAGAACATGCAATTCACCAACCAACACAAACCTGGTGTTATTAATGTGTCACTATTGCATGCGTGAGAAATCTTTTATTGCAGAGGATTGGAGTACCCATCAATGTCACCACTGATTATGGAATCAGTTTGTAGTCACTGTTGATCGAAGTCTTTAGCAGTGTATTAATTCTCTTCAACCTCTGGAGCACAAATGAATGAATGTAATCTCAAGTGAAGTTTTTCTTTGAATGCTGCCGGTGACATAGAGCCTGAGTAGTGTGAATAGAGATCAAAAGGCAGCAGTGTGGTAGGATTAAGCAGCAGCGAGGGAGGATTAGGCCTGAATGTCGTCCTCCGCATTGGCCTCTTGAATTCCACGCAGGAGGAAATTTACATGTACTATTTGACTTTGAGGAGCGCTGAGCTCAGAAAGTGGGATCTGTCTGTCACATGTCTCTAACATGTGCTCCTGTGGGTTAGGAGAATGAAAACAACGTGTCATCCTGTGATTTCAGCCCCAAAATGTTAATTAAAGAAACTAAATTATGTGGATAAAATCCTGCCACACAGCTGACTTTTCCCTTTGTCGTTCAAGTCAAACACATGTTCCTGCAGCGCAGCCATGCAGCTGATTGTCAAGTCAGTAAACTAAAAAATATGTGACACATCTCCTCTGTGACTGTAAATGGATTTCATTAATACAAACTTCTCCTCAAACCTCCAGGCCCCTGCTCTCCTCTCCGAGGGATGGGCACAACAGAGGCAACTTTACGAATGGAGAACATGGAAGTGAAAGACGAGTGGCAAGATGAAGACTTCCCCAGGTGAGATCCTTCTACCTTTTCCTTCATCAGTGTCATCATCTGTTTAAGTGTCCTATTGAGGTTAAATTTAGGCAACTGGTTAATGCTGGAAGTTGATAGTTTTCAGATAAAGAGTTGGATCACTTTTATGGCAGATTCTGGTGTATGTGTTGATTAAATATGCAGCATTTTTCAATTGTTTATGATTTATTAATCAGTTAATTAGGGATTAATCTCCAAACTAGATTGCTTCATGAGCAGCAGCTCTTACTCTGAATGCTTTTACTTTTATAAGTATGACATATTTATAACAGCCTAATCTTTTTTGCGCTGCTTTCTAAGCATCAGTGGATAATTTAAAGTAGCTTTGTTGTTTCATGAATTACTGTTCTGCTCTAAAATTATTTGTATACAACGATTTGAGCTCAGTGTGACCATTAGCTTCATGTTCCCAGAGAGATACTCTGAAATACGACAGCTGATCGATGATTTTCCACCACAGCATGGAGAGATGAGACAGAAAAAGCAAGATGCAATATTTAATGCACCTTAAAGATGACTGCATAATAGGGAGTACGGGCATTTAGATTACAAAGTTTAAGATGCAGAGCTTCATAAGAAGAAAATAAGTAGCAGAGAATGACACTCCTCTGCTGCTGGGCTCCCTCCTCCTCCCTCCTCCTCCCTCCTCCTTCATGGGGGAGGCAGGAAGCCAGGGAGCAGGTGCAGCTCTGTCTGTATATGGTCTCAGGCAACGTCATGTGACGCAACAGCAGTCACCGATCAACAACACCACTCCAGGAAAATGGTGGCAGGTTTTGGTTCAAGACAGACAGAGACGGAGGAATAGCCAGCAGCCAACCTGATCTGAGAGATGCTCTGCTCCGGTCTGCCTGTCATCAGCCGAGAGGACAGGGAATGACTAAGCAAGTCAAATATAGAGGTGTTTGAGGTTATAAAGCTAATTTGCATCGGCTTTGACAAAAGCAGCCCCGTGCTCCCTCCAAAAGGTAAGCATTATTGGTTCATCGTCATACTGGTGTGTACAGATGAAGGACAATGCAGCCATAAACAGGAACAAAAGAGATGCCTTTGTTAACCCTCAGTCAGTTTATACAAAGGGATTTATATCTGACAAAGGAAGCGTTGGACCAGTAATCACTGTGGGGGTCCTCAGGGAATAGAGTCAGACTGTTCATCAACGCCTGTTTCTCTTGGTTAAAGCCAGCGCCGATGGCTCAGGAGGAGCAGACTGTCACACAGTGTCCTCCTGCCGATGGGAGGATGAAGCAGCTTTCATGGGAATGCAGCTAAGAGCCTCTCTGCTAAACAACACTGCACTGTAGCTCTCTGCATCTCCTGCTTTTAGTTGTATGACTTCCCTGTTCCTAACACGCCTCCAACACACCTCTAACACGCGTGTTAGTAAACTATTGTATAACTATAGTTACATGCAACTATGCACCTATTGTTGCATGGGGAATCACACAAGTACATGTAATCACATTTAACATAATTTGCATTGTTTGGTTACTCTTATAATAATCAGCACAAATACAAACACACACATATTCAGAGGAAGAAGACCTCCTGTCCGCTCCTCTCTCTGCACAGGGTGTCAACAGTAAATTACATGGAAACAGAGATGCGCCACTTTGTTTGTATGCAGAGACGCACTTTTTCTGTCTTCAGTTCCTCTCCTTTTCTCCTCTATCCCCTTCTCCCCCCTCCCTCTCTGCTCTGACTCACACCCTGCCTCGCAGCCCTATAATCTACATCTCTCCTCAGAGAGAAGTTAATAACCAGCTCTATCCTCCTCCGCTTGCTCCTCTTTTTAGTGCGTAGCCAGATCAGTGACAACACCCACGCTTTGACTGGTCCGTTGAACGCCGTCCTAATCATAATGGCGCATTTTATTGTGAGGCCACAGACTAGTGTGTGGTTTTAAGGTTGTGTTTAACTTACAACTAACCAATAAGTCATGAATGTTTGACTGAATCTTAGCTCTGCAGCTTTCAGTCCTAATGAGCACAGCAGTTACCTTTGCATTTTTCCCACTAGGCCACTACCAGAGTACGGAGACATGGATCCCTCCTGCGGTCTCACGGACGACAGAACCTGTAAGTACTGGAGGGTCACTGAAAAGGTCAACCCTGCTGCTGAGCCACAGGCCCTCATCTGTCCTCCCTCTCCTCCTCCGGCCTCCCTGTAGCTCCTCCTAACGTCCTGAATGTGAGCCCCTCTGGAGGCAACGGTGTGTCCTCATCCCACCGGAAACGGCGTACGTTGGTTGCCCCGGAGATGAACCTGTCCTTGGATCAAAGTGAAGGTTCTTTGCTGTCAGATGACTTCCTGGACACGCCGGATGACCTGGACATCAACGTTGATGACATCGATACTCCAGATGAGACAGACTCTCTGGAATTCATTAACAATGGCAACGACCTGGAGTGGGAAGGTAAGTGGACAAGATCGCCTCCACAAATGGTCATAGTTAATGTGTTGTAAATCCTCAGCTGCCAAAAACTTGAATCTAAAAGTTATAAACTGAAACTTTAATCATTATGCCACAACTGTCTTTAACCTATTATTCATGTATTCTTCACGAGCCTGAGCCCTAAATCCTAAACTAACATTAGCCTTTAACAACAGTGACAGAATAGCAATCGAGCAGAGATGAACATAATCTTACTTCGTCTACAACTAATCCTATAACTCAAATGCTCATCCTGCCTCTTGGTAAAGATAACCTCACTTAAAAGAAGCCTGCACAATTCAGTTTTCACCAAAACTGTGCAGCATAAACATAAACATGTGCTGAGAATCAAAACCCTGACTCTGCCTGTCCAGATGATACGCCAGTGGCCTCAGCCAAAGCAGGTCCCGCTGCCGGCTCAGGAGAGGTTGGCGAGGATGGCAATGCCAGCAACGGACGCCTCTGGAGAACAGTAATCATTGGAGAACAGGAGCATCGTATTGACATGCAGGTCATCAGACCTTACCTGCGGGTCATCACACACGGAGGTCAGTGTCAGAGAACAAATCAGTCTCGTAATTCAAAGAATTCTGCAGGTAATGGCTGCCAATAATGTTTAATGTACTGAGTCTGTAGTTAAACATGCAAAACCAATGTTGTAATACTTTCAAAGTTAAAGACAAACCACATAGTATGAACACCATTCTTGTGAAGAAGTATCCAATAATACTGTGTGTATCTTAGATGTCTGTCAGATGCAGGAATCACAATAGCTGCTCTTACAAACACCTGAAGCTTCATTCATTATTAACTGAAACTCTCTCCCTTCAGGCTATTATGGAGAAGGTCTAAATGCCATCATTGTGTTCTCTGCGTGTTACCTGCCTGATAGCAGCTGTGCCGACTACCACTACATCATGGAAAACCTCTTCCTGTGCGTCTGTCACTCAGAAATGACTTTTTCTTCTTTTCAGTACAAACTTTGATCCTTTTATTATTAAGTATAAAGGTTTTGTGGTCAGCCAGTAATACCACATACTGTCCACCAGGTATGTGGTGAGCAGTCTGGAGATGCTCGTGGCTGAAGATTACCTGATCATTTACATGAACGGAGCCACTCCTCGGAATAAGATGCCTGGGATCAGCTGGCTCAAGAAATGCTACCAAATGATTGACAGACGGTACGGAAAAGAGAAACGACTAAAAAAACATAATAAGGTTTCAGATATGAAAATCCAATTAGGCTTAACCAGCTACTGTATTTATAACTACGGAGCACTGTTCTCCATCAGCAAACAAATATGAGTGACATGGGAGCCTGTGTGTGATGTTTGATGTCCAGTGTTCCTTTTTACACAATAACATGTTCACTATAAACTTGAAAACAGTGGCCTGACTTAGCAACCGTTTACTGAATGGCTTTTTGTTTGTGTCAGATTGAGGAAGAACCTGAAGTCTCTGGTCATCGCTCATCCCACATGGTTCATACGCACCGTCCTGGCTATATCAAGGCCTTTTATCAGGTAACAAACCGACCAGCAGACAATATTCTTTATTTATCCTAATTCTGACAGAGTCACAGAGTTGGAATTATTGTCTGAATGTTGTTTCATATTCATATGAATGTTGAATGCATTTTCATATTTGTGCTAAAAAAAACAAAAAAACAAAAAACAAAACAGTAGTGCCACAATAGATACAACAATTACATATTTATTTTCTATTTTAACTGTTTATTATTTTAAATGAGTGCAGAGGTTGTTTTTTTAGGCCTACCTGAGAAATAAGTGATACAGCCACTGTAACTGTGTTTGTTTTGTTGTTAACCTTTTGTCCTCTGCAGTGTGAAGTTCATGAATAAGATCCAATACGTTCACAGCCTGGATGAGCTGTCAGAGATCGTCCCCATGGAGCATGTCCATGTTCCCGAGTGTGTGATGCAGTAAGTATCTGTGACCACCAGGTGGAGAACTTCTGCTGCAGGAATGAATCTCTCCCTGCAGGCAGAAACCAATTCTGCAATTGTTCATGTAAACCTAACTGAGAACAAGTCTACTGTGATCTTACTTGAGTACATACAACATAAGATTATTACTCTAGTTTTTAAAAAGGACTTAAATGAGAAGATTTACTGTGTGGTTTGAGGATATAACATTGTTCTTCATTTTCAGATTTGACGAGGAGAGGATTAAAGCCCGCAGGGAGAGGTAAAATACTGTTTTTGTTTAATTTTGATAACATTACTTACCAACCCTCATACATATTGCTCACATAGGATTACAATTAAAATGACCTGTGGTTTAAGCACTTAACCTAAATTACTTTGTAACACAAGAGTGCCTTTTAAAATGGTCTATTAACATGTGTGTGTGTGTGTGTGTGTGTGTGTGTGTGTGTGTGTGTGTGTGTGTGTGTGTGTGTGTGTGTGTGTGTGTGTGTGTGTGTGTGTGTGTGTGTGTGTGTGTGTGTGTGCGTGTGTAGGATGGAGCAGGAACAGAGACAGCAGGAGCAGCAGCAGTCGGTCCCACAAGAGCCAATTAAAAAGTCTGAGAGGTACTGGTCCTTGCACTGCATTTTATCATGTTCCAGCCCAGTATCACAGTTCACTAGAGTTCACAACAGTGTGACGGTTGGCCTCACCTCAGTGTGAAAAGTAGATATACGGTATATGACACAAGTGATGTGAATTTCTTTAAAGACATTTTTAAAACCATGTGTGTTTTTTTTTCCTGAAGCAAACCACATGGTGGTTTCTCAGATGAGGCCAAACCATGACACTGACATACTGTCCATTGTGGATTAGCGGGTGTATTACACACTTTGGCATTATGTCAGGTTGCACATTTTCCCATAGGATATTTAATTTGTTCGGACATTCTGCAGGTTTATGGCATTGTAAGCTTTTTAAAAGTTCTGAGAGCATCTTTTTTTTTTCTCGTTTCCAGGCCGAAGTCAATGATTGTAGATCAAGGACGGTGAGATGGACAGAACCAGGTAAGAGAAGGTAAAAATGTATAAACCACTGATGTATTTCCTATTTTAACCACAAGATGTCTCTGTGCTCTAAAGTGGATTTACTCCATACTACATAGCCCTCCAAACAGACATCAGACTACAGACCACTGATTACACATTCTAGAGTTATGTTTTTACATAATTAATTGGAAAATTCAGGTTCAGATCCATATTGCATATTTTCGCCATGTGCTGTCTCATGTTCCTCAGATTTGATTTTTTACAGACAGGGCAAACATAAAGGTGAAACATCTTGACAATAAATAACAATGAAAATCTACACAACAATAAGTTCAAGTTTGGCTTGAATGAATATAAGAGATAGAAAATTGTTGATGTGTAAACATACATTATAATATTTAAATTATTGCGTAATAATGAGAAATATGTGCATATATTGCACACTATACAAATTGATTGGTAAGAGAATCCCCATATTTGTATATCAGCGCAACTATATTGTTTTGATTCCTTAACTGATGTGTCATGTTGTGAAAAGGAGCTGACAGGGTGGATGTGAGGGGGAAATATTTAGTGGTTTGAGTTGGTGCATGTAGGAGGCGTGACTGTTGTCTTTTTAACCTTCAATAACTTTTAATAGGTTGCTTTGAGGGTTTTTCTGCTTTACACATTTTAGTGTGTGAGGCTCGGTCATTGGATGTGCTTGTAGATGTTTAAATGTTGCGTTCTGTCCTTCAGAAGCCTTTCCCTGCCTCATTACATTAGGTCTTTAGATAATTTTTATATTAGGCTCCAGGTGATTTACTTTTAACACATATTTCTTTGGGTTAAGTTTGAAAGCAAAATGTAGCTAATTTCAAAGAGACAGACAGCTAAATTTCCTCCATATCTCCAGACAACACAAAGCCTGTTGTCAAAGTGTCTTCATGACTCAATTTACAACTCAAAATAATTTTCCAAAAACACTGCAGACTCAGTGATAATACCCAATGACAGTTAGCTGCACCTCTTAAAAACACAGGGATAAAGTTGCCCATACTGCCAGAGTGTTTTTAATATCCTGTTATCATCTTATTCTTTATTTCTGTTCCTGCAGGATGTAACAGAAGTGTGGAGCATGAAACCTCTTACACCTGTGAGAAGCAGAGGTTCAGCCAGTCTACCCATGCTTCCTTTTTTTTTTTAATCAACATCCAGCTCACAATTTCAAAATGATGAATGCTCCATCCTGTAATATATCACTTATTGGGATCTCCCTCATTCTCTCACCTGAACAGGGGGGTTTACTGTATAGTCCAACTTGAAAATGTACAAAAGAAGTCGCTGCTCTGTTACAAGAACTCTTCTTTTTACAAGAAACTGTTGTTGAGTTCATTCATTCATTCACCTGCTGTGTGGTAGGACATGTTGATGCTCATAGAAATGTGGGGTTATCATGAGGCTTTTGGCAGCATTTGGGTGAAACAGTGGGCTCATAATTTCATCTCAGAAATAGTGAAACAACCAGATTGATTCAGGTTTTGTAAGATTTATTCGTGCAGCATCACTGGAGCTTTGGTCAGGATGAAACCACTACAACAAACTGGTGACACACATTTATATTCATGCTGGTTTGCGTTACTTTAATGTGTGTCAGAAATAGATGACCAGGGTTTTACACTGTGTCATATGCCTTCATCTTTATTTTTTTCCCCTCATAACTGCTGTATCATAAGGCCTTTTCAAGCTTATGCTGTTCAGACATTTAAAAATAATGTCCAAAAATGTACTAACATTCACTTGTGGGGATCGTTTGTTCTGTCTGGTCCCATTTGCTTTGTGAAGTTTCCTTTGTGCCCTTCCACCTGTACTGTACCTCGTCTTATGATGTGCCTCAGTCGTCTTAAGAGGGGAAAAAATGCAGGGACATGATTGCTTTTTGCATTTTGTGAGCGGGAAGGCCCATATGAAAAAAATCTATCAGAATCCTATACAGTATGTTGTTAAAGGTTTGTAAATGAATTCAAGCAATGCTTCCTTATTTTGTGGCCACATAAACAAACTTAAATGAATATGCTTTACATTTAAACACTACTGCATAGTAGACATCATGTATAGGATAAGTATAATACTAACCCAACCTATTCACAGCATCCACAATAATACTATATAAAATCTGTCTCAAAGTGGCCATATTCAAGACAAAATACACAAGTATCGTATGTTTGTTTGCATGTTATAAACTGCACATCTCTGTAATTTTTATGGATCTTTTTCATATGGGAACATTTGTTGTCAGCTCGAATTGAGAAAACATCACCCTACCACTGATTAATGTGATGCTGTATCTCAAATGAGAATTAAGAAACTTTGGTTTGATTTCAGATTAATGCAGTTAATGTAGCTTTGCTGGAGATTTAGATTGCAATTTTGCTCATTTCAACAAAGTGGCATCCTTGCCTTTTTAATCTGGTTGGTTTTAGTTAGAAGTAGCAACACCGTCAGCACATTCTCATATTTACCAGAAGTTTAAACATCCTAATGCATTATGGATTTTTAATTTTTTTTTTTTGAATGGGGTTACATTGATTTTCTCTCATGTCTTCCATCTTTTCAACTTATTGTAGCAGGAGGGCAGAAGAGTAAGATTTTTTTTTTTTTGTAAACAAATATATAATGATGTTGCCTGTATACTGTTGATACTGTTTTGCACTACTGGATTTGGTTCTAACATAACTTTTGAATAGTTTCTGAATAGAATATGATAGGTTTGTGTTTAGGAGGTGATGTGTTCTCCTAAAATGTAATTTGTGTTGTTGTTACCATGACTCGGGTCATGCATTTGTTGGTATAGTGTCTGAAGTGCCATCTCAGTTCTTACTACTCTCTTGTTCTGTTGCCTTTCTGGAGCAGGAATGTCAGATAATTATTTTTCTCTGTCTTGTAAAAGTGTTTTTACACTGTTAAATTAAGCCTGAGTAGTTACATCAAATATTGATGGAGCAGTCCCAGCACAGCGACCGCAGCTTGTCATTGTGTTTCTGGTTTGTTGGCTGAACTGAGTGCCTATTGTTAAACCAAATGTTTAAAAGAAATTCAGAAAAATTAAAGGAATGTAAAGTCTAGCCTTTTTAATTTTTACTTATTACCTTATGGGTCCAACCAATTAGCAAAGAAATGCCTGATATGACCTTTCCAAAAGGTTCATTCTGTCAAAAAAGCACAACATTTATATTATTACAGATTATTTGCCTACCATTTGTCTGCTGTAAAATTATTGCTCAGATTTAAGTGGTTAAATGGATTATCATTCATGATCCTGAAGTTTCCATCATTGTAAATATGACTGAATAAATTGGTCCTCCCCAAATCCACTCTGTTTGGGTTCTTTTTTTCACTCTTTCTGTGTTTGTACAGGGGAGATGATTTTTACTCTTTAACTGAACCAACAAACGCCTTTCTGTTTTGTAAAGCACCATAAATTAGAAACATACACTTTATCTCTGCAGGGTGTTTACTGATGTCTGCTAATGCGTCTGAGAGGTGGAAGCGGATGGTTGAGGGCTTTTTCACAGAACAATGTGTAGAAAAGGGGCGACTCGTGCATGGTTAACGCTAAATCTTGTTAATGAGACTTCAGCATCATAGAAAAATACATATTCATTGTTGATGTAATATGACAATACAAGTAGTAGCGGGGGGGGAATCAACTCCATTTCTCCTTCCATCTGACACTGATATATATAACTCCATTAATCCCAAACCGCATGTGAAGGGTCTTAATTCTCATCTCAGACCTAGGATCACGGACTCCTCTACAGTTGCGGTTTCTAAACTGGTCAGGACTCCCCAAGTGTTTGATTTGATTTGTACCTCTTCACTCCTAAAAGTATGAAATACTTTAAAGTGGATGTCAGTGGATGTCCTCACGCCACCTGAAAATCAACCTTGACAAGACTGAACTGCTCTTCCTTCCAGGGAAAGACTCTCCCACCCTCGACCTGACTACTACCTTGGACAACTCTGTGTTATCCCCGACCCTGACTGTTAGGAACCTCGGTGTGACACTCGACAGTCAACTCTCCCTTACTGCCAACATCGCTGCAACAACACGTTCCTGTAGATACATGCTGCACAACATCAGGAGAATACGTCCTCTTCTCACTCAGAAGGCGGCGCAGGTTCTGGTCCAGGTTCTGGTCCAGGTTCTGGTCCAGGTTCTGGTCCAGGTTCTAGTCATCTCACGTCTGGACTACTGTAACTCCCTCCTGGCAGGTCTACCTGTTATTGCCATCCGACCTCTGCAGCTCATTCAAAATGCAGCAGCTCGACTGGTCTTTAACCTCTTAAATTCACTCCCACTACTCCGCTCCTCCGCTCCCTTCACTGGTTATCAGTAGCTGCCCGCATCCGTTTCAAAACATTGGTACTTGCATACCGTGCTGTGAACAGATCAGGTCCAGTCTACATCCAGGACATGGTCCAACCTTACACCCCAGCCCGTTCACTCCGCTCTGCTTCTACCAATCGGCTTGTCGCTCCCTCGCTGCGAGCTAAACACTCTACAAAATCACGACTGTTTGCTGTCCTGGCTCCTAAATGGTGGAATGAGCTCCCCACTGACATCAGGACAGCAGTAACTGTACATCTTCCGCTGCAAACTAAAAACACACCTCTTCCAACTTCACCTTGAACAGCAGAACTTTAGTAGCATTTAAAATGGCACTTACTGATAGCACTTTGTAGTTTGGCTTTCTTGAAGAAATTGTATTTTCTTGATTCTTGTTGTTCTGGGTTTTGTACCCTCATGGTTGTAAATGCACTTATTGTAAGTCGCTTTGGATAAAAGCGTCAGCTAAATGAAATGTAACGTAATGTAATACATCAAGGCAGTTACTATCTACGTGAAAACCTCACACATGGATACTACCCCAGCATGTGTCAGAAAATAAAATACCAGGAGTGCTGTATACTACTCTGGTTCACGTCCGAACCCATGACATCTGTCCCAGTTGCAGAGTTTCTTTTTTTAAATGTACTGTAGGCTCCTGCTTGTTGTCCCACATTGGAGCTCACACTCCTGACACACTTTCCACATAAAAGCTCATCCAGGATGATATATTGTGTTAAAAGAAAAGTACCTAATCAAAATTAGCTCTACACCCAACAATTTCTAAAAAAATCATACCACTGACACTGAATATATAATATACTGTATATTCAACAGATCTGATGTATCCTATAATATATTAAAAAAGTCATGTGTTTATCAAATGATTTATTTTAGCTACTGGAGGGATAATTTTCTTAATATGCACTTACCTGATTATCATTTTAATGGAGTGTATTTTTTAATACAGGTACTTATTATATATGTAACATCCTTTATTAGATAGGTAGGAGGGTAGGTAGGTAGGTAGGTCGGTCGGTGGGTTCGATCGATCGATCGATAGATAAATACTATATTCATTCCAACAGGGAATTTCACATGTCCAGTAGCTTACACACACAAAATGAAATAAACAACCAATACAGTATAGTCAATAATATGTCTAATGTATTGCTATTTTTATTCATAAATCTAATAACACATGTGATGACTGCCCATAATTTAGTTGGAGAAAAGAAGTAGGCTACATCCATTTACCATGAATCTGAGCATTTTTATACCCATTTCGGTAGTATTTTCTAATATTTGAATTGATACAATATTGAATTGATAATGCACACTTTTACTTGTTTTTATGTGATTCGATCACCTGCATATCTTGTCTTAAACATGATCACAAGAGTAATTTTACATTTTCTTTTTCCTAAATACTTATTTTACTGCTGTTAACAGTGACTAGAGCTCATCAGTTTTCTGCAGCAATATAAAATAGACACAGTTTTTGTGTCGTATCTAAGAGAGACCATCACGGGTAGTTTTCCACGGTACATCAGCTCATGTGATCAACTGAGTAACTGCTCTGTGGAAGAGTACGAACTGCACCTCCATCGGCTCCTCTCTGTCATGGACACCACCAGGTGCAGGGGAATACGTAAACACGTGAAAGTTCGCGGGCTGGGATTGGCTGGTGTCAGGCGCTCTGCAGGAGCTTAGGGCACCACGGAAAAGCATGGCTGAGAATGCCGTGACGCGTTATGACGCAGGTCAGATATAACGCTGAGTGCCGCCTCCCACCGGCATTCAATGGAGGAGTAGCGAGAAACGGCAGCAAACTATAATTCAAATTTAAAGTTTTTGAAGCTTTTAATCTGTGGGATTTTTTTGATTTTTTTTTTTTTTTGGCCTACTTTGGCAGCACGGACTCGTGACTGATTGTTCAGCTGACGTTGAGCAGGACCGCCGAGAAGAGACGAAAAGATGAAGTACATTATAGGAATTGGCGGGTGAGTTTTTTTTTTTTTTGTTTTTGGTCAAACGGCAAATTCTTTGTTTACTTTTTACACGTATAATTACATGTATTCTTATGATAGATCCAGTAAGACCAAAACGATTAAACTTGACTGAAAGTTACGTGGAATTACATACTTTGCAACGTGGCGAAATAATCATTTGCAGTGTTGAGTTATTAATCGTAATGGGATCTTGAGTCAAAGTAGTGGTTTATTTAACGTTGTATTATATGTAATGGTGATTAAAGTTAGCTCCCGGTTGACGGTTGTTATCCTTTTGGCCGCATGTTTTATCAGCTGCCCGCTACAAAGCAGTTTGAAGTCACGTCCGGGTTGGTTGGTCTGTTGTCATAAATCGAGAGTGGGACTTTTGCAAATTTTACCGCCAGACTTCGTTCAGAAATGGAGGGAGATTTGACTCCAGCACCATCCCAAAACTAAAGCAGTTCAATGTTATCAGAAGCATTCATGGAGAAGACTTAAAGTTTGAAAATTGCAATATTTTAGTGCATTCAATTTCATCTGATTTCATGAATGCAGAGCATTGTGTATTTTGTTCAGCACCATTTGTTTATTGAAACACTTCAAGTCACACACATACATATTGTAATATATTCAAGCCTTTTTTTTTTTTTTTTTTTAGGAAAATTTGAGTTTTTGACTTGCATGTATACACCAAAGTATAAATGTAAACAGTAGGCACCACTACCTGTATTTCTTTTTCAACAATATCTAAATATATATATATATTATAATTTTTTTTTTTTTTTTTAACTCAGTATACAACCCTTTACACTTTTGGACAATTAATAACAGCACCATTTAGCTGCTGTTATTCTGACAGATGATGATTCATATAATTTAAAAACGAGTCTTGGAAAAAAGAAAGCTCGCACAGCCAACTGAATATTCAAATTTGTTTTATAATTTCAAAAGTTATTAAAGCAAAGTGTGTGGTTTACAGCAGTTACTTTTCTGTTATATCTAATCTCTAACAAAGTTCATAAAGAGTACTTCTAATCAAGATAATTCAGATTTATACCTTTAATGTAGCTGACATTTATCATGGTTGTTTTCTGACTTTTTTTTTCTTTTTGCCTACAGCATCACTAATGGTGGCAAAACCACTCTGACAAATATACTGATCAAGACTTTGCCCAACTGCTGTATTGTGCACCAAGATGACTTTTTCAGGGTGAGTTTTAGGAAATGGATACTAGTAGATGAGTTTGTTGTTGTTTGGCTACTTTTTCCTTGCATGGACACTTCATGAGCGTAAGCAAAGTAGGCAGTAGTGCTCCCACGAGCTATGCCCCACATTGTTCTCCACACTGCATGTGCAAATTTCCTTGATTGCTGTGCTGAATACTTCTAACCTGGTTGATTGTCCTCTTCCTGTTTCTATCATGTTTACCCTCGCCCATATAATTTAAATTTCTTATAGTCCTGAAGCACTTATTCTTGTGGTAGCCATCTGACAGACTTTAATTCAACTAACTTTACATTCATCATCCTTCTCCTCTTCTTCATTTCCTGTATTTCCTATTCTCCTTTATCTCCATAAACACAATCACATTATATTGTATAGTGTTTATTTCCTCCAGTTTGATTGCAGCTGCATTCTTTTGTGCATTGCTAACTTTATTATGTGCATGCCCTTTGCTGTGTGTTCCATTGTTTTGCCTTATTTCTCTGGCATGTGAGTGGGATCTGCAAGTGTTTAGAGCTGTGAGGTTGCAGCAATGTTTTATTGGTGACTGTTATTTCAGAAACCTGATCAGATAGAAGTCGGGGCGGACGGCTTTAGACAATGGGATGGTAAGACTTCACTGAAGACTGCCAGTGACTCGCTGTTTATCTTATATTCACATAACAGCCCCATTCATTGTAATACATCCCCACCCACCATGATTGCATACACTAAAGCCATTTAACATGCACCACATTATTAGTTTTCAATAACCTACAGTAATTTACAAACATACCCAATACATTACATCCTTTGCTTGTGTCTATTCTAATTTTCTATCTGTTTTTTCCATCGTCTTCCTTTCTCTAAATCTTGTTCCACAGTGATCACAGCTCTGGATATGGAGGCCATGATGAACACCGTAAAAGGCTGGATCGAGAACCCTGTGAAGTTCGCCAGATCCCACGGTGTCCCTCTGTCCTCTGCCTCTGATGTGGCCAACCCTGACGAGGAGATCCACATCCTGATTGTGGAGGGCTTTCTGCTCTACAACTACGCGTAAGTTGATTTTTATTCTCCCACATCTGGCTTTTTTGTTTGTTTTGAACTGAAGGGGAATAGTTAAGCAAGTGTATACCTGGTGTGAAGGCGCTGTCCTGGAAAACTAACTTGTATGTTCACTTAATGTTGACCAACATATCAATACTTTTGTTAATTCAATAAGTATAGTTATCTCTGTGAGCATGCTGTCTGCTTTGTACAGTTTAATGTGTAAAAGGTCATGTTTCTGTTCCTCTGAAATATATTTTCTGTTGAAGTGAACAGACCATCTTGGTTCATGCAAATTTTAAGAAATTCATAGGAACATGCATTAGATGGGTGGGGTTGTTACTGTCATGTGACTTGATAAGTATGCATGCTCACCACTAGCTTATTTGCACAGACCCCTGTGAGCTGCCCTGGGCAGGTCGGGCTGCTAAAGATAAGAGTTTCAGCAGAAAGTGGCTGCCGAGTTGTTGGTACACTGTGTGCTAGTGATGAATGACATGTACGCTGCAGAGATATAGATAATGGTCTCAAAGAACAGTTACATAACTATACTCCTCTACTCAGACGATGTGCTGTTCAAAACCCCTTTCATCTCTTTATCGATCTCCCCTTTAGGCCCCTGTTGGAAGTTTTCGACAAGTGCTATTACATCACAATTCCCTATGTGGAGTGCAAGAGGAGGAGAAGGTGAGTGTTCACTCGTATTGTTTATGTTTACCTTCACAATTCCAAGTCTTCACACATGTTTTTGTAGTCATTGACTTCAGTCTTTCCTCCTGTAATCCTGGCATGGTCAGTGTAAGTTCTTAAGCTTTATATGTACCATTTCCAGTTCAAGACAGTACACGGTCCCCGACCCTCCCGGCCTGTTTGACGGCCATGTGTGGCCCATGTACCTGAAACACAGAAAAGAAATGGAGGACTGGGGCTTGAATATCGGTATGTTGCAGCTGCTTTTATATGACAACATTTGCTCATATTTTCATAGAGATATACCACCCATTGAGGAACAATATTTTGGTATATTTGTAGTGATTTAAAAAATTGTGTTTTTTTTGTTTTGTTTTGTTTTTTACCACATTTGATTAATTGGTTGTTTTTTTCTGTTTGGTGCAGAGTACCTGGATGGTTTGAAATCCAAAGAGAAGATTTACAACCAGGTGTATGAGGACATACAGAACAACCTGCTCAATCGTTTATAGGTAAGAAGGCTGAAGGAGCGTGCCTCTGTTTGTTGTAGAAATGACATTCTGGGATTTTTATACTAGTTTAGAAATGTCACTTCTACTTTTAAAGATAGTAGATAGTGCCTCAATTGTGGCATGGTGCATTTAGTTTTGTTTGTGCTGCTTGACATATTTTACTTTTGAAGAAACATGAAACAATGAAAAGAAAATTTATTGGGACAGTGTAGCATTAAACATGTCAATACACTTTTCTAACAATGTTTTCTGTGTTTCTTGCAGCAGGAAGACTCCTCTTCATGCCTGTACAAATTTTGTAAATAGTCCCAAGAATTCTTTTTTTATGAAGTTTTTGTAATTTCATTCTTTTTTTTTGTAAATGGAGTAAAGCAATGTTAAATGATCAGTTGTCTTTGTATCATCTTCAGATGATCAATACTTTGTTTATCCTTAAAAAAAAGATTGTTGAACTGATCATTACTGTGTTACTGTTACATTAAACCACCGACCTCTACTGGACCATTTTCACTGCCAACTTCGTTATCCTGCCAATAAATGCATTAGTTGCTGTTAAGTTACATTAAACATGTTTTTTTTTTTCACCAAGGCGTAGAATATATCTGCAGCTGACGTGATCCACATGTTGAATTTAATTTTCTCAGTTATGCTAAGTTACCTCTATCTTACCCAAAACACTGAACACCATGTTCCCTTAATACCATGACTGCTCTGACCCTTTTTTTTTTTTTTTTTTTTTATTTAAGCCTGCTAGGGCTTTTAATGCTCTTTAGATAGTATGCCTGTAGTATAATATTGATGATTGAGTGCTTTGTGTAATGGATTGTTTTGAAATACTGCTGCATGAAATCAGCAGGCCAAATGTTTTGTATGGTTACATTACATTTCATTTCATTTAGCTGACGCTTTTATCCAAAGCGACTTACAATAAGTGCATTTCAACCATGAGGGTACAAAACCCAGAACAACAAGAATCGGTTAAATCTAAAATTATTTGTGGAGAATTAAAATGAATATCCCCTTGTTTAAATTAGTGGCTGAATGGCATGGATTACGGTCTTTATTTTGAATAGATTAGGCACCCCTCATTTGAGGCATACAGGATTTCAGCACCCTTTTCTGCCTATATATCAGAAAGCAAATGGGTAGTGTATACTGATGTATGTGCTGCTTTGACCACAGCTCTATTAACAGTATTTGAGCTGCTTACCTTTTCTTAATCACACTCTTTGGACATTCACAGACTGGCAGGTGGCTATTAATGCTGGAGTTAAAGTACATCCTAGCATGCATAAGCATTTATTTGTTGCCCTGGATTCTTTTTTTGGTTTTGTGTGGAGGTTAGGTGCCACCTTTGTTGTTTTCTGATTGTGCTTTTTGTATAAATCTACTAAAAGCTACTCAAAACTACAGATGTAAACAATGTAAAAAGAAGAATAAATTGATAACAAAGTGTATCAAAAATCAACTATTTTCTCCTGATATCTACCAACAGCAATAAGAATACATGAGGGACCTCAATAGACCTTTTTCATGGTGGACATTTTGCCTTGTGGTAGGGAAAGAACAAGTGTATGGCTTCATATTACCTTAGGGAGACCCTGCTTTGGTGTTTGTTGGTTCACTGTCATGACTTACTGGGACACTAAATGGAACTGAGCCATCATTAAGTCCACCTGTACAACATACCTTCTCTGACAGGTCAAAATGTCTATTGTGAAAAAGGCCAGGTGAAGAGAATATATCTGGGAACTGCCAACAGTGCACAGACATGCAGCATGTAGGAGACATTTTTTGTTGAGTTTTTGTGTGCCACCATCTGTGTTTTGTGTCACAGATCCATTACTTTAGAGCTACTTTAAGTTGATCAGTGTCCGGTGTTTATAACTGGAGAAGAGGCATATATTTGTGCATGCATAATGAATATAAACTTTGATCATTGAAATTAGTTGCCTTGAGTCAAAACATGCATCTACAGCAGCCCTTCAGTGGCTTTTGAGTGTCATAGTCAAGTTACTACACAACCTGTGAAGAAGGGTTTGCTAATGACATTTCTCATAACCTATTGAAGGGTCAAAGTTGGGAACATTTCAATAACGACAATGACCAGTGCCACATATTTTAGAGGACTGTAAAGTGTGCCAGTTCCAGCATGATGTAGCTGCTGGGAAATTTATTTTTAGGATAACTTAATTACATACAATCCATATTAACCTATTCCAAGTTGAGCCAATTTTGAATGCATCTATTTTAGAAACAGGATATGCTCTTTCAAACACCTTTCTGTCCTTGTGTGTGTGTGTGTGTGTGTGTGTGTGTGTGTGTGTGTGTGTGTGTGTGTGTGTGTGTGTGTGTGTGTGTGTGTGTGTGTGTGTGTGTGTGTGTGTACCTCTAAAATTGCTATCCCTGTCTTGCCTCAAGTAGCTGCCTGAGTAGGTCACAGTCTCACCACAAGATTTCGGCTATTAGCGCTAGGTTTACGGCACCTGAGGCCTGAAGCACATGCTGATATCACCTCTGTCTCTCCGTGTATTATTAGACCAGAATAATTTCCCATTTCCCCCCAGGGAATACCTCATCCTGTCAGAGTAGTTTGTGAGAACTTCAGCTTACCATAGTGCAGCTAAATATAGAACAGGTCAGGTAAGGGCCTGTATTTTAAGCGTCATCATTTCCAAAGTGGAAGTCCAATGATACTTTGATCAGAGGAGCAAAAGAGGATTCGGATGTCAAAACCTTTCTGGGCTTTGTCACTAATGCTCAGTTGACTGGGCAGCTGGGCTTGTATCATTTGTAGATGATTTGATTTTGTGATTAAGCAGGCTCAAATCCTCAGGCAAGGCTCTGTTAGCAGTTCCTAAGTCCTGGTTCAAGACTAAAGGGGACCAAACTTTTGCTGTCAGGGCTCTGCAACTCCCTGCCTGAGAAAGGAAGGCTTTTACATCATTTCTCAAACTTACCTTTTAAAAAAAAAAGCTTTTTTTTCTTTCTTTTTTTCTTTTTTAAATTCCAAGCACACTTTATACTTTCTCTTTTGCCTTTAACACCTTTTCCCTATTTTATTGTTAGTTGTTACCATTGTCATATTTCTGCCTGGTTCAATTTTCCTCAGCCCTGTAACGTTTTAATCCTGGAAAAAGCATGTAAAGCACTTTGTAACTTTGTTTTTGAAAAGTGCTGTATAAACAAGTTTATTATTAACTTAAAAACTTTTTCTATATGTCTGCCAGTAATCCTCATGTAGCTTTACACTTATTAATATTTCAGTAAAAACAAAAGGTCTGTAATGACTAAAATAATAATATATATAATAATAAAACATCTTCTGCAGACAACTAGTACAGTAACAAGCGCTCTTTTATTTCCTGATGATGTCAGCTGTAGGTCCATGTAATCTGTCATGTGCGTGTCTTGTGGAAATGGAGAGATAAGGTGATTGTTGTGACTCTCTGACAGGTGGTCGTGGACTGCACTGGACACCCGGTGCTAAAAATGACAGCAGTGTGTGTGATGACTGAATCCACGCAAAAGCAGGTGAATCTGTTGACCGGGGACAAACATAAGGCGGACAAAAAATAAAAACTTCTCTTCGCAGATAATAAGAGAGAATGCTTCTGTGTTTTGGACAATTTTCTGCAAATATTCTGATAATGGTACGCACTCCTACTATGAATGATAATGCTCCAAAAGACATTTTGTGCGTCACGGTTATACATACACACTTCAACAGATGCACAAACAGGTGAGTGAAACAGTGGCTGCATTATCCTAAGCTGCTTTACGGTGAAAACAGATCCAGTCTCGACATGTTCCTGTGAGTGTTCCTGACTTCATTCCTCCACATTTCTGTTTGGATCATGTGACTGAAATGCCTCCATCAGCAGCGGTGACCTTTCTGAGGTCAGTAATATATCAGGTATGATTCTGCCTCCGAATGTAACACTGTCTATCTTTTGTTTTTATGATCTGAGCACTCAGCTGCTCCTCAAAGTGTTTGCATTATTTCTCACATACAGAACATTGCTGTAAAGCTGTGAATTCCTCCCATTCATGTTTTTATATCTGTTAACTGTCTTTCATGAACAGGCAGCTGTGCTGAGTTGCGTCAATCACTGGGTTACAATGAGGTAAATATACACAAATCAGTACTGCATGTTCAGTCTGTAATTGGGAGAAGCATTTAACCACAACTTCCTCTGCTGAAAAAGACCCCAAAATGTGACTGAAAGCTTTGGAAACAAGTAAGTTTGGTCTTTTTTTAGGTGAGATTTTTTTTTTCTAAAAAATTTTGTTTCTTTGTTTTTGTTTTTGTGCTCAAGCAAAAATCTTCAGCCTCAAATTGTGAATTGGGTTTTACAAGGATGTTGAGGTTTTAATTTTGTGTTACTAGGAGGGAAACTGGTAAGAATCTTGTGGATGATGATTGATGTTAGCATGCTAACATGCTAAATATGATAAACATTATAGCTACCTGCTAAATATCAACATGTTAATTCCATTAGTTCAATTAAAAGATTTGGAGCAACAACAAAAACAGCATAAATCCTGTTCAAATTATAATAAATTCAAATTTGTCTTCTTTTCTTTTTAAATCATAACCACCAATATTTCTACAACAACCAACAGCCACAATGTGGTGCGGTTATGTTTTATCATGTTTGTACAGGCATGTAGATGAGCAATTCGACATTAGATTTTTTTTTTTTACATTTATTTTCTATTTGATTTTTAAAATTTTAAATAAGGGAAGGGTGGGTATGATGCAATATGAAATTAAAGTCAGGCGAGGTTTGTGTTTAAATCACGTGTGCTAACAGAGGTGGTTTAGGAAGGTGCTCAATAGACTGTCTGACATGCTGAAAAAATTACTCCAATCCGGTTACAACCTGCCTGAGTCAACTAGACCTCTACCCCGTGATTATGGCCCACAACTTGTACGCACTCTCCCCTACTTCTGTTTCTCACACTCACTCATGGATTCATAGTCATACAGATTGCTGAAAGGCACGGAGTGCTTGCCAGGGTGTGTGGGTATATTTAGAGGGGGGCTCTCATAATGTTTGTGTAGAGCAGATACAAGAGGTTTCATACACTCTGACCTCTGCTAATCCTCAGTGGACTGATTTTCTTCGTCACAATGCCCTCAGGGCTGCAGGCTACCTGGCTGTCTGCACGTCTAAGCAGCCAGAATGACCTTGGATGAATGGGACAAAACAAAGGCAAAGGTGAGAACACCTCACCTACTTCAGAGCGATAATGACAGCCTATTAATCATGAGGACATATAGGCAGTCAGATCACTCAAGCCTGACTGTCCACCAGTGAATGCAATCTTCTGTGCCTTTGTCTTATAGTGCACACGGCTTGTTCAGGATTTATTCAGTGATAATATTTGAGATTTGAGATGAATAAAATAAGTATTAGTGCTTGAAGGATGAAGAATATTTACTAATTTATAAAAGCTTCTACTATGGATGATATTTTACTGATGTGTCACCCCACAAAATGTCGTTATAATATGAGAACATTTTAGCAACCAAGCCCTTAAATGACATTTAAAAGTGTGAGATGTTGTGATAAAACAATACCAGAAAACAGTCCAGGACTATCCATACAGTCTTTATACGTTATAGGTTACATTAACAATGAATCCAGAGCAGAGTATAACAGGTGCCTATAGAGTTCAACTAAAGTATAATATGTAGTGCTGATGGAAAAAAACGATTTGTCCCTTCCTCTTGTTTGCATTGTGGCTCCGGAAAGTCTCTTGTCAAGCAGGCTCCAAAAAGTCTCTTCTGTTTTCTCTCTTATTTGCAAGTGATTCCTTTAGTTTTACTTTCCGCATCTAATTGACGACTCCATTGACGGTGTCCTTATCTTGTGACCTACAACCAACTCAGTATTATCATACTAAAGCAGATACAAAGGGAATGGGGGTGACTGTCAACTGTTTGTCACACTGTATAAAAGCTGTCCTACCGAGGAGATCTGGGAGCACTGCTGGACACCTCTCTTTGAGGGTGCATGTAGTTGCTCCTTCTTGCAAGAATAAATGTCCGATATGTTTGATTTTGAACCAAGCCTCTGAGTAATTTTTCTAACAAGTGCATACTCCTAAAATATACCAGACTGGTCCATCATGCAATAAAATGAGTGGTAAAGAGTGAAACACATACAATGTCAAATATAAAGCCCCTATTTACATGTCTTTTACATTATCCATTAAACCACATTGAAGGATGTGAATTCATTAATTGACTTCAAAACTGTGTAATAACCACAAGTTTAGTCTGATCACAAATTTCCGAGCAGAATTTTAGAGTCACTTCACCATTGTCTTATCTTCAATCATGTTCAATGCTGTAAAAACGGGTCGTGAGTGACGTCCTGAAAGACGTCAGAGTCACGAGACTTTGGTGAATGTGGTTTACAGTCGCACAGAGGACAGTTTGTCTCCAGGGGTCCACTGCCATCTTGTGGTGAAGAGGTCAACTCGGCCTCAGTGTGGGATGGATCAGGTCCCGCATACTGTTGTAGACCTGATGCTACCGATCCCTGATTGCTCTCTGCTGTATGCACAATGTGTACAAGTACAATGAAATTAAATTCCAATATAGAAATGCATATTTGAGGATTTTCAGTGGACTTTTGGGATCCTGAACGCTAATGCTGACCTTCACATTCACGATCTTGTCGATCATCAAGTTGTCTGTAATGGACCATAAATCCAGACTAAAATATTGACTGCACTTTGCATACAGCCTAGTGTCATAATGCACGTCTGGAATAACACTGAAATGTGTGCGTCCTGGCGCAGAGTTTCAGCTAAAAATCAGACAGACTGTTTAGAAATATTTGATGGTAACAAAGAGACTTTGACTCTTTTCCACTTTTAGATAAATAATGTCAGTTAACAGTAGCTAGAACTACGTATGAAGCCCATTGAGTTAATGGTGTTAACATGTTTTAACTGATAAGCTACATGTTGGAGTGAGTGTAGCTTCTCACTCTGCATGGGTGGAAAAAGTTGTAACTCACATTACAGACGCTTAAGTCCTCTCAGACCAAACCCTCTCGCCTGTGATGCTGTGCGCAACTGCGTGACGGAGTTGAGTGTATTCAAAACACCACCCATGTCACACTCAAATGTTTGTCGTTAATGTCTCAGTTTTTGAGCTCTTCAGGTAGAGACACCATCACACTGAGCCATGGAGAAGTTTGTCTTTGTGTTAATTTGCCTACTTGAAGCGCTGGTGTGTTTTGGTACCGGTCAGCACCATTTACGCGCACGTGTTGGACCGTGGAGACACCGGGTTCAGTGGGAGAATAACGGCCAGGTGTACAGTTTACTGAGCACTGGAACTCAATATCGTTTACCTGCGCAAACTAGACGACGTGCCCAACTTTTATTAACAACAAAAAATAGTTTAAACCAACTTAACCCTCCTGTTGCGCTCGGCAGATCCATCAGAACCAGATCTGGGGAAGTGGGGGACGCGAACGGGGGTCAACCTCCACAAAATGACCACAGTCAAATGGATACGTCGATTCTTGGTTCTGACGCGGGTCAGTATTTACTCGCCTCGGGGCGACCTGCTACACATACACATGTCCCTTCACGCCTCCAAACCACCGGTGAGGCTGTTGGATACCGTTCACTCCAGGCATCGTCTAACGGCAGCGCAGTCGCTTTCACCTCCATCCAAGAGATCTCCGGCAGCGGAGTCCCTCGAGGAGGCCGGAGTACACTTGGAAATGACGCTGGTGCACAACTGGCCGGGCCGTCCGTGGTGAGATTACCGAATTTTACGCATAGCCGAGTAGGCAGGCTAAGATCTGAGAGCTCTGATTCAACTGCTCGGTCACCTGCCACATCTGGATGGGTCACCATGGCTGAGGAAGGTGGGAATACACGTCGTATACCTCAGCAGACCAGTTCAGAGGACGCGCGTGGTGCGCCCAGTGTGCGCAGAGCGCACTCACTGACCAGAATCACACCAGAATTAGATGTGTCTCCCACAGCGCTCTCTAGTAACGCTGTAGATATACACTTTCCTCGGAGAAGACCGGATACAACAAGTACTGCGGACGTGAGTGACCCAAGAGATCCGCACAGTATTCATCATAGGAATTCTGTTTTCTATGATGTTTACGCACCAGACCGCAGGAATAGGATCACCGTGCGCCCTCCAGGAACCGGCTATGGCACCAGGTTCTTCCACAACGGTGAGGACGGCAAATGAGACAGACTATAAAGAGTATAAAAAGTACCTAGGAACAGACATGCATGTTGAACATAATCAAGAAGACATTCTTAACTGAATACACCCTAAAACCATTTGAATGATCAAATCAATCACAGCTCATTTTTGAAGCACTTAATGGAGTTTTGTAGAGGCAGAGATGCTCGTTTTCAAAATCTGCTTCTAATCTGCTTTTAATGGGAGTCAGCGTTAATGTCCCCCTATGACAAAACTAATGTCTGCAGTATGAGAGCCTCTGAGCAAAATCCAAATTAAATGGTTGATTGATAGACTTCTAGATAGTCATCAGTTGTTCGCCAGAAGGGTGGGAGAAATTACCTCTTTAAGTTATGACAGTATAAGTATCCAAAGTTCTCTAATCATGATTCTGCTCCAGTAGGTAGATTAAAAAGTGTTTAATATCAAATGTCGATATCAGAACTAAAATTACATGTTTAACAATGAATGATTTTATGAGTAAAAATTGTGTCTTATTATAAATTCTCTGTTTATAAACAATAATTAGATTAAATACTCTTCTGTATGGATACCGGTTTTGTTGTATCGTTGTTGATGATGATATATTGTTTGCCTGCATATTCAAATCTGACAAATCGGACTGTTTTTTTTACAGGTCTCCCAGACTTGGTTCCTGACCCTTACTACATACAAGCAGCTTCTTACATCCAGAGAGTGCAGATGTATGCACTCCGCTGTGCTGGTGAAGAGAACTGCCTTTCCAGGTGCACTGCTTTATTTGAAATTATACTGCATGTAAGATGTAGAGTCGGTCTAACTTAATTGACTGACATTTTGATATGCAGGTGTGATAAAAATGTGGCCCTCAGGCATAAAAATCACCAGATTGTATAAGTATTGTAACGAAAATGAAAAATAACCATTAGGAATCCTCTGATGCTGCCACGTTAGGATATGTGTTGGCCATTGTCCCATTTGGACGCTACAGCTGAGTGACAGAGCGTCTGGGCACAAACCTGGCAACTGCCTGAGATTCTCTCCTCTGATCTGAGCGGTCACTTTGCCAAGTAAAATAAACCCTGAAATGAAAGGCAAAGGATTTCTGAGGTGAGCGCAAAAACTACTGAGGTAAGACCAGAAACCACTTGGGCGGTAAATCACCGTTCTATCGACTGAGCAATAGAGGGAGTGTGTCTGTATGTGTGGAGGACAGTGTGACAGAAGGACAAAAAAGGTGGTAAAATGGTGCTTCAATCCCAGCTGTGCGCCCAGGGGTTATAGGTTGTCATCTCAGCTCATAGTAAAGGTTGTCTTGGCTCATTCCTTTCCTGCTTCCTTTTCCTTCAGGTCTGCGTATCATCCGAGTGTGAGTGACCTCGACTACAGAGTTCTGCTGCGGTTTCCACAGCGGGTGAAGAACCAGGGAACAGCTGACTTCCTCCCAGTGAAACCCAGACATGAGTGGGAATGGCACAGCTGTCACCAGTGAGTTCACTGTAACCATATATGTACACGAAGACACAACCCAGTCCCTGCATGATGTGTAGACACTAGTACCTGGTCAAATAGGAAAATAAGTCTTTAAAGAGTTACCAATATTACCTTTAGTATTAGTTTTTATTATTTTATTGGGATACTGAAATAAAGTATACTGTAGAAGTCTACCCTAGGGCATCATAAAGAGATATAAAATGTTCAACATTTTAAATTTACATAAGATATAACAATTAAAGTTACACTGAAATCATTAAACAATATGCCTTTAGACAGCAGCTGCTAAAGTCAGTTGAACACAATAATTAGCTTAAATCTTTTGTCCTAAATTGGTTATTGCTCAGCACCTGTTGGGAAAAACACATATAACTGATTTCCATGCACATTTCTGAACAGCTCATACTGTATTTTAAACAAAGTGGCCCAGGCAGCTCTGTTTTGGGCCAGTTACAGTTTGCTCACTTCCATAGATATAAGAAAATAAGTGATGTACACGTTTTTTAGGAACAGAAAGTGATACACACGAAATGCATTATCTTGCTATGTGAATACATTTTTCTTGAATCCGAGCTGAAAAAGACATTTGCAGTGAAGCTCTCGGTTGGGTCTGTGTCTCTCCCTCTTGCCAGACATTACCACAGTATGGAGGCCTTTAGTAACTATGACCTGTTGGACGTCTCCACTGAACAGAAGGTTGCCGAGGGACACAAAGCCAGTTTCTGTCTGGAGGACACGTCATGTGACCCGGGAGTGCGACGGCGCTTTGCCTGCACCGCTCACACACAAGTCAGTGTCCATCCATCCATCGTTTTCTTCATTCATCACTTCATTTATATTCCTTTGGTTGCTTTTTTTTGGTGTCCTTCCATGATTCAGTACTGATCTCTTCACACATAAAAATATAGGTTAACCTCTTCTTTGAGTTAATATATAGATAATATAACATTTGATTTTGCTTAGGGGCTCGGTCCTGGTTGCTATGATACGTATCACGCCAACATTGACTGCCAGTGGATCGACATCACTGATGTACCACCGGGAAACTACATACTCAAGGTGGAATTATAGAACTGAATTTTGAAGATAAATAATAATCAGATTGTAATAATGAATTCCAGCAGGATTCACTGCAGCATGTTTTGTTTTACATCATATTTAACTGCAATCAAACAAAATACTTCATGGCTATTTTGTCTGTTGTTCAGGTGACAGTGAATCCCTCTCAGCAAGTCCAGGAGTCTGACTTCTCCAACAACGAGGTGAGGTGCGACATCAGGTACACGGGAAGCTACGTCCAGGCAAGAAACTGCAGGATCACTGTGTAAGTCAGGACATGCAGCCATCTCATTTACTACAGCTGATATCAGAAGTAAAAATCAAAGCTCCTCCCTGATGTTTGTTCTTCGTTTCACAGGAGCTGAACGAGGACACAAACTTTAACACAGAAATGTAAACTTAGTGCCTTCTTGTTGCTCTTGATGTCCAGCTGCTACTCTGTTGTTCAGCTCTTTTACTGTTTGCTGCTATATATACATTGATCTTTGTATTTATGGCATATGATATATTGTAGCTGGCTTGATGTTCCAATTTCTTATTTATATGAATATTCATTTTCAGTGGATTGTTAAGCAATACGATACTATACTGTTAGCTGTATGTTAGCAAAGTATTCACAAATGTAAAGGAAATAAGGTGTTTAAATAACCTCAGTCTTTCTGTACGACTGAACTGGTGCATCTTTTAGTGAAAACAGTTATTATTTTCTCTTCTCATCTTAAATTTGTTAGTATTTTGTCATGATGGGGAAGATATCCTCTGTTTAATAATGAACAAATGCGTGTTGAAGTAAACAATGTGACAAGGCTGTTACAGTGTAAAAAAAAAAAAAGTTCATCCACGTATTTCTTGCAGAGTGACATGGACGATTTGGTACATTTCTGTGGATATTAACCAGCACAGATTTCTGGTCTTTTACATTCTACTGAAATGAGTTTTGACTGTCTGAAAGATGTTCTGAATTTTGGTTTTTATAATAAATTTAATTTGGATTTTTGAAAACAAAAGTAACATTGACAACTGATGCCTCACTTCAAACTACAAATGACCTCCTGACAGTTGGATGCTTCCACCAACCAGTCAGGTTGCAGTTGACATCCACATCTGTCCACATTCAGATAGTATGTAGTGAAGACTTTGAATGAATTTGGCCAATAAATATGATACTGATAGATCAAAAATATTGAAGCCATGACAGAAGTCAATGCACACATCTTGAACTTGACAGCACAGAAGATCTATATAATCACCAATTTATTATCTTATCAAATGTAAAATATGGTCACAGTCTCCCCTTCTGGTTTTTGCTATAATCAGAGTATGAATTCTGAAATTATGGCCACAAACATCTTTTGTGAGTTCACAGTGACCTTTGACCTTTCATCACCACAATTTAATCAGTTCATTCTTGAGTCCAAGTGGAGGTTTGTGAGGACAGGCAGATGCAGAACCCTAAAACATAATGCCTTCAGTCCCAGCTGTCACCATGCGGAGGCATGACAAATAATAACTAATCACATCTGATGGGATAATTTCAACAAATATTTAACAACATGAGATCATGCCAATGCCCACTGACAGCACAAGCTGATGTTAATTTGAGTCTGGAGTGGTACATTTCTTAAATGCTTGTGGAAGAACATACCTCATAGAAATACCTGAAATTATTCCACTTGACACATTTATGTCTCAGAAATAGCAGCGAAATAAATAAAGCGTCACACCATGAGCCTGTTGTTGCATATTTGTTGTGTTACAGCAGGTGACTGATTGGGAAAACATTTATTCACCTGGCAATAACTCCCCGTCAGCTGTCTGGAAATGTCTCGTTCTAGTCACACTGTGTCATTGGATTAAATGGGGACACTGTCTAGTGGATGCGTGGAAATGTATAAATAATCACCACAACTATTTTTTTTTAGAAACAATTCTTCCCTTTTTGCTCCTTTTTATTGGTTCTGTTCAACATCCAGAATAAATGCATTGCCTTATAGTCTTGTAATGTTAAAAATAGCAGAAATACAGAACCTTTGAAGGGTTTTTACTGAATTTGCCACATTTCTTTCCAACTCATTCTCCATGAACAACCAAGGAACTCTTAAGCAAAGTAAACCAGGGCTGTTGTGTCAAACTTAAACATGACCACTCTGGATTGATTAGTACCTCAACAGAAACCAGTTTATGGTCCTTGTTAAGTGGAGGATTTCAGCAGCTTAAAGCCCTGATGAAAAAAAAAGGAAGCAGTGTCAGGATGTTTGTGAGATGAATATGTGTTTTTTCCGCTGCTTCACAGATTCTCTTATTGTACCATAGCTGTTAGGCTGACTCACTATTTGTATTATTGCAACCTCAGGTCACAGCCAGTGACCAACTTCTCCACTCACTCACATCACGGTGAGAGTCTGTTTTCAACCACGAATTGTTTGTGCTGATGATTTCAATTTGTTATTTTTACACTTTCCAAGGCACCCAGATAATCAGAGGAATGTTTTAAAGTATTCTGCTGCATCCGCTGAAGAGATTATATGGATGCAAATATGCATCAGAAATGGGATGAAACTCTTACTGCATGCAACACATCCTGTAAATACACATCATCCTCTTATCCAAACATGGCTTCTCTGTTGAGCCCTCACCATCTTTGGCCAGGGAGCCCCGGAGGTGAACCACTGATGTGAACCTTGAGTGTGACAGAGGGTCAAGGCTGAGCCGCCCCAGGTGCTGTTTGCTCAGGGCAGGCCGACGTTGCTAAGCCTGCAGGGCGTGCAGGATGGTCCAAGTGGCTGGTCGCCCCTGCTGAAGATGGCGAGGGGAAGAGAAATTCCACAGATGCACTGACGGCCAGGAAAACCCGACTGCAAACTGCTGACATCAGCAGCTCATTCTTATCATGGGCCGGCTGTCTGCGAGACTGATCCCAAAGGACTGACTGTCTGAGACTCCCAGCCAACAAGGGTCAGAGCCAACAGGCTGGACTGCAGTGATGGGAGTCAGTTTGTTACTTGTACAGACACAAACTGCAAAACTGTCAATACAGACCAATAGTCCTCTTAAATTTATCTTCATATACACTAAAACATGTTTGAAAATGTTTTCTGTGTTCAGCAGTTTTACATAAGTCCATATTTTATGGTTGTTTGTTCGAGCACCTCACTGAAGCATTAACTGATACTGAGAGGCATCAAAACCAAGCTTGGTCTTAACAGACACAAATTTACTGCATAACGATATGGGTCTGTCTCCTCTCCATAGGAAATCGTTTCCACTCATTGCATTCTAATGGACGCAGACCTCAGGTTAATTATGAAACTTCTGGAGCAGCATACAGTCAAGGGGCGGCTGTGGCGGATTACTTACAATATAGTACAATACAATACATTACACAAGGAATAGAGCAATAACTCATGTCTACGCATCACAGAGGGGCTGAATCCATACAGAATAAAATGTGACCAAATTAATTATAAATTAAAGCAAGAACATTTTGTGGTAAATACTGCAATTAGCTTTCTTTTAAAACTGGTTAGAGAGTAGAGAGGATGGATTAGAGTGTAGCCTGCAGGTCTTTCCAAAACCAGGGGCCGTAATGAAATACAGTCTCTATCGGCACAAGTGGCTCCTTTGTGTGACTGTAATTTAAAACAGAGTTATGTTTGTCTCAACAATGTTTGTTCACAAAATGAGCACACAGTGAGGAACCTGCTGAGGGATAAAGATAGTAATTCAGAACATGGCAGTGTAATAATCTACATTAATATTCAGATGAATCGACATCAATCAGATTAAATTCAGCAGTGAATATGATACTCAGAAGTGCCATGAAACGATTGTCATTTGTCAACAGTGACTAATCAACGAGGGATGTCAAATTGCTATTTTAACTGGTTGATAGATTTTTTTTTTTCTGGCATTGATTTATATTTTGAGCTGAGAACAGATTGAAAAGTTGATTTTGTATCCACAGATTTGATTCAGCTCTGTAGCAGCTGTTCAAAGTTAATAAATGTGCCAAATTACATCTGATGTATACACAGTAGATGTACCATTGACTTATTGAAGTGTTGATCTTTGCTGCTTCCTACTGTTTGTGTAAAGTCTGGAATATGAGCTTGCATCATTAGTGAAATGATGTGACGCCAACTGGATGCTAATGTTATGTTTCTCTGTCTGTGGGCTGTGTTTACTTTTGAGGGAATTGTTTGTCCACAGCAAAGAGTTGATGCTATTTGTGCGAGCAGAGGGGGAAATGACTGAATATTTTCTGCTCCTGCTGGGAGTGTCTGAAGTCCTGAAAGAGGAAACAATGTTTACCTGGGCAGGATGAGGACTCTGGGAATCTGACCATTTACACATAATTACAGATTCAACAGCTCTCCTTGTTTGAAAAAGAAGAATATGCAACAAATGATCCTGGTACTTTTCCTCTTGGTGCTGCTCTGTAAATATCAAAATACTCAACAGGCTGTCTGAGTGAATGCATGATGTTTATTAATCCTGTTATTGTATTATTTTGGGGTTGGGAAGTGTGACTGGATGGGGAGTTAGCCCGGATGAGGAGGAGGAGGATGAGGAGGGTGAAGAGAGGGGCGAAGTGGGCTGACAGGTTATCCAGCTGAAACCCTCCAGTTATTTTTGGTGTGAACGTTGTTCTGAATGCTCGTGCTGTTTTACTGATTTTACACATGAGCGTCAGACAATGTTCGGGGTGTCTCCTCCCAACCAAACATGTGTTCATCCATCACGCCTGAGACAAAAACACACATAAATGCAGACCTGCAGGAGCAGACATGAGACTGCTGGTGTCTCCTGTTACACAAAATGTGAAATGGAGAAGAATATACATGGAGAGAATTTATTGTTGAAATATATTGCATGTTTTTCAGCAGGCCAGTGTGTGTTTTTGCAGAGATTGTCTGCAAGGATGACACTTGTACTCACGTTTGTCCCTCAGACCTGCATGCGGAGGCACAGGTTTCCAGAGCCTGTCAAGGTTTATCACAAGGTTACATCATAAATCAGAGCTTGGGATTTTAATTGTGTTTCACAAAAGCAAACTTGTGTTAAGTGTGCTTTAAGAAATCTTTAGTGATTCAAAGGCACTGAAAAATATTTGTTCCTTTCCTTTCTATATGTATTTTTCTCTACTGTAATTCAGAGATGAAATCTTATAATAAGACGTCAGCGACATGTGAATGCACATCATAAATTTAGCAGGACGTGATGTGCACTCTGCCCTCTCCTATTTACACCTTCAGTATGACAGCCTTAGTCAAACATCCCGGGCTACAGCCAGGCCGTAAGACAGAGACATGGATTAAACCAAACAGAATTAGATGCACAGACACTGCGTGGCTCTTCCAAAATGTCCATATAGTGTTTGTTTTCCGTTTTGATTTTCTCGGACATACTAGAAACAGATTTTATATTACATGGTTCTAACTACAGTTTCAGCAACCAGTAACAGCTGAGGGCTTTTAACTGTCACGGTCAGTTTGTTCAATTACGATGGAGATTAATCTATTAACATGTCAGTTTAAATTGTGGAGTAAAAAGTACTTGTTCCCAGACTACAATGGAGCAGAAAGTATTATATATGACGCAACAAAACTGTTCTTCAGTTAGTTACTTTGCGGCCACTAATGTTTATTGAGCCTTTGACTAATTATATTACGTTTTCAGAGTTGTAATAACAAGACTATAAATCCACATTTATTCATGCTGGTCATAGTAATACCTGTCCATCAAACATAAAAGTAGGTCTTACTGTATTAGATTTAGTGAACGAGGGCGACATCGTGTGGCCAGACATGGCAGGCCGACAGTGAAATATCGACTACATTTGTTTACGTCAATATATTTAAACGAGTCGACTCCTTAAAAAAGGGACTTAGTTTTCTAGTTATTCGTGTGTGTTTTTTATTTATTTATTTATTTATTTTATAGTTTATATGTTGTTGTAATTTGTTGTTGGTGTGTTGGTTGTGACGCAGTTCATGACGACACTCACAGTCGACGGGACACCTGAAAAAGCCAGGCTTGCCGCTCACAGCTGACACACATCAGAGGAGGAAGAGATGGCGAGCCGCAATAACTTCTGCGTTGTTAATTCGGCGCTTGTGCTTTTCTTCGCGTTGATTTCAGCCACCGTCCCGGGACACGCTTCTCCTGAAGGGGCGAAGACGGTGGAGTTCAACGTCAAACCGGGAGGAGTGGTGCACACTTTCTCGGAGGGGATCGTAAGTGGCTGCTTTCATTATTTGTCTTTATTTTGTTTTAATCTTTTTTTTTTTTTTTTTTTTTGCAAGACACACAGCTACAGTTTTATAAACCCTGTGTTTCCTTCATTTGAAATGTGTCATTTTAAAAATATATATTTTAAACAACATAACTGTAAAAACTACATTTCACCGCTAAGCTGCCGTCGCAGCCTGATGGCGACACGGCCTGTGAGGTGCTGACACGTCGCTGCCGAAGCGTCACAACGACTTCATTGATTGGAGGAGACTGAATTCGTGTGAACTGTTCTTAAAAAAACAAAAAACAAGTTTAAACTGATTTATATACATTAAAGACTGCTCCGACCTGTTTTATTGTTTATTTTAGATTACTAATATATATTTTTTTTATTAATTTACTGTTCATTTGTCCACAGAAGAGTCAAAACCAAAACAAATGCACATGGGAAGTCACAGCAGACATTCTTGGGAGATTTTGACTTGTCATACCAGGAAATGCACAGGTGTCCCCCTCTGATAACACGAATGGTTAAAAGCCATTATGGCGAGACCTGTAATTAGAATATTTTTCTGCAATTCTGATATGCAGAAAAAAATCTGGCAAAAATGTCAGCAAAATCCCGCATCACATAATTTAATCATGTGAACAGTTCCATATGTGAAGTCCCTAACTGATTTTTAAGTTCATAATTATGTTTCTCAAGTCAATACTTTTATAAAGCCTTATAAGAGGATTTTATCACCATATGATTATGCTTAAGAAACAATAATGTCGATTCACTGTCCACCTCCAGCTTAATTTAGTGATTCCTCATTCACAGCACCAGGGATGTGAAAGTGTTGCACTTAAAATGAAATCCAGCCAAATATGATGACAGAAATCACACCTGTATGTTACTCTAGGACTAAAACATTGTCATCAAACCCGCAGCCCGGACAAATATTTGTATTTTTAAAGATATGAAACGCAGAAAACGAATCTTTGTCTCTGAAGCTGTAAAACACATTTGTATGTTTGCTTGATGAATGACGGTGATGAAGGTAATTTTAGCTGCTGACACCGAGCAGTTAGCTGAGATTTTACCTCCAGGTCAGAAATCTCTGAAATAATTAGTAGAGTAATTGAAACTCTTAATTAGTATCATGTCAAAATAACTGACAGAGCAATAATAAAGGTAACATGCTGCTTTAATGATGCACTAATTATCACCATGTGACTCTCATCACAGAGGGAGTATGAATGCTCATTCACGTATGCCTCACAAGGGGGAACCAATGAGGTGAGTGTCTCTGCTGCCCTCACTGCCTGTCACCAGCATGATGTCATTGATTATTGATTACAGCAAGTTTTATTCTGAAATCTTCTTGTTTCTCTGCAAAACAGCAATGGCTGATGAGTGTGGGGCTGAGTGATGACGACAGACTGTTTTCCTGCTCTGTGTGGAGGTGAGACGCACACACACACACACACACACACACACACACTGCAGCGGGACTCTCCTCCAGCTCGGTGACCCCGATTTTAAGTGTGTCATCATTGCACACGTGTCCCATCTGTGCTTCCACCGAGTCGCGTTATTGGTCTGAGCTGATCGTGACAGTTGTAGAAGAAGAAGAAAAGAAGCAGCACAACAAGCGTCTAACATCGTGGTCTAAATGTACTCATGTGTGACAGTGACTTAATAAGCGAGTGAAGGTATGCAAATGACTTCATGTTGATAACAAATATTTCTGTTTCATTTGTGCCAGGCCTCAGGGGAAATCCTACCTGTTTTTCACTCAGTTCAAAGCCGAACTGAAGGGAACCAAAATTGAATATGCCAATGCCTATGTAAGTATGAAGAACTGCAATTAATTTAGCTTTCAGCTGTTCTGTTTACACGAGTTTGTTTTGAAGTTGTCAACTGATCCTGCTCCTCAGCTGAATACTAAATCAAGGTAAATGATGGATTATTTTTTTTGCTGCTTAGATTAACATAATAAAATCAATAGTAGCATCCAGACATCCAATAAACGAATTCGGGCAATCTAATACAACATGGCTTCAAATGGACGTCTTACATTTGCTTCTCTTTTAACTGCGGAAAGTCAAAGACATGATGAGTCAGACTTAAAATCCAGATTTCAATGCAGGTTTTTCTGACCCGGGTTACCCAGTAAATGTGTTGGCTCATCAAAAAAACAAAATAGCACATCCCGAGTCCTCGGAGTAACATTTAGTTGAAAATCGCCCCACAGCCTGGAGAGTGCCGTTACAATTCTGTTGGTGCAACAACACAAACCCTGTGAGGCTTTGCTCCTCAGCTCTTCTCCTGCTGAGTGATTAGTTTGAATGCTGCCTGTGTTGGACAGCAACATGCTCGCAGGACAAAGACCAACTGTTGTAAAAACCTTTTCTTGGTGGTTTCCTCGCCGTCTCAGGCACACTTTCAGTGTCGAGATTAAAGCCTCTCACTCGGGTGTCAAAAATCATTTCTGGGTATCTGCACTAATGTCAAAATATCAAGGCGGAATACTGATGATGGACATTTTTGCAGAACCTGTAAAAAACAAACCGTCCACCTCTGTATCAGCAATGCATGTGTCAGACTCGGGGATGAAATGAGAGGCAGACTTTTCTGTCCTGCAGCTTCTTTTACTTTTTGTGGACCACATGTTGGTTTATGATGCAAACAGCTGGGACCGTCAACTTGTTAATGACACTGTGAGCCTCTTTCCTGGATATGTGTACAGTATGAAGTGCATGTGACATTTCTGTAAGACCAAGTGTTCATCCAAGTCCCATTTTTTGTATGATTCACGAGAAAGATCAGGTGTCTTCAGACTTTTGTTTCGTTGAGAGGTGAGGGAGTGTACGACGTGGCTCTTAAACTATATCGCAATATTTCGGGGTATTTCTCAATAACAACATTCTTGACAACAAAATATTGAAAAATATTTTATTATTAATTTCAATAACATACAATTGCAACAAAATAAGTGTTATAGTTTTATATGTCAGCATAAACATAATAGTTTGCTTTCAAATATTCTGTAAAAACTAAGATTACAGCAGTTTGTTGTACCTCTTCTACTCTACTGAAGTCACTCATGGAACTAACTCCCCCATGCTTGTTGTTGCTGTGCGTAAGTTATGCAGTGTCCTTCATACTGTTACACTGCATAATGATATAAAGTCATTATGTTAACAAGTAGAAATATTGTCATTATAATTGATATAAATTTTAATTTTTCATAGTAAAATTATACCAATAATAACATGAATGATACGATACAGCACAAACCTAGGTTTACAAGATTTTTTTTGTTGTTGTTTTCAATCAACCTACTGATTATTTTTTCAATTCTAAATCATTAATTTAGTTTATTAAATGTCCAACTTGGTTTCCTAAAGCCCAAGTACATTTCTTAAAAATGTCTTGTTTTGTCTGATTGACAGTCTAAATCCCAAAGATATTCATTTAACAGTCATATAAAAAGAGGAAAGATTTGAGGAGCTCGATCCAAAATGCTGTTTTGCAGTGTTGCTTAATAAATGCCCTCAGTGATTAATCAGCTATTAAAATTGTAGCAGATTGATTTTCTGTCGTCTATTTGATTGATTGTTTCTGCTCTAAATGTCGGCACAACTGTCATATCAAAGAAGAGGCGACAGTTGGTCATTCTGAAATCAATCAATAAATAATGATATTCTGTCACTTTTCTCGCCAACTAAAACCCAACCACAGACGTCGGCTCTAGAAGTGCTGCTATGAAACTCGCACCTCGCGAAGTTTCTCGTAACGTAATCGTGACGATTCCGAGTTCTTTCTGCTTGAGATTAAACACCACCTCACATTGTCACCTGAGAGACACGGTGTACCTGACCACACAGTCCTCGCTCGGACTGAATAATACATGCTGCCACTTGCAGTATGGACCTCACTCTTTCTTTACTGCACATCCCTCCACTAATACTTATGTCTCCATGGAAACCCAACCTGCCCTCCGCATGTCCCTGAGCTTTTTTAGAGCCGTTGTCCTCTAATGATGGCTCGAGCTACGTCGGCGCTGGTGTAGCGACTTTCACCGACTAACACGAGCCGAGACAGTCGGAGTAACTTTATTTGGTCTCGAAGTCCAACTCGGAATTGCGTCTTTTGCGCATGATGTTTCGTGGAAGGTTAATGTCTGGACTCGGCCTGAGCTCAGTCACTTAGCGGAGGTTGTGCCGTTTCTGATGCGGTGGTCTGTGAAGTGAAGCACACCTTGACACGCCTCCTTCCCCCAGCAAGGACAGTCCTGACACTGTCATTAGTGAGAGCACATGTTTCCTCCTCCTGCTCTGGCTCCGTGCCCTGAAAGCAAAAGACAAACACACAGAAAATAAGTTCGCTAACTGATGGGACAAAAATAACCCGGTGTACACAAACACACCTGCCACCCACGCGCAGCATCTCCTTGACCTTGCCGTCACATCTTTTTACTTTCCCGGCCCGTCTGTTGCGAAAAGAAATTGTGCCGCCTCTCATCCTGTTTAATTTTTCTCTTTTTTTTTTTTTTTACTGTTTCTTTCTCTCTCTTCCCCTCGTTTTCCTCCTCCTCCTCTTCATCATGGCTGCTGTGTGTGTTCAGGCGCAGACAGCCGCAGCAGGACACAGTGACTTGCCTTTGAAGCCAGAAGAATTTACCATAGGAGAATCAACAGGTGAGAAATTGATTGTATTTTCAAGTAGTCAATCAACTCCCTCTGCTCGTCACATCAGTGCCGCCCCCCCCACCCCCCTCCCCACCAATCACATTGCAAGTTCCCTGCTGATTTCCCTCTGAAGCATATGCTCCAGATGTGAGTGGGCTGTCATTTGTCCCTGAAGCATTATTTGTTGTTATTCAGTTCCTGCACAAATCCCCACCGTGGCTTCAGTTCCAGACTGTGATTAGCAGGATTTGACAAGCCACACCGACCAGCAATTTACTGTAACTGTCATTTTCAGCAGATTAGACACGAGTACAGAGGCTTACAGACGACAAACCCCACAACTAGCACAGATTTAAGGCTAATCCCATCACTGGAAAACACTTGCAGTCATGATTTCTAGGGATAGACTGCTTAACAGTAGTACAGTATGCAAATGACTCATTTTAGGTGAAAAGTGCACCGATTATGAGGCTTGAAACACACGCACAAACTTTTGTGGTCATGTTTAGCTGCAGAGTCTCCACAAGGGGGAACAGTTCAGTCACTGTCTGATCAAACTGCACCGCCTATAGGCAAGGAAAGGAACTATAGATAAAGACCTATAGATAAGGACACCTTAATGTCTCCACCTGCAGGCAACGAGAAATAGCTGCTGTTGGTTTTGTGCCGCCTGCAGGCAATGAGGGTTACAACTGAAGAGATTCACAGCAGGTGTGATGTGTGTGAGTGCTTTGGAAAATAATCAGAGCAAACACTTTTCCACAAATTCATACAGTGAGACAATTCATGTAAACCACAAAACAATTGGATGTCGGCCCATTTTTTTGTGTGTTTTTGGTCTCCCTTCTTTTGCAAGCTGCCCTTTGAGAAAAAAATGATTACAAGTAAAAAAAACACATTGATTCTGTTTACGTTTGGCCTCAGAAAATTACATCCAACTTATGCTACAGATGAAGTGGTTGGAAGGGGAAGGCTAGCTTTTGTCCCTTGCTGCTAGTTTTTATGCGAAGCTATGCTCTGTACTTAATGCACAGGCATGAGAGTGATATCTATCTTTTCCTTTCACTCTGAGAGAGCGCAACTAAGTTCTTCTCCCAAAATACTGAAGAATTCCTTTAACATTTTCAGACACATGAATGTCAGACAAGTGTTGTAGAACTGTATAAATAATTACCCGTCCATAGCGAACGATTTAGCATTACTAACAAACAACAGACAAACCTGCACGTACATTTATACAGCAACAGCCAAGTTCATAATCAAATATTTAGCACTGGGCACAACATAGTCAGCCTTTATTGTTAAAGTTCTTATCCTGCCCCTGTTTGTTTTTTGTTTTGGACAAATGAACACTGCTAAAAGGACCCACCACCCTTTTTCTCTAAAGTAATCTAAAGAACAGCAGCAGCAACACTATGAACACTAAGGTCTTTCTTACTCAGCAGAAAATCTGCTCCGGTAAACAAAACTGTTCCATTTTTCAGGCTGAATATGGAAAACGTAAACACACAAACAGCAGCTGTAACAAGATAACAGAAGCTGCTGTAGTAACTCGTTGCCTGCAGGTGGCACAAGTGTCACAATTGCTACCTCACCTTCTGCATAGATCACAGAGCACATCACAATCTACAGGTATAATCTGCTGATGTGGCTGTGCTTGGCACCAGGCAGTGCAGGTTGGGCTGGATCTGCAGGTCTGAAACTGCTGACTCTGCAGTTGCCGGCTGCTTTCAGGTGCTTTGCAAAACTGACGCTGTGTGTCCTTGTTGTTTTTGTTGTTATATTGTCGGTGACAGTAATTTGCTCTCCCTCCTGACTTCTAGTGACCCACAGCGACGGAAAGTTCAGAGCCCAACTCTCCAAGCTGACGGCCATTGGACGGACAGGACATGACGAGCTATAATTGGTCAGAAGTCTGACATGGCGTTGGACCAATCAGAGCAGCTTGATGATCTCTGAGTCTGTGTTTCCCTCAGTAGTCACTGAAGGATGGATTTCTTCCTAAGTGACAAACAAAAATTGAAGTAGGATGGTTCTGGTATTGCCGTGAGAGCACTTTGCGCGTCAGTACATTAATTATCTGGTCTTTTCTTACCTTAGTGGATTCATGCTACTCGGGACAAAAGATAAATCAGTGAGGTATCAGTTAAGTATCGAGACTTTTGCTCTCGTTAAATTTGTGCCCTAAGAGAAAGTGCTTTCTTAGTTTCTGAGGCTATAAAATTTACAGAGAATAATTCTGCTTAATCCACTGGGGATGTATATGAATATTTGGAGGATTGGTGTCCGGAGGCTTATCGAGTATAGATAACATATTTAGACTAGGGAGGGATTTATACGTTTTGTGTAATCCTGAGAGGAAAGTGAATAATCCCCAATATCATCATAGCACACACATAAACAAGAACAATTTCCTCAGTCGCCTTGTGCTCTGAGCTGCCGTTGAAAGAAGCGCCTCAGTCTGCATCTCCCCCTCTCTATCTCTGTTTATCTGCTCCAGATAACTAAGCACCACATTTGATCCCCCCCCACATCACCAATCAGTACCTCTCGTGATGAGTTTTTGTTTTGTTTTTGCTTGTTTTTGGCCAGAAGCTGTACTTGTAATCGATCAGATAGCAGCTTCTTAACATGATATGAAGCGAAAGATATGCAGGATACATTGAAGATTTCTTTTTGTTCATTTTGCATTTGAAATCCTATACAGTGTCATTGTAAATCTCCTTAATCTAGATTGTATTTAGACTCATGTAGCAGGTGATGCAGCAAAAGATGCAAATCTTTCTTAATGCTCTCATATTTGACATGCAATTTTATATTTATACTCTATTTCAATGACTTCAAAGTTCCATTGTTAACCCCAAAATAATTAAATTTAAGGCACGCCCAGGCATTTGGATGATGATACATATGGCAAAGGGAAGCCAGCACATATTCCTGAGTCCCGGTTGAGCCCTTTGCTTTCATCTTTCAGCGCCACATGTGTGGATCAGTGAGGATAATGTGCAGGTTTGAGAGGTGCTTCATTATTACAGCCCCCCCCCTCCCTTCCTCTCTGCTCCTAACATAAGAGAGAAAGGAGAGCAAAGGGCTGCCTTTATCTGCCTGACATTGATCCAGCCCTCTAAGATCCACACAAGTGTCCAGAGGATGAGTTCTGAGGATTGATTTCAGATTTGAGGATTTTGCTGATTTGATTCTGTGGTTACATTATGTGCGATTGTTGAACCTTGTTTGGTCTGGGTTGGGTCCCCCTCATCAGTCTGGAGTTGAGGAAATGCTTTGCAGGAACGTTTCCTCCTTTTGTCCCCCTTTGTCACCATCGAGGCTCCCTCCAGGGTCCCGACAGGAAATAATCACATCCAGATCCTGACCCGACAGGAAAAGAAAAGAAATGATGTTACTGATCTTTGCACATGTTTTCTTTTTCTACTTGTTGATTGTTCTGATTCATGATGAAATGTGATGGGTGTTTCAATAAAGACGTGTTTTCACTGTTCTCGGGATAACTCAATGTTTTTGTCTCGTTATGTCAATCAGGATCTGATTGAACCTCCCACAGCCTTGTTAGAAGGTAAACATGAAAAGAGGAGAAATCTGAGTGCCAGCTTTGAGGCATAACATATTCTGAGCACCGTCGGAGCCGGGCCACAGCGGAGAGCGTGTTTTATGCCCCCGTCATATCTATTCAAAATAACAGTAATTTTAGTCCCAGCACTAATGTATTCCTAATTTAAATTAGCCAGTTTCTCAGCATACAACTGAGACTTCATGTGAAACTTTCTATTAAAAAAAGCATTGTGAAAAATTTGCTTCAAAATGTATTCTGTACGTGTACTCAATTAACATATATTGTCCTCGGATAAATGTTTCCATGAGATAAAGAGCTTCCATTGTTTCTTAATTTCTGGGGGAGAACGGCTTTGCAGGGAGGATCTACTAAATCCAGAGGCACATATGGGAATGTATAGAGTGCTGATCTTTGCGGGCTTACAGAGATATAGAGTGAGCAGGGGATTTATTCATCTTAAGCCAAGAGAAAATCAGTAATGCAGATTGTCTTTAAATTGGCATCAGTTTGTTTGATGCCGGAACTTCACGTCTAAAGTGCAAGAAAATGTAGCTATGAAACATCTGAATTTTTATGAGAGACTCTCTTGTGTAGTAGCACTTTGGCAGTGCTGAGTTTCAACAAGATCACAACAAGCTGTGCAAAGCAACTCCCACAGAGTCTCCTACTTGTAATTAAAGCATTTTATAGCAAAGCTGTGACTATTTCCAACTGTGATTTCCAGTTTTGTGGCCTTGTGGAAAAAGATTTTGACACTTTGTTCTCAAGTCAGTTGTTCCATCGAGTAAAACGTCTCTGAAGCACAATAGCTCTTTGTTTACCATCAGTTCACTCGGTCTATGGGACTGCGAGCTGCCTCGATGCTGTCATCCAAACCCTGCACACATATCACTACTGTTTACCATCTGGCACCAGTAGAGATGTTTGCTTTCAACTTTTCCCCTCACAGTACAACCATCAGGAAAATATATGCACTATCCTGCCAAGAACTGGCCTAGATTACGATGGCGTGCATTAAAGAGCTTTGATCAGAAACATTTTTAGCCGCTCTCTTAGCAGCTGGTTGATCCACCATTGTCCAGACTGAAATATCCTTCCCTTCTTCTCTCTCTTAACTATTGAGCTGATAGCCATGACATGTGGTGCAGACATTCAAGACGAACTGTAATAACTTAACAATTTCACTTTGTCCAGGTCTTTACTTTTTTTTTTTTTTTATCCAATCCCTGGAAAACTAATGGCATTCTTGTTGTTCTAGTGTTAAATGGCAAGTGTTAGCATCTTAGCCCTCTAAAGTATGACGGTGAATGTCACCGCATGTTAGCACGATAATGTTTGCATTTAGTATTGTTGTGCCTAAGTACAGCCTCATGACAGTAGACTCCTCTTGTTGGCTCCGCCAGGAAGGCTGTGTTTTTGGTGTGGTTTGTCTGTTTGACAGCAGTATTACAGAAAAATTGGTGGACGAGTGTGACATGGGACAAGGGAGAACCTTTTGGAGTGGCTCTAAATCACGCTGTTGGATCCACAAATTATTTTTCACTTTCATCGCAAGATAGACTATTTGGCTGACTAAATGCCACATCTTAAAATCCAATAGATGGCAGTAAAGTTTAATAGAGACAAAATATAGGCCATTCTAGAAATAGAGTCACTACACATTACAACATTCACCAGTGATCCTCTGGGATACACATGTACTTGTTCAAACTTAATAGAGCAAGCAGTGGAGAACTCAGTGGTTTCATGGGGGAAACAGAAGCCAGTAAGACAGCTGAGAAGTGAGACTTCAGTGAGGCGCAAGTGTATTTTGACATCAATGTAGTAGTTTTGGAAATATATCCAGATACTGGTTGCAGTTGCATATTTGCACATCATAGAAGAGTGGACCTTTGAGTGAGGCAATAATTCTGGTATTATTCATAGTTTTTCTTTTTGTCAGGAAATCCCATCAAAAGTCCAGAACCAACAATAAACTGACACCATGAGCAAGTATCAAGTGCTATATATGAGTCACAAAGTTGCACTATGTTTCTTCATCATGAACAATAGCTCTGTGATGTATTTTATTCAATCCCACATACACCATCCTGGTGCTGGCAATGTTCTCCAGAGCACCAAATATGTATTAATCCCCAGCTGAAAATAGTCCACAGCAAAAACATAACTCACTCCTGTTTGAGTAACGTTTTCTAATACCTACAAGGCCCAGTTGTTCTGGGAATTATGTGAGTCTTTTTTTAAAACTGAAACTAGATATCTGCGAGCCAGCTTTTAAGATTCACTGCTTGGTGCTCAGTGCTACAGACAGAAAGTAATTAATAAGTCAAAGTATTGAGAGTTGGACTAAAACAGTGTCGGTTTTAGTCTTTTCATTGGATTTATTTATAAGAGAAAATATAGGGTATAATTTCCAGAGAGGACAACATACGCCCTAGATAAATGAGCCATCGATTTGCTGTGCAGTATTTACGTAATCAATCCGTCTGGTATACTCGTGTCTGCTTTTCTCTTTTTCCTCTCTCACACACCTGCCTCCTATTTTCTCCCTATTTTCTCCCTATTTTCTCCCTTTGCATCTCCTGACATTTGGAGGGGAACAGATGGAGATCGTGGCCGGGTCGGTCGAGCCAGAGGCAGCAAAGGAGATGGGATTTTTGTAACAACAGGGGCACAGTGAAGGGTACAACGAATGGCCAGCTGCCCCCTGTCTCCCGTGACGCTGGCCCCGGCGCTGTGTTGGTGACCCAGTCAGTTCAGAGCCACTCGGCCTGTTTAATTCTTACCTAGCCTTGCTAAGTTTCTCATATTATGAGACCTTTTCTTGTCTCCAGATCTATCACAGATCTCTGACCTCACTTCCCCCGCATGTGCTTTTCACACCGCTGAGCAAAAGTAGTCAGAGCTGCGCTGAGTTCTCGTTATACCATCACGACTCCTGACAGCAATTATCTGCCCCAGACAATGTTGATGCATGTGAAGAGATGTGTCTGGCTGCATGGGCTGAAGTGCACTAAAGTAATCACTTCTTACTTTGTCTTGTCATCTTTGCAATAATTACAATTTCCTTCACATTTTGATCTAATTAGAACTTCTCCTTTGCCCTTTAATTGTGCAATTTGCCTGAGAGCTGGTGTGTAAAGTGAACATCTGTATAGAGGCTCTTGTTACCAGAGCAGGAACCGAGACAGATGCGCTGATGCCCTGTGTATGTTCAGTGTATGTACCCAAGAGATCTGTGTAGAAGGAGAGAGGGAAAAAGGCATAAGCTGAATCAAGCTGTTCCTCCTGACATACTCACCCCAAGTTGCGCCCTGTCACCTTGGAAACTTGGTCTCAGCTCAACTTGGCGAGCCTTAAATCACTCCTCGCTCTTGCAGACTTGTGGCTGGTGCTGTGAATATGGCTCTGTTCGATCAGCCTCCCCCTCTTGCTGCATCGTCTCACACTGTGGTCGAGAGCAGCCTTCTTTTCTCGGGGTACGGAGGAGCTTTGCGGGGCTCCCTCCCTTTCTTTGTGAGGTCGGAGAGTCTGTGATGAGGGTAAGGTGGAGGCTTGCGACCTCTGCGGCCTTGTGCTGTAGGTGGTTTTGCCGTGGCTGCAGAGGCGGTGCCCACGTGTGAAGGTCCTGCTGCGGATGCTCTCCTCGCTCTGTCAGCGATGGACACAGTTTGAGTCTCTGAATTGGTGGGTGGGCAGCTAGCAGACGGAGGCTGGGTGGATGAAGGTGAGAGTGAACCAGCATATGGAAGGTCACTTTGTGGGGTCTGATAAGACCAGACTTTGGTCTCTACGATGACAGAAGGGCTAAGGGCAGGGGGCGGGTAAAGCTTCGGAGACAGAGTGGAAGGAAGGGAGACGGGGCTGATCCCGATGGAGGAGGAGGAGGCCCTGGGGGAGTGAGGCTGAGAACCAGGGCTGCCGGGGTGATGGAGGTTTACTGTCAGAGGGGATAGACCAGGAGTGGGAGGCCGAACAGGGAGGCTTCTTTGGGGAGAGAGAGAGTGGTCATGGGAGGTGAGGTTTCGAAGTGGAGGTGGACTGGATGAAGGGAGGTTACTGGTGTACGGCAGCCGCTCACCTCGCCTGGGAGAAGAACCCAGACTACAGGTGAAGCGAAGAGTCTGACTCCGGTCTGATAAAAGCCCAGAGGTTACCGGGCCCAGCTGCACATTTGGTGGAGACTGGCTCCTGCTACGATGGTCCCTCCTGAGGGTGCCAGATGAGTCCATGGTTCTTGGCTGGTTTTCAGGCTCTGACAGTCTCTGATGGGCGCTACCTACCGTCCCCTCGCTGGAGCTGGAACCTGAACTGTAGGTGCTGTCGCTGGGAGGTTTGGCGCTGCCTCCTTCAGTCTGCTGCTGCTCCTTCTCATTCAGATCGATAGACGAGGTTAGGTCGTCAATCTGTTGCACCACCTAGAAAACACACACAATGATTGATAGACACAGTCAGTATTATTACTTCCTAAAGGGCCTAAGGCCAAAACAAATTGTTGTTGTGCCCCTACTGACCACAACTATACATGACAGTTTCTTTATTTCCTGTCAGTCACCCAGAAACCAAATGCTACTTTAGATGTGACATTGACATTGCAACAATTTAGTGACTAATCATTGAAGTAATTTTTTTCAAGGAAATTTGGAAAAATTTTACATAACAAGAGGTTCTCAAATGTAAATATTTGCTAGTTTCCTTATTTAATAATAACTTGAGCTGCAGAGAACATTGATGGGTATATTTCACTACCTTGCCTGAGGTTCCCTCTAAATAAATTACTTGACACCCAGTGGTCAATAAAATTGAAATAATTTGATAAAATTCACGTTTACAATAAATGAGCTCAGTATAAACTGCAATATTTCATGTTTTAAAACTAGATTTTGAGAGAGCCTGGAGGAGCTGTTATTTTTCTTCAGACGAACAACTTGCCAGAAAATTAATCAAATCCTGCAGACAGAGATAGAGTAAAGTAAACTTTTGGGGCCCCTAGAGGTTAGGGGTCTTCAGGCAGCATGGTGGTGAAAAAAGAGACGTAATGGACTGAAAACAGGGCGCTCCACTGTTTTTTATATGAAGAGATCAGTTTACCTCCAACAAGGAGTAGTACTGAGCCTGTAAAAACAGATGATATCATGGTGATGTTGTCGGTTACTGCAGCCTGAGCTAAGAAACTTCAGAGTTTTTTTTTTTTACAGAAAGCTTTAGTTACCAAGCAGAGAGGGTTTAATGAAAGACACCAAGAGTGACATCACAACCTCTGATGCTTCAGTTTTGACCCTTTTTTGTTCTAACTTTCCCTTCTGAGCCCCCGACTTCAGGAAAGTGTCACAATAAGTAATGTAAGGAATTAAAATTGTTTGCGGGTTATCGTCTGTTTCCATCACTCTTGTAGTCAATAAAACACATTCAAGTGAAAAATGTTGGATTCAATTTTCTTAATTAACGATTTCAAAACTCACATTTGAAAACATCTTGATTAATCTTTACTGGATCATCTCATCTGTTAATTAACAATTAACAGTTTCCACCTTTGCCTGCGTGGGCAGCAGACAGCAAGCAGTATAGAAGTGACAGCGACCGAGGGGAAACAGAAGACAGATCCAATATCCACTCAAAGATCCCCGGCTGAATTTGAACTGGAGACATTGTGTTTACTTGGTCAGCAGCTTGAACTCCTAAGCCACAAGGACATCTGGGAGACTTCTTTCAATATGAGTCATTGCTAACAAAATGATTGATAAGTGTAGAACTGCAGCCTCTGCACTGTATCGTAAAATAAATAGTTTTTAAGTCTGTATTTGTATATGTATAGCTCTAATCTTTAGGTATGCCGCATAATGCAAACATGTTGAAATCAGCCAAGAAAGGATAAGATTACTAAAAGTGAATGTAAGCAAAATGTAAAGGAGCTTCTCAGCTAATACCTCTTACTGGATCGTAAAAAGCACATTATACAGGACAATACATCATACACAGGCATACATGTGTGGATGCATTTATTTAAATGAATGCAGAGCATGTGATGCACAGCACACATAAATGCTCAACACAAAGACACACACACACACACACACACACACACACACACACACACGCACACACACACACACACACACACACACACACTCACGTGTACAGTGATAGAGGCTGGGGAGATTGGAGAAAATTACGCTGGGGAAAATGTTTGACCTATCTCACCACCTGCTCTGTGTGCACAGATGAATCCTGGGCCCATGCTGGATGAAGTATTGTAGTGTTCTCTGTGTTCAACAACATCCTTGCTGATGTCAAGAGATGACCTGATTTGTCTTTTTTTTTTTTTTGTAGCTTTTTTAGCAGGGCATTTCATATTACTTTGAAGTAGAGCACATCAAGTGACTCTGGGCAGGTGCTGCTTGTCAATGTCAGGAATCAGAGGAGATAAAAAAGCAGGCGACCCTGGTTTTCATCTGCCGCTTCCGAGTGTTTGTTAAAAACAATGTTTTTTGGACGTCTCAGGTATCCTCACAGTGCTGATGAGTGCTCAGAGACCTTTGTTGTGGAGCTCAGTCATTTAAGTTTCATTTAACTCTTTAACTCTGCTGCTGTTTCGCCTGACGTTCTGAGTCATAGTGCAGTTTTTGATCTGTCAAACTGCCTCGGCAGAAGACCACGATCATATTCATGTCTGAGCTTGCTTTTTCTGATGTTTTTTTTTTTCTCCCTCTGCAGGAGAGAGAGAGGTCTTTAGCGTTGCTGTAATATTTGTTTAGTCTCTGTCTAAAATGTTTTAAAGGCTCACTCCAATTCCTTTTTATACAGTGATTGATTATTAAATTATCAATGCCTCTGCTTGCTGCTCATGCAACAGAATGATTAAAAAGGGTTTTGAAATAAATATGTGACCAAAGTCTTCTCTGATGCTTTATCTTCCTTTGATCTGTCGTCTCTGTTGTGAAATTTTTTAGATTTTTCCATTGCAGTGTCTGCTTGCAGCCCCTCCTCCTCATCATCTGTTTGTGAAGCCTATGTGCTCTGTCATCAGTGTTACATTAATGCTGTCACACAAAACCTCACCGGCCAGGATGATGAGGTTACTACTTTAGGGTTAGCTGTGACCCTGCAGATGCAGATCAAAATGCCACGAGCTGAGATTTACGTGTGACTCTTACTGGATGGGTCAGAATACGAGGCCGAGATACTCTGACATAAATGGATTACAAAAAGCATCGGACGCTATCCAGCTGTGCCCGGAGCAGCATCTGTCCATAAGAAGGGAGAGTGGAGGAGGAGATGAGAGAGGGGATGTGAGAGGAGGAAAGAGAGATGCAGAGAGGAAAGCTTTGCCTGATGTCAGACAACATCATCTCAACAACCTCTGAATGCATCAGGCAAATGGGGCATAGCTATTGTCTCATTCACCCCTATGAAAATGTGTGCATGACTGGAGCACAAGTGCCGCGTATGTCTGGAGACAGATGACAGAGGAGTTAGAGAAACAGTTGGCAAATTGTGCCGGATTCATGCAAACCTGCTGCTGACTTATTAATGCATATTCAATTCTGCTGAGGACGTGCATTTGTACTCTGGCTTGTTATCTGTAGGTGCACAAGACCTCAAGCCCTTAAGCATAAACGTCATGAACATTTCCTGCATGACGAAAGTGTCTAATTTAATGTAAGAGGATACAGCAAAGTCCTGGAAAGAAATGTGATGATTTGAGACACTAAATATCTTTTGTCTTGTTGTGTCTTTGCAGAATCAACAATAATCAGTCACGTTACCTCTCTCATTTCCTGGTGGACGTCCCTCAGAGCTTTGAGAACCTGCTCTAGGTTGTCCACCACTCGTTTGATTTGGTTCCGAACCACCTTCCTGCTGCAGTCTGCAGTCCTTTGTGACTCCACTTCACTGCGTGGTCTGTTCCGGACCCACGTCTGATTGAGACCCAGGACTGTGACCCCCTCTGAGCTCGGTCTGGGTTTCCTGGGGGCTCGGAGAGTTGCGGAGCAGCTCAGGCCTCTGTGAGGAACCTCAGTGGAGAAGATGGCTCCATTGAGGGGCCCATAGAAACCCTCCACAGGTGGCTCCCTCAGCGCCGTCAGGTCTCTCTGGCTTTGCGAGCTCCTGCTGTGTTTATTGATGTAGCCGAAGCCGGAGCTGAACCCATGCTGCCTCTCTATTAGTCCCTGAGTGTCTGAGCTCTGCCAGCTGGATGAATGGAGGTCTCTCTGCAGGCGGTAGGTAGTACGGCTGGAGTAGTCCCACACCTTCCCCCTTCTGTCCTCCGTACACATCACAACAGGCACCTTACAGTTTGGCTCCTCGGTGAGCAGTGCAGGAACAGGAACAGGAGGGGGTCCCACTAGTGGCCCATACTTCCTGACTGAGGTGCCAGTCTGTTCACTCTGCGGCTGACGTGGGCTCAGGTGGCTGCTGTGGTTCCTAACAAAGTTGTGCTTGTCCTGAGCGGTGGAGGAGCCGTCATCCAGACCCTGCGGACCGTCCCCTGGGCTGATCTGTGTGTTGGGGTCTGCATCCAGCTCTTTAGTCTGTTTCCACCTGGCAGGACTCTCCTCCCTCTGCTTCCCCAGACTCCCTGGCAGGATGTGGTGCCCCCTCAGCACCACTGGCAGCATCCTCGCCATCCCCACGCCATTACACCGAACTTCAGCCTTTTTTGCCCGCTCCTTCCCCTGGATGGAGAAGAAACCGATCCCCTTGGCTCGCTCCAGTGGGGTCAGGTTGTTGCGGGCCTCTGAGCCGGATTTGTACGGTCCGTTGAGCCCCAGGTCACTGCTGTGGTGAGGCTTCAGAGTATTGCGCAGCCACGGGATGAAGTGAGCGGTATGCGACTTGAAGGCTTTCTGCTCCCCAGGTGCCGGAGCCCCGCTGTCGGAGAACATAGTGATGGATGATGTCCAGCAGCCTCACAGAATGAAGAAGAAGCAGGAGAGGAACAGGAGGACTCCTGAGACACAGAGAGCTTCCTCCTCTTCTTCCATGAATCTCCTCCTACCTTTGCCATTAACGTATGCTCTATCCACTCTGATGTTTACGCTCTTTTCCCCTTCCCTCTCACTCTCCAAAACTTTTATCTGCTTTTACCCCTCTCGGCTCAGGTCCCACCCACCCTCTCCCCTTTTCCTGCTGAAGCCTGCTTCTGATTTTATCGCCCTGCCTTTTCTCCCTCTTCTCTTCCCTTCAGCTTCTCCTCCCACTACTCTGTCCGTTGTAGTGCTCTTGAGCCCCTCACCCCCTCATTGGGCCGGCCTTGGAGATGCTGAGGGCCTCTCTCTCTCTCTCTCTCTCTCTCTCTCTCTCTCTCTCTCCGTCTTCTCCTTCCGCCTGCCTGCGTCTCACTGGCTCGCTAGCTGTGGAGGCTTCCTGTCTCTACATCTCTCTCTCTCTCTCTCCCCCCCGCACTGCGCTGCGCTGCCTCCTATCCTCGCTCTTTCTTCCTCCCACTCCCTCTCAGTGCTCTAACTCCCTTTCTCTATTTCCCTCTTCTCTCCCCATCTCTATCTCTGTCTCCTCTCCCGGTTACTCTCTGCTCTCTTCTGAGAACCCCTTATCATCCTTGGTCTTTGCAACTCTCTCCTCTCTTCCTCCCCTCTATGTCACTACTCCATCCGCCCCCACCCCACTTCCAATTTGCAAGGGAGAACAGCTGAAGTTCAATCAAGACGCCAGTATTAATAATCCCCCGTTAGCGAGTCTATATCCACGTGATTCCCCCTGCCTCCGTTCTCATCTGATTACTCCTTCCCCGGCTCAGCCCTCCACAATTAAATGCTGCTTAGGACACCAGAGGGGGGTTAAAGAGAAGGGGAGGATGGCAGCAGGAAGGGATGAAGGAGGAATGGTAGGGGGGCACATAATTGCGACCTACGAGATCAGAAATCAGCACCAGTTTGACAGAAACTATAAGCTGCCCAGCTACAAACAACAGCCTGCCTGTGGCACGGCTCTCCCCAGCTTATTGGAACTGTCAGCAAATAGAGTCACGTTACAGTCCTGTTGTTTTCTTGTTTTTATTTTCTGCCACACATCCACCTTCTATTTGTTCCAATTATGCAGAGACAGCTGCTATTTTCGGGTTTCTCATTTGAATTCCAATTCTTAGCTGTCTGGATTAGATTTCTTGTGTCTGACAAGCTCAAAGATGCCTCCTAGGTGCCTTTTCACTCAACTGCGGCTGCAATAGATGGGTCCCTCCCTCTCTGGCAGCATCCGAAATGAAAAGACGGCAGCAGAGCCACACAAAAGCCCTGACAGTTTGCTGTCACTCAGCACTGAGACACTCAAAGCCTCTGTCATTCTGTTAGTCAGCACAGCAATCTACTCCTGTGGTACTGCCCTGTTAAAATATGACTTCATTCACTGACGTGTTCCACTACACAGGTACATGGAGGGAGAGGAAATACAGTCACAAGCTGGGTATAATCTGCAGGCTAAGAAGATTCCTGCCTACATGTCGACAGACAGCTGTCAGCCTGTAATGACCATTAGTCTGGATAAAAAAACAAAAACAATATAGAGTGGAAGTAATAGAGCAGCCACGATTAATCCTTTGGCGCTTCTTGTTCCACACGACATGCTGCTGCACACAACCACGACTGTTTAACAGTGGGAGGCTGTGTTTGTTTAAAAAAATAAGAGTAGTCTGTCTATATTGTACATTGCATATGTGAATGCATGTATAATTTAAATTTTAAACTGAATTTCTCATTGACATAATGATTCATCATTCAAGATGAAGTGCTCAGTCACATGTTTCAAAGTACTGTGCAGAATGATCAAAAATAGATATCACTCAAGCACAGATAAAGACAGAAAATGCATCCGTACACATAAAAGGCTTGATAAAAAAAAAAACCCAAAAAGGAAACAGTCTCGAGTTTATTCATTTTTGGTGCAAATCTGGGCCTTTTTTCACAAAAACGATTTGCTGCCAGCACTTACACACAGATTGCAAATGGTGACAGCCTCTTGTCATTACAAATGATTGTCATTCCCAAACTGCAGATGAATTTACAAGTGCTACAGTCCTCTTCCACGCTCTTGCATGGGTCAGAAGTGTGGCATTTCTTTTGATGAGATAAAAGTGTCAAAATTAACACAAGAGAAGATGATGTCATGATGCAAGTTCCATGAAATGGGCCCCTGATTCTTGAAGATGTAGGTCGCTGCCCTGCGAAAAGCAAATATCGCCAAATGTTTTTGTATTCTTTTTATATCAAATGAAAGATAATTGTTACTTTATGGTTCAAGAAAATAATTGGATGTATGTAAAAAGCTCAATGTCACAAAAGAAAAAGCAGGGTTATCTCGTGAAAAGTTTTCACAATAAGACCGTGATGACAGGTTTGTTGTGGAGTTAAAAAGTTTAAGATTTACTCATTTCCACAACCTCCCTCAGTGTGTGTGTGTGTGTTCGTGTTCTTGTTTTTATACCCAAGTATGGACTTTACCCTGAATGCACATTGCGGGGATCAAATTAGAAGTCCTCACAGGTCTGTGAGAGCATACTTTTTTATGGGTTGTGACTTTTAGGTTTAATGGTTGGAGTTGGTTTAAGGTTAGGCATTATAGCTGTTATGGTTATGATTAGGGTAAGGGCCTGGGGAATGTATTATATCAATGAGTGTCCCCACAAGGATAGTGAAACAAGCCTGTGTGTGTGCGTTAAAGACCTTGAATTCATGCTTCTTGTACTGTAAAACTCTCAAGACATCCTCCAATCAGCCTCCCACTTTGTGAGGTCCATAAATAACATGGCAGCAAAACACACAATCATTGCTCATTTTAAAGTCAATGTGGAAAAAATAAGTGGCTGTCACAGCTGAAGTCCATCTAATGCTGGCTGGGCAGCCTCTTGAGACTGTTTGCCTTCACTCCATCTATTAGATTAATATACTGCATGCTGTATGTATGTGAGTGAGTGATTGAAGGGCAACCACAGAGGGGGAATATGCAGGGAAACATTTCACTGTTTGTAATATGTCCTCTTCTATTCCAAACTGCACTTTTCAAACAGGAGGCCTTTTTTGTCACCATCATACATCAGCTGGTAGCAGAGGGGGAAGACAGACAGAGCATATGGCCTCCTTGTAACCTTGTCCACTCCCTCCTGTAGCGCTCCCTCGCTTGTTTTGAGTCCTGTAACAGGCCGACTGCCCATCGAGAGGCAACAGAGCGTGTGCGCTGGCACTCTTCAGCTGCTCGCATGTGTGTTTGCTGAACTTCCCCGCCACTGCAGATACAGTTTCCTAGTTGAATTTCTTTGACACAGACAGAGAGAGAGAGCACTCCAATGAAAACCTTACATAACTTGGTGGAAAAGATAGATGTAAAAGCAGTGCTTTGAAAGGCAAAGGCCCCATGTCTGTCAAAATTTCCTCTGCAAAATGGCTTTTAGTCACAGTGCAGATGCCTCTGGGCACTTGGGAACTTTCTACAGCCACCTGGACGGCAGAAAGGTGCAGTCTGGAGGAGGATTATGTGTGCTCACATGACTGTCTTTGGCTGTGTATTTACACAAAGTGAAAATGAGAAGTTTTTTGAGAACACAATGTTCTTTTTTGCGGTATTAAATATGGAAGTGAGCAGATGTTGTCTTCCCTGAAGTGTCCAGTATCGTGCTGGTGATAATCCTGAGGGGTTCAGCAGGGTGTGTATGTACGTGTGTGTGCAGCAGTGTCTTTCCCATCCTCTCATGTATATTTTTGTGTTGTTTGCTTTTGGATTCCCCTCCGCCGTGCTTTTCATCCTTGAACAACACGTCAGTCAGGTGCTCTCTGAGGACTAGAGTGAGAGAAGAAGAGAGAGACGTGGGGACACCAAGAAAGAGTAAAAGAGAGACAGAGAAAAGGGGAGGAAGACAGGGGGGGAAAAGAGTTTTGAAAGACTTCTAACTTCCAAGCTGACTGTCATAGCTGTGCTTGCCAGAGGGGAGAGCACCTTTAAGCATACTGGATGAGTAACGATGTGGAGGGACTACAAAAGCAAAGTAATACATAATAAGCAGCACTCACTCTGCTCTGCCAGCTAACCTACATGAGATTGGTGTTGGGGGGGGGGGGGGGATTTGGAAGTGCTTAAAAGGTCTGCAAAGGCATCAAGTAAAGAGGGGCTTCTCCTTTACCAATGTGCACATGGCGTAATAAGATTTAGAAAGTGTGGATGTCTCCGCTTGATTGTAATGTTGATCTTGACACGTGGATTTCCATAGAAATGAGGAACAAAAACAGACAATGCGGCGGCTAAATCAAAACGTGACAAAATGTTTTACATACTGTATGTAACCTCAGTTACATTAACTCAACATTTCACCTGTCACTGCTGCTGGAGGATAGAAACCTGCCTCTGCTTAATGCTGCAGTATAAATCAGCAAATACATATTTCACTGTTGGTTTTCTTTGAAAGATACAATAAAGCTGGCTTCATAGAAATAGGCAGTTGAATCATTTCTGTTCCTTAGTGCCGCCCATCCTTTGACTGCAGTCCCAGTCCGTTTCCTCACTCATTAGGCCTAAAAGGCTTTTCTTTTTCTGGCTTCGATGATGAAAGAAAATCTAGAAATAGGGCCGAGTGGTGTTGTTGTACGAGTGCAGACCAGTGCCTGCTGTTTGAACACAATGCCCTGTTGTTTGGTTTTTGCTACGCCACCCAGAACTCAAACATTAGGGTGTTTGTGCCGGTATTGACATGCAGCCATACTTTACGGTGTCATGCCAAAACCAACCGCCTGTATCCTTGCAGGGATGGGAGCGTGAAACATTCCAGCTCGCTTTGTCCTTCCTCGCAAGAGATGTGCATGTGTGCAGCCGAGCGAGGAAGTCGTCCCTTTTGATCCCGGAGAGACGTGCGACGCTACAGTAGGTCAGCTCAACTTTGTTTAGCTCAGGTTTAGAGTCTGCTCCACAAATCATAACTCGGTAATCTGTGCTTGAACACAAGTGGAAAGAGTAATGGGTCCTCCGCATGCCTCATCTTTTTCAGCTACCTTCTTAAGATGCAGGCACGCTCCTTTGCAGTCACTTCATTATGTAGAAATGATAATTATGCCCCAGTGGAAGCTGGCTTCACCAAAATGTATTGGAGCCCTCATTCACATCCACTGATAATCAAGTCGTGACTGTCATTTGGAAATTTTTAATTTTCAGAACGTGTTTGAGTGAGACATACACACTGGGAGGGAAAAATAAGCAAATTCAACAACTTTTATTTCCACTCAAATACTTTTACCTCTGAGTTAACTACACTGCAACAGAGGATGAGGAGAAATTAATCATTTGAGTTGAAGTGTTTGCTGTACTTTGACATCATAGTAAAAGGAAGAAGCGCATGAACAGAAAGTAAGATTTGGCTGAGCGGTCCTTATATCTCAGTTTACTCACACTGTGATAAACTCAAGGGTGAGTCCCCACACACACACACACAGATGCATGTTGAGATAATGACCGTATTAGAGGCTAAATGGGCACTTGGTTCTGCAGCAGCTTTTCGAGTGTGCTGCAGGGCGGATCGGCAGACGTGCTGCAGGCCAAATTATCATTCCTAAATCTGAGAAGCAGCAAAGTCAATGACAGATTAAACTCCGACTGAATTCACGCAGAGCTCTCCACTCCAAATTAAACTGCAGCTGAGCTGAATGTTTGAACGTCCAAAAACAGAAGTCTTTCCGTCTTACTCATTTCCTGTTCTACCTTTGACCGTGGCGTGGGCCTCGCAGGAAGTGGAAAAAAGTGACCCAAACATGGAATTGTTTGTCAGTCAGATGAGTTCGTGTTTGCTTTTATGGTTTCCGAACAATGCTGGGAGCAGGAGGAGGAAGGGATTTGGACGACTAAATCCAGGCCAGACAAAGTCAGATTACCCTCCTGATCTGGCTGGAAAATTCCAGCATCCAAAATACTGATGAAAGGACAGGGTGCATGATTAAAAAAAAAAAAAAAAGAGAGACAATAAATGTATTCTTTTAAAAAAGTAATTTGTATTATATTTGTTGAATACAGAAACACAAAAACAATCATATGTACATGAATGAAAATAAAAACATTTCACAATTCACAATAGTAAAAATGAAAAGTAGGTTTCATTTGAGAGCTTTAGTGACATAAGTGAGGCGGCTGCAGGCGGTTTGTGGTGCTTTTGTTGCGTCACAGATGTTAAACCGAGGCAGATTTGAACTAGCCCTGAGATGTGGATGGATTGGAGAGAAAGGCATCGAAAGACAATTAAAGTCAACTGTTTTGGGGGACTTAGGAAAAAGGATTTATTAAAAACCTTCCAAAACGATGCGGTCAGAGTCACATGGGGCTAACAAATGAGAATACACTCAAGGATGTCATCTAAGAATTAAAAGGTGAATAATAATTAAAAAAAAAAAAAAGAAGCACAACAGCCGCCAGCTTTGTCTTCATTATCACCAATCGCAGGGTTAAAATGATCAAGTGCATATTGTTTTCTGAAGTGTTCCTCTGGAAAAAAAAAAAAAAGACTGCATTTTTACTAACATCAGTTCCTTCTTTTTGTTTCTTTGGCAGAGCTGCTGTGGAAGAAGTTAAAGTTTCAGCAATCCTATCTGGGAAAGCACAGCACTTATTACACGGCTCAATTTCCAATTCTCTCACAGGTGTACACACACACACACACACACACACACACACACACACACACACACACACACACACACACACACACACACACACACACACACACACACACACACACACACACACACACACACACACACACACACACACACACACACACACCAAAATGAGGCCGCAGCACAAAACAATCTCCCAGACAGGCTCAGTGATACAAAAGCACAGACAAAAAGGAACGAGAGCTATTATGCGAGGTGGGTGGGATAACAGTAACCATTCATATGCTTCTTTATAAGAAAGAAAACACTGGCATATTTCACTCCATTAAAAGAACGTGTGTGGTGCAAACACAGACTGTTATCTCCATCACTTCGCATGAGGCTTCTGTGCAGTGAAATAGAGTGGCTGCTCGACGAAGGCAAGCTCCAGGGCCATTATACCACCCCAGAGCGGGGAGCTATAATTGCAGCAGGAGAGTACAATCAGGTACAGTGTTTGTCTCTGCTCTAATCTCCTCACCCTGCCTGGTCCGCTTCATATATATGCTGCAGTAGTCGGCCAGCCTTTCATCTGACTGCTCAGGGGGAGCCTTTTTGGTTCACATCAGTCAGAATTTGAACGAGAGCTTGAGCGCTTTTAGGACACACCTGAGGGAAGGAGCAACCAAAACCTGAAACACAGCTTCCCCTGGGCTCTGACATCTATTATGACAAGTAGTTGCTTAATTCCCTTCTGATAAAATGCCAGAGCAACCTTTCCAACCAAATAAGCATCCAGCCAACAGGACATGACCCACAACGCACAGCACAATCTAAATTCCTTCATGTTTATGGTCCCTGTATGACCCAAATACTTCGTCGTTGTTGTGGTGGCTATAAACCACACTATTAGAGGCAAAACTGGGTTTATAGATGCCCGACACAAAAGCCAGGCTTCTCTACAAAGCGGAGTTCAGTGCATGATGGGGAGAGCTGTAAAATGCAGGCTAAGCAGGATTACTCCACTGCCAACTGTGCTTCACATGGTTTCACTACTGCAGGAAAGTACAGTACAGCGCTTGTTCAGGATCGAGTGCAATACTACTTGTAGAAAAAAAACAAACCCCAAAAAACCAAAAGAACTTTGTTAGATCTGTGGAAATTCACTCTCTTTCCCCTCCTAGTGCTCCCCAAGCCATTTTTCGTCCATTAAAGGCAACTCAGAGATACAACTGAAGGCCTGTGCCTTTCATGTCTTTATGATTGAGAGAGAAAGAAAGCCTTTGGAATGAGGATACAAGTACGTTTTTAAGGCACAGTTGTCGAGGCTCCTACCCCTGAATATACTGATAAAAGTATAAAGTTTTACATTCAGTAAAAAACAAAAATAAAACCATCAGCTGCGATTTGTTAACTGTGAAGTAACACAAAAGTCAAGCTGGAGAGGAAATAAACTTTGGACTAACTAGTCAAGAGAATTTCAGTGTTACAGTAATGTCTGAAAGGCACACACACAAAACACAATCCGACCAATGAAAAGTCAAAATGTTTAGGATTGTAGTTTAAAAAAAAAAAAAAAAGAATCCCGCGAGACGGTACATGAGGGGTGACGTGGAGGTAAACCTGATGATGAGGCACACGGAGGTCAGAGGTTCCCCTCGTCGAGCATCTTGTTGACCCCGTTACAGATCCTCTGCAGGTGAGTGCGGTAAACCTCCGAGGGCCCGTACAGAGCCGCCAGGAAGTCGCAGTCGGCGAAGTGATTGAAGACGTGGTTGACTCGCGAGTGGCTCTTGGCTGTCAAGTGGCGTTTGATGGCCTGGTGCAGCAGCTCGCGGCAGTCGTTCAAAATGGCACTCATGACGCGGCGGTCGAAGGTGAACTCGATCTGGTGAAAACTGACCGCCGTCATGGCCAGAGTGTGGACTTTCTTCCTGTGAGACGACGAGAGAGAGAGAGAGAGAGAGAGAGAGAGAGAGAGAGAGAGAGAGAGAGAGAGAGACAGAGAGACTGTCAGTGTCTAATTCTGACCGGGGCAGCAGCAGGAAGTAAAAATAGAAACTGCTGTCTTATGATTTTCTTCAGAAACCCCTCATATATTAGTTATAGTATTGTCCTTCACAGTGACACATCTCCATGCCAATATAATCCCCATTCTCCATACTGTGCACTTATTTCCACTTTGCATGCCTCTGAGCTGAGTTTTACTGTTTTAGTGGAAAGTATATAAACTGATGTTAAAGTCAATTCCCTTAATTTGCTTCCATCAGCACACAAAAATGACTTCAGCTGCAGTTTTCTCTGCTTGAAGCTCGCAAGCACAACAGCATCCTCCTCATACACAATATACAGACACTTAAACAAACAGTATGTAATTTCTGTCACTCGGGGTCCCTCAAAACAATAACAACAACGGAGTTTGATGACTTTGTGAAGTAGCATGGGATATTGGGAGGTGTTTTCATTAGTAATCAATCACCACTGCAGATGAAAATCAATCTTTAGCCCAGCAGTTGGTGGCGGCTTTTCTCTCTTGGTGTGTTCAGCTATCTGTCTGCCTCCTTCAGCGATAATGGTACCTGTAATAAATGTTGTTTATTTGGAGATGAGTTGGGTGAATTAGAATGCACAATGGAAACACAATCGTTAGCTACTGTAGTTTGTCAGCTGCCAGTCCACCCATTTCTCCTGAGTGTTTCCCTAGAAGTAATAGCAAGTAGAGTGGGTGGAGTGGATATAACACCATTGAAAGCCAGTCTAATGACATGGATCTTTACCTTGAGCAAAATTATGGATTCTCTCTGTTTGAAAATGGTTGAAAACATTTTGAGTGAGCAAAGTACACAATTCAACAAAATATAAAACATAGTCCTCGTGGTCTGTCGACATTTTAGTGCAGAAAAGTTAAATTTTGTACCTTTCAGTACAATTTGAGTGGAGAACTAATCCCCTGTAACAAACACACACATGAAATCTTATTTAAATCAACAGAAAGAAATGCCGCATCATGTGGAGGAGGTTGGGGCACCTGCAGCAGCAAACAGCGCTGGCATTTGTGAAGAGCCTATGCACGATGCCATCATCGATCACAGATGACCGAGAGCCCGAGCAGCGTGATTCCTACGCACCCCACACATTGTCTTTGAACAGATATAATAATCATATTTTCTGATTTCCCCTGAATGCCGCATAATTGAGTGAAGTGAATGACCACACAGTTCAGAGTTTTGGGGCATTTTAGTGTTACAAGTCCATCTGAAATCAACCCTCGGGAGAATGGAGCATTAAGTGGACACATGCACACAGAGGAGGTGGTCGGGACTCTGGACGTTTGACTGGCAGCACCTGAACTGTCTGTGGGAGGGTGAGACAATCTAACTTGTGTTGGTAACTGTAAAACAGAAAGTTTTGTTAGCAGCTGTGTTGAGGACTTTTCCATGTGGGCTGACGGCTAATGGCTAAACTAGCAGAGCGTGTGAGCAATATCAGGGGAATCAGGACTGTTTGAATCTTCCATCATTTACATGATTTGGTAAGAGATTACCAACGTGTATGGGAACTGACAAAATAGGCAACATCTAAATCATTTCCGTAAATGACTCTTCCTGCCCACCTGAAGTTCTCCACCAGGATCAGCTCCTCGTTGCTGAACTGGTTGTTTCTGTAGAGCACGCCCAGCTTCACCACCATCTTGATTAAGTTCTTGATGATCTTCTGGGACTCTTTGCGGTTGCGGGTGAACTCCTTGGTGACGCGGTACAGCTCGTCCAGCACTTCGCTGCTGGTGTCGTCGATGAAGAGGTTGGCCATGCTCTTGGTGGCCATCTTGCTCATCAGCTTCTTCTGCGCCTGGAGGGCCAGGCTCTTGGTGCTGAAGGAGTCCATGGTCACGCCTGGGTCGAGATGACACAGAGACAAAGAGCGTTCAGTTAAACAGCAGCTGATATATGTTCCTTCAGGAGAGGCCTTTCAAATTATTGCGTGAAAACACGTTTGCTTTCTAGTGTTAAATATTTGATATCAAATTACAAATGAAAGCAGAAGAATTTTTCCTTACATATATCCATTTTGACTTTTTCATCTGAACGGCAAAACGTTAAACGGTAAACATATTACACTAACAGCTTGTAATGTGTGAGGCTATTACAAATAACATCTACTTTAATACCGTTTAAACTGCAGGGCCAAAAACTGTCCCCTTCATCAGATAATGAGCCGTGGCAGCTGTCAGATTAGCCCCAGCAACCCTTTGGCTTGGAGCCTACGAGGTAGTCGGAGGAGAATGAGTCATTACGAGTGTAGGAGGAAAGTCAGTTCCAGCACGACCACGCAAAGCAGGCACTGCAATCTGGACGTCTCATCAGCTGAATGCATTCAGAAAATAAGGTAGGCGCGCGCACGTGTGTGTGTGTGTGTGTGTGTGTGTGAACGCGAGCAGGAGACAGACAAGCGCCAGCTCATTCACTGCACGCGTGGCGTTGATTTACGTATGATGCCGTTTCGAAGTGTGCCTAGTGGGGTGACTCTGTGAAAGGCTGCGCTCATAATAGAGGCTCATAAAGGGGTTACCTGGCTTTCACAGCCGCCCACCCACTCACCAAATAAGGCAGGCCTACGGCACGCCACATCGTTCCAGGAGCTGCTTCTCAACGCGTTCTGTGGGTCACTTTTACAGGTTTGTACATTCTGTTTTCAAAAGAATTAAAAACAAGTCCATTCTCCTGTGCTCTCCCTCTCTAACCTTTGCAGATCCCAAGGTTAGCCTGGGAGTACACAAGTGTAAACAGAAACAAAAACTTGTTCTCCACAAGTGCCTTCCAGCAGCAGCGCAGGGGAATGAATAAGGGTGAAGAGGAGCCGGGAACTGTGTTGTAAGTTTCATTTTGATGCTCACCATTTTTAGATATTTACTCCAACAGCATTTCAGAAAAAAAAAAACAGGAGGAAAGGCTTTTTCAAGGATTTTTAAAAATGGCTGTCAAAACTGATGCTAGCGTCTTCAAATAGCGTAAAAAATATAAATACATTAATTTAGCAATTAAAACAAAGAAAAAGCAGCAATAAGAGAGGCCGGATACAGGTCATATTTTTGCTTTTTTAGGCTCCATGGATGATAAATATCAGTGTTTTGGTCAGTCAATCTCAAATATTTCAAAAACGATATGATGGATTGCTATGACGTTTGCAACAGATATTCAAGGTCCATTGAGGAACCTTTTTTTTTTTTTTTTTTTTTTTTTTTTGTGCCACCAAAAGGTTGATTAAGTGAGATTAAGGTATCTTGAGACTTATCGGATGGATTGCAGTGAAACTTGGTACTTGTATACAGGGTCCCCAGAGGATGAAGTGTAAGGTGACCCCTGACCTTTTATCTAACGCACACATCAGGCTTCATTCTAAAAAAAAAAGAATTATTAGGCTAACATGCCAAGATAATGTAGTGAAAATGAAACCTGTTGTAATATCAACATGCTAGCAAAGGTGCTGAAAGCTCTTTACTTTTTTGCGACTGAAATAAGTCCGTCATACATAAAAGATTTAAGGACTGGTACTGAATGTCACCTCTGATTCTTAATATTTTTGTTTACTTTAGTCATAGCTTTTGTAATTTTTGTCTGTACTTTAGGTTTTTCTAAGGCTACAGTTAAATTGTAATAAGTTTGGCTTCTTTCATCAAATTAAAAAAAAAAGCCTTGCAGCTCAGGATTACCATCATTAACTTGCCAACTATTTTCTCAGTTAAATGATGTCTTCAAAATGTCTGCTTTAGTTTCACGGAGGCAAATGTTTGTTTTGTGTGACCACCAGTCCAAAACACCAGGATGTTCAGTTTGTATCATGTAAATAAAAAAAACATCTAATTCTCACCTTCAGAGAAGCTAAAATCCCAGAATAGCTGGAGGGAAATAAGGTAATTAATGAAATAGATGCAGGTTAATTTTCTGTTAATAGACCGATCAGTTAAGGCTTATGCAAGCTATCAAACAAAATAGCTTTTAGGCATCAGTATGAACACTGAAATGAGATCAGCTCCGGTGAAGAAAATATTAAACAATCCTTAAGCCAAGTAGGAGGATTTTGAGGAAGTGACGAAATACACACACAAATAAAGGAAACACTTTTGGACCTCAGGGGGAAAAAAAACAAACCCTCAGATCTTGTTTCCTTGATAAATCTCCCGACGTGTCACTGACAAACTAAATGTAGCCTAATAGGTTTACTGCCATGGGGAAAACAGGTAAGTATCTAAACATTCCCATCATGGTAGTGGTTTCGTCTTCATGCACTGAAACTATGCATGACTCGCCTATCCACATACTGGAGTATAACAAAAGTTCAAAGCAGGAGCGGATGTATTTAGTGCAGCACAAAGAGCAGTGACATATTCCTGCTGAGTGACTTGTGATTTTTACTTTTGTTTGTACTAGAAGGCAGTGCATCTGCTGCTATACACCGTGTAACTTTCAATCCTTTCTCTCTCTCTCTCTCTCTGCAAAGCCCCTCTAAGAATATCAATAAGACTCCTTGGAGAGTGTGTCAGCAGGCTGCTTCCCAGAGAGGAGACACATGAGGAGTGGGTGAGCAAAGACACAGGCAGCAAAATGTAGAGGAAAAGAGGGGTGGAGGTGTGTTATATATCAATCCTGACACATGAGGGAAATGTAGGTGTTGAATGAGAGGTCATTTATATACCGTCTCATGCTGAATCTAGTTTGCACCCGCTTGTGTTGCAGGTGCTGGACGTTTAATCGGGCCTCTCGCTGTGCTGATCAAGGATCACTGGCAGATCCCCATCGATCGTTTCACCGTGGCTGTGACTCTAGACTTGCCGAGCTGCACTTGTTACAGAAAATCCTGCTCTGATGCAATGCGTGTGAAACGGATAACAAGGAGAAAGACACTAATGATCCAATGAAAAAACAAAAAAGAAAACAGAACTTGAAATCTTTATTTCGATGTGAGCGGCGACTGAAAACACTCACGTTGTCCTTCTGTCATCCTTTAATCACATCGGTCAGACTCAAGAGCAAAGCACTTAAAAAGAAGTCTGCATTTACCTCCCTCTCTTCCTCTCTGCGCCCTTGCTGATGGATGTGTAACAGTTTAGAAAAGTGCGAATGGATAATGGGCAGACCTCTTTCTCAGATTGGAGGGTGATTTCATAGTGCTCATTAAATTCCACTCTTGTCGCAGACCAGAGGCGTCATAGCTGTCAACTCTGTGTAGACTCCCAATGAGGCGCAGAAAAAGAGGAAGAGGAGGAGGGGAAAGGATGAGAAAGGGTAGAGTGTTTGCTGGTCATGCCCATGTGTACAAACAGTTTAAAAGCAGTGACACTCAGGATTGTCTGCCAGTGATTTCAGTGACATAACAGACCCCTGGCACTGTTATCTTAAGGATGAAGGGATATCCTCCCATCAGCTCCGTTTCCCCCCTCGATTTCCCCAAGGCGAGAAAACTAAAGGCTTCGTGAACCATATCCTCGTGGGAAAAGCACAGTGATGAAAAGGTTTTTTGATTCAAACCGTTTTTTCCCCCTTCTTTGCAGCATCAAATCTAAACGGCCTGTGAAGTGCGGCGCCCAGGGACAGCCCGGCCAATCCTGACACAGCGTCTCCATAGTATTTATAGAGGCAACAATTTAACGGATTTAAGGCAGAACAAGACACGACAGCAGCAAATGCTGCTTAGTATTGTGGCATAATATACAAGCCACAGTCGTCAGTGCACCAGACATCACACAAACGAAGATCTGCACGCTCACGCGCACATACATTACTGATAGGCCTGGCTTGCCGAACAGCTGAAAATGAAATGAAAACAAAGACAGATTGCAGCAGCCAAGAACTCAGCACTTATAATTACAGCAGTTAGACAAGCTACAAACTCAAACACCCGCTCACAACCAGCTGGCGTAGACTCACTCACAAAGACATGTAGGCAAAAGCTCAGCAAAGATGACTCATGGAAATGAAACTGGACCCTACGCAGTGTTGGATGGATGTCTCGTGACAGTGCGGGAGCCTGGGTAATGAAGCCAGGGACTCTCTCACCCTCCCACAGGTGTACACAAGCTCTGTCAAACCTGTGTGACAGTCTGGCTGAGGGATGGAGGTAAAAAGAGGCTGTGATGGCAAAGGAATAATGTTTGCTTCCTCCGCTGTAGTGGAGGATTGTTGGAGCTGGTTAACGTGAAGCCTTTTATTATCCACATTGAATTGCATTTTCCCATTTATGTTTCAGGACAGGTGGAGCTGACGTCTGCATCGGGGAAACCTCAGCCAAAAGCTTCTCCAATTCATTTGGGGACAGCGAAATAAGGAGGACGACAACTCCTACTAGCTACGGTTTTCTTTTAAAGTGTTTATCGTGTCTGTTTAATGCTGTGAAAAAGGGAAACTATCTGGAAATTATCGTCGGGTTTCTGGTGGTCCTTGAACTAATCATGTGCACTGAACGCTTCCTTTAGGAAAAATAACCAAATCTAAGTTTAAAATAGTGACATTAAATCCAGATCACTTTATCCTACGGCGTGTCACAAAAATTCAGCAAATTTTGGACTGAACTACAGGCTGAAGCAGAGAGGAGGGAACAGAAAGAGGTTTGTAGAGGTTTTAAAAATGTAAATAGTTATACATGTATAATATGTGGAACCGATCTTTTCCCCCCAATTTTGGTAACACTTGTGGTCACTTGGAAAAATGTTGTACAAATAGATTCCATCTTTTTTCCAGGTTTTGCTAAATAAATTATCAAAGAAATGTAACTCTTGCTTCTTTTATGATTTATGATATTATAACCAAATTATACTACACAAAGGACATTTTGGAGTTCTCCCTACTTCTAGCCATGACTGTGCTGTTTTCCCAGCAGGACTTGCCGGTGCAGTGAACAATAAGCTCACAGTGAGTAAAACATGTTGCCCGGTAACTGTTTGGGGTTCAAAGTTCAAAACTGATGATCATTAACATTCTTGATGATTTTAAATAATCATTTCAGCACTATTTGATAACTTCTGTAATATCCGAGCCCACTGGGGTATCTGTCACATGTCTTGTCATATATTCTTCACATGCAACTTGGCATGAACATGTTATTGTCTTTTGGCTGCTCATATTCAGGTTAAATCCAACATGATGCGAGATTGTTTTTCCAAACAGGAGAACTGATCAGCATCCAGGATGCAGCTTCTGAATCGACTCTACTCACCTGTCAGTCAAACTAAAGCTGTGGTTTGACGGGTGAGAAAGGGCTGTAAATTGGATCCACCTGAAGCTTGCGCCCACTCCAGCCTGTGCCATCATCCCTCATGAGGAAGAGGAGGTCACAGCACCCAAAATACCACCACTCAAATACCTGCTGCCAATCTAGACAGCTTGGTGGATGCTGATCACAGCCGGCATAAACAGAAAAGCAATAAAGGATGTGTTTCGCCAGTGCTTGGCCACCACAAGTTGCTAAAAAAGCTTTGGCAGAGACTGCAGAACTTTCCATGACACTTCATTTTACAAGTGATTGGTTGAAGGCAGCAGAAAATGTCACGACTTTCATGCTCTTTGGGGATCACTAGTCACATGGATTGGGGCACTGTGACCCTCGAAGAGACGACTTCATCAGCAGAGAAAATCGTCACCGCTTTATGATGGAAGCGATTACCTAACCGCCCTAAATCAGACCAGAATCACCCACCCCGCAGCAAATACAGGCATTTAATCTGCTCTCAGCGTCATGTGTTTCCAGAATTACCTCGGATATTTCACAGTAATCCCTTTCTTTCTCTCCAAACACAACATATTGTGTCCAGGTATATTAAACGCAAGGAAATTCTTTTTTGGTTTCAGTCCTTGACATTTTCAAAAGCATAAACCTCTGTGACCCAGAACTCAGACACACATAGACCGTAACAGAGACATCACCGGTTCGAGCCCAGCCAGTGACCTTTACATTATGTCTGCACTCCTCCTCCTCCTCCTCCTCCTCTCCTGCTGTTGTTTCCTGCTGTTATAAATATAAAATACCACAAACAGAAGATTTAAAGCTTAAAACTATTGCCCCTAATAAACAGGTCCTCACAATTTCCAGGAATGATGTTGTTTGTCAATAGTTTCATCGGGGCAACAGTCCAAATGTAGTTTCCGGCCTTTTTGCTTGAAAAATGACAAGCAACTATTAAAGGCAGACAATATTTTCAGTTCTTTGCTGCTGATTAAAATTTCTGTTTGCAGTTTTCACAATGCTTTTCTGTTTCTCGTGGGTGGGAACACAAACCAATATAAACACCTTCCAATACAGCACAATCTAAGAGTAACATACGGAGCTGAATAAACACTTCTCTGACCCGGTGCCAACAAAAACTTCGCATGATAAACGAGCGTCATAAAGGCAGTATCTATTGCAGGGCTGTTGAACTGACCTGGTTGATTCTGGACTGTATACACACACTCTGAGCTTGCACAGGTAAAAGGTAAATAAAAAAAACGCAACGTGTGAAAGAGGAAGCATAGGACCATTATTCTACCTTTTCCCTTACTGATTTTAAGAACAGCTGCGAGAAAAATAAAAATGGACACTTCAGAGGAAGTTTGAGAAAAAAGGGTTCTTGATTGTGACCAAAAGCATTACAGATGTCATTTGAACGACTTCTCTGTAAATCTTGAGTCAAAAAAACTCTTCAGCTGTGTGATATAATCTGTCTCCACTTTGAGATACAATAGACAATCCCGCTTGTTATATAAGGTACATCCGTGCTTTGTGTTCTGAGAGGACAAGTAACCACTCAAACGAGCTGCACTGCTGGAGCCACTCCACTGGTAGGGAATCAACGGCAGGATTTCAGGACAAGTGAAATCCGCAATTTCATCTTTCATCAAGTTTCATACTGTTTGTCTCGCTCCTCTCTTGAGATGTTGCGTAACAGAGGAGGTGCTGACTGCTAATAGGAGAGTCAGAGCTTGGGAACATTTTGTGTTTTAACAACTGTATGTAGCACGCTCATCTGGCTCTGACATTGTGAGCTTAATTGTGAGCAGAACAGATGCAACACTCATACGGGCCCCTACAACAAGCATTCTTTGGTAGCAGTAGGTCTTTGTGTGGTGGTTATGTGCTGTCGCTTTCTCATCTTCCCACATAGTCATCATCTGTGAAGATTTGCGCCGATCTGCAGAGAAAGGAGGTGATCAATGCCTTTCGCTCAGAAACTATACCTCATCCTACCCTTTTTTTTAAAAACAGTTTTCTCACATCTGCCAGAGCCCCCTGAGGAATTAATAATTAACACATCGGCATATAATGGATCAGGGATTAATAATTTAGCCTGCTGATTTGGACTAAAATAGACTTGGGGCTAAGAGCAGTCTGCTGTGGTGCAACAAGTTTGGGCAGGGATGTGGGACAGGGATTACGGGTGGACAATCAGCATATTCAGTAAGACACGGGGGCTGTGAGCTGCTGGCATTAATTTAGGAACATCAGTCAGTGTTACGCATGTGTAATAAGGCTGGGAATACAGTAAGACCCTGCGCTGCCCGGGGGCACCCACAGCACTCACTGACAACATTTGTTCTTGCATTAAAATGCATAAGTGGATAGTAGTTTTATGGTGACAACTGAGCTAATTTGAAAGAAACACATCTGTGAAAAGTGAAAGAATAATGACGAATCAAAAGACCAGTCCACTCTCATGTGACCTCCCTTTAACTGCCACATCTAAGATTTAATTATATATTATTTACAATATAATTAGCGTCTTAACAGCACTGCGCATAATGCAAGTAATAATCAAGGAGCTAACTGGTACTTGAGCTATGACTGATGTCTGAGCTTGTGACATTTTAATTAAGGCCACCATAAGAGCAGAGCACACTATGACTAATGTTCCTCACCTGGAGCCCAAAGAGCATAATTTGTTCACTCAGTATTTAATAGAGTGGCAAGTACCAGAGTGCCTGGCTGCAACAGAAGCTAGGATGGTAAACAGGGGACAACAGTGGAGGACCAGTATGCGAGGACAAGATTGTGACTCAGATATGACTCAAGCTGGGTCTCAGATGAGACCAGTCTATTGGTGGACTCCATTCCTCGTTCTCTTCATTTCAAACAATGTCATGATATTTCCCTTCATGCTGCAGACGAGGTCATATTCTCCGAGTGTTTGGGGCTTCTAGAGGCCACCTGTGTGTTCAGCTGAACTTCGCAGCCTCTTAAAAGAAGGTCAACCACCTCTCTTGTCTTGTTAATGAGTTACCATGGATTCTCCTCAGCGGGAACAACAGTGTCTCTAGGATTACTGCTGCAATTTCGAGCTCTGCCCTTAATATCACTGCATGGGGAATGCCGAGCAACGTGACTATTGTCCTATTCTCAAAGACACTCAGAGGAGGGGGTGTGCACAGATACAGTTACACTGAAATATACATAGATGAGGCTCAGCAGCCTCTGCTTATTCCTGCCAGGCAAGTATTGTTTCTTATTATTTATTGTCTTTCAAAATCACATAATGTTGAAACAATGATAAAGTTGTTATGAGGCACAAAGCTATGATTAATGAGGAAACGCGAGTACTCATTAAAACCAGTCTTGGATGAAATCTATAATAAATGGACTTGAATTATACTGTTTTGCACTTTTTATATGTTTCAGTTGCTGTCTGGTGCGATGGGAACCAATAGGATTATTTTAAGGCAGTAATTTATGATAATTTTCATTATTGATTATTATATTGATAAACTGATTAACCTTGTATACCAGAGGTTCCCAAACTTTTCAGACTATGTGTCACTGTGTGCCGAACCAACCAACAACAACATTAGGCTACTATTTCAAAATGAAACACATAATTAACAACTTTAAAAAAAAAATACACATCACTGTAATGTGATGTGTATCTAATAATTGTTATCTTGATGGGAAAAAAAGATGTGTCTCTTCCTTTTGTTTGCATTGTGGCTCCGGAAAGTCTCTTTTGTTTTCTCTCTCATTTGCAAGTGTTTCCTTTTTGTTTTACTTTCCGCATCTAATTGACGACTCCCCGGTGTCCTTATCTTGTGACCTACAACCAACTCAGTATTATCATACGAAAGCAGATACAAAGGGAATGGGGGTGATTGTCAACTGTATAAAAGCTGTCCTACGGAGATCTGGGAGCACTGCTGGACACCTCTCTTTGAGGGTGCATGTATTTGCTCCTTCTTGCAAGCATAAATGTCCAATATGTTTGATTTTGAACCAAGCCTCTGAGTAATTTTTCCAACATATCTGTATTTAGATTATAATAATTGAGGCCAGTTGGCTTGCAATTGTGCAATTGTTCCATCTTTCAGCAAGGCTCTTGTCTACCACCAGGTGGAGTTTTGCATATCACCCAAACAGCAACCAACAGTGAGGTCACACATTAGTTTGTGAACTGCCGTTCTGAAGCCTCAAGTTCGGTGTTTTGGCTGTTGTCTGGTGGGGAGGAGCGAGCGGTGATTGTAACACAACCGCAGAGGACACTACACCTCGCTCAGTTATAGCAGAAACCTGACTGCACCACAAGCCTGTCAACCAAACAGACACGCCCCCAAACATATTGCTTTTTGAGGCCTAATATCTAATAAATGATGGGATTATCTTCAGATGGACTGCCAGAAATCTAATAAGAAGGAGTGGTTTTTGCAGCCCCGTCGCATCAACACCCCAAAACCCAAAGAAATGCAGTTTAGAAGGAAATCAAACAGAAAAAAGCGGTTAGTCTGTGATATTCATTTTTCCTCAGCTCGTTGGCTGTCAACTGTTGCTCGCAACAGTAAAGAGACAAAGGAAGCCCTGGCAACTAAACGGGAGTCGGTCGAACAACGCCAAATCATTTCACCACTGACACAGCTAATGCAAGGAGAGAGGCAACTCCAAGTCCTAATCCAAGGCCATAATTCATTTGACGTGTCTGCTGAAGCTGCGCTTGATAATGTGTGCCGCTACCTGCCAGATCCCCGACAGCACAGTGAAGCTATTCATCCACACTCAAGCCTTGTCATCGGGAGACGCTTTACAATGTAAACACAGCAATGTGTTACAAAACACATCAGTGTTTGCAAAACATATGTCTTCACCATTTTCAGCAGTGGTTGGGAATGGATATTCTGTGGGTTAGCCCATGATGCACAAGGAGGATTATATTAGGTGTTTAAACCAGCAGGGATTAATATCTTTTTTTTTTTTCTTTTGCATTTCTAGGATTTTCTCGTGAGACGGTAAATCATGGCCGATTTACACACTCGCTATAAATGTAAAACATGTACAATTTTGTCTCAATTGGTCATTGTACGTACATATTATTTGTATAGTTTGCATTTTAAATAGTTTTATCTTTGTCCTATTTCCATAGATATGGACAACATACATATACAGTATAATGAGGCAAATAGTATTCAAGCCAAAGCAGGTAAAATATGTTTACTAAAAGTTTATGAACTCCAGCAAACATGGTGCAAAGCCTTACAAACTAAAACACAAATTTTAATTTGCACGACACTGATGCAAGTGGACCAGCCTTCTGACAAGTTATCCAGTGAATCAACAAAAGTTTTCGCAGTTTTTCACTAGTCATAAATAACTAATAAGCTTGATTAGTGATCCTCATTGCCATCCCCATGATTAAGCAAAAATTATGTTTAAAGGTGCAATATGTAAAATTGAAGTCTCGCCTTGTAATACCACTTTGTACATTAGGAGGTGAGTGAGTCAGTGTAGCATCCAGGCAGTCTGTCCTCAGTCCAGCTCTCGAGAGTTTCTACAATTATTATCATTTGTGCAATTATTTTCAGATGCATCACCACAACAATGATCAGAAGGATTAAATTTAGCGAACGACACCATAGTGGCTTGTGGAAAGGATTTCTCGACTTTGTCTTTCATGAGAGAAGTTGAATGGTACTCTATGGAACAAGAGTTTTTATTTTTGAGCCAGTGATATTGCACTTTATGGCACTTACGCATTGGCCTCACTTTTCACGTTTGTTTCTGCTTCTTTCTCTTTTGCTGGTCTAAGGGCAGACTGGACACTACAATAACTCACTGTCCCCCCCGAGGAGACGAGTGGTATTACGAGATGGGACAGGACGTGCTAGCTGGTTACCGTGCACATTTTAGTAGATATCTGCCAACATGTACTTAGATGCCTTTGACAAAGCATAGACACTTATTTCTTGCCACTCCCTAGATAATTTTAGTAACATTTTGAATGTTTTAAACTAAAAATATTTTGCACCTTTAACTTGTGAACTGAGTTTTTTTTAATTTATTTATTATTATTATTATATAGACCAGAGTTGCTAAATAGCATATTAAACCAATAACTAATCAATCCCATTATTAAAACAGCTGTTTAGCTGACTTATCAAAATGCTGTTGTAATCACGTCCACTGATTGACCGCTGCTTCCGCTCGATCCCTATCAAACACGGAGCCCGTCAAATAAATAAGTGACCGAGCAAACAAAACAGGATCTGAAAGTCCGCCTTTGTCCGTTATCCATGCAGAAGCTGCTCAATAAACAATTATCGGTCTGATATTGTGACTCTGGAGTGATTTGACCGCAGGCCTCTGATTGCAGACATGTTGGTCGAGGAGATGTTTCATTAAAAACGGTTCGACCGTCGCGACCACCGGCGACATGAACTCACCTTCCTCTGAGCTTCAGCGGGACACGGACTGATTCAGCCAGCGAGGTGACAAGTCAATCTGAGCCAAATCTCTCAAGACTTCATCCTGGCAGCGCGGGGCAAGTCGGTTCACAGCATGTTATGTTGTTTGTTTGTCCACTTGTTTCGCTTTGGGTGTCCTCTGTAAAAACGTCCCCCTCCGCGCTGCCTCTTTGTGTTCCGCGTATCAGGACACAGATGTGTCAATTATTGAAGGAGTGTTTTCTTCTTTCGGCCGCCGTCAGATCGGTTACAAGAGTTTGCCGTAACTCGATTCCTCCTCCTCTTAAAAAAAAAAAAAAACTTTCAAACTTGAGGGGGATCTGGAAATCAGCAGATTGATGTCGGCTTGAGCCAATGGAGGAGCAACGAGGGGGAGGAGACCAGCCTAATCAGGCCGAAAGAAAGGACCATTTACGGCCAGCATTCCCACCTCCCTCCATCTCCTCCCACCTCCCTCCACCTCCCCCTCCATTACGGTTTCCAGTAATTATGCGTGTCCAGGTCCCGGTCCCAAGGCTGGACGTTTCCCAGAGGAAATGCTGTTCAAGGAACAATGAGCAGGAACTGTGGCGAGCAGCTTTTTGTATCATGTACAAAATGATATACACACTTCATGAGTTGTTAAGTTACTTTTAGTTACATCACCATTTGCAAGCTTGTCCTAAAATGTGAGAATCTCCAATGAGAATATGCACATAGACTTCATCATGGTGATGGAGAAAAGAGGAGAGAGAGAGAAAAAACTGTGTCGGCGGATGTTTTCAGGGACAGGGGAAGTTTTTCTTCATTTGTCTAATGACGACAGGGGAATTCCCAAGGTCACATCCTTCCTGCATTGTTATGTTACCACTGTGTTAATTTTTTATTTGTGGTATTATTCTTGACATGTTTTGTTTCTTTAGCCTTGCAATGTCTTGCAATGTCCAGTGATAGCATTTTATTTACAAATGGAGCTGTATCAGCATTTCTTTGTATTTTATTGTAAAACTTTTGTGGATGCACATCTGCATCTTAAAAGAAAAAGACACTTGTAATGGTGAAATTGATCTGGAGCGTCCTCTAGTGGTTAGTGGGGGAAATGCTCTAAAAATCCCATTGGTAAGGTTTAACTGTGCAAAAACATTATCGAAACAAATAACAGCATTTTCAATTATATATATATAAACTACCTAACTACCTAAATAATAATGACATGATTATTGTTTTTACAAGATTGTTATATATCCATGTCTTTAGATTTGGTGTCATTCAACAATGGCATTTTTTTTGCTTGAAATAGGCCATTTTTAATGGATGGTTGCATTTTGTTTGAGTTGAAACAAATAATTACATTATACGCACATTATCTGTGCATTCTCTCAATAGATTAATATTGTTTAATCTATGAAATTTGAGAACAATGTAAAAATAATAGATGTATGAATGAAATGATTGTTTTGTGTCACCAATACGCTGGTCCTATTGGTGTGTGTGTGTGTGTGTGTGTGTGTGTGTGTGTGTGTGTGTGTGTGTGTGTGTGTGTGTGTGTGTGTGTGTGTGTGTGTGTGTGTGTGTGTGTGTGTGTGTGTTTGAAGGGGGTCCAAGAATTGTCCTTTTTTTTTTTAGGGCTAAACAGTAAATTTGATCTGACAGTCTCAGACAGCAATTGCACCTTGTTGTTAAACTCCATTTCCCACAATCCTCGGTAAATCGTAAAACGGTGACGTATTTTTGCTACGTGTCCGGAAACTCTGTAGTCAACATGGCGGCGCAGCAGGGCGATGTTGACGAGCTGTTCGACGTGAAAAATGCATATTACATCGGCAGTTATCAACAGTGTATTAATGAGGCTCAGAAGGTGAAGGTAGGTATCACATGTGAACATTTAACTGTCGTAAAGTGTATTACTTTGTTCATTGTTGCACCTCTTTGGCTAAAAAAAAAAAAAAAAAGCAGCCAACGCTGCGTTTGCCAGCAACAGTGCTAAATGTATTAGCTTCATATTTCTCTCGAGTGAACTGAGTTTGATATTAAACTGCAACTCGTGTTTTGCCTTTGAAGCCGTCATCACCGGAGAAGGAGGTTGAACGGGACATGTTTTTGTACAGAGCGTACATCGCTCAGGTAAGCCCGAGTGTCCCAGTGTCTAACTGCGATTAGACATTCACGTGTCATCAGACACAATCAAAAAATAAAATATATAAATATATATCTAACCCTGATGTCTTCTGCTCTTGCAGAGGAAGTATGCTGTTGTCCTGGATGACATCAAGGACAGCTCTCCCCCGGAGCTTCAGGCTGTGAAGATGTTCGCGGAGTATTTGTCCAGCGAAAGCAAAAGGTACCAGTTTACCTTTAACATTTAGTTCATCAGGGAAGGAGACCGGACAGGAGGGATACAACACAACACTACGCTGTTTGTCTACATACTCTATGTCAGTACTTTTATTCACATTTTTAGCAAAGGAATCTGTCAGTATCAAAATTTGACAAAGCACCAAATCAACTTTACTTATATATATTATATATATATATATATATACACATGTCTACAATAAAAGTTGAACAAAGTTAAGAAGCAACATTATTTTTTGCATTTTTGCCATTATCCAGGTAGTGCAGGATAGACAGACAGGGAATGAAATGGAGTAAGGTCTGGGTGATTGGGAATCAAACCGAGGACTCCCATTGGATCTTACCACTGGGTTTATTTATACATATTGTTGTTGTTGTTGTTGTTGTTGTTCAGGGATGCTATTGTTGCTGATTTGGACAAGAAGATGGCGAAGAGTGTGGATGCCGCCAACACCACCTTCCTCCTCATGGCCGCCTCCATCTACTACCATGAGATGAACACTGATGCTGCTCTCAGGACTCTGCACCAAGGAGAAAGCCTGGAGTGGTAAGAGGGGATCAAAATTATACTTTTTTTTACCATGTGTCAGCAAGATTTTATTCACGGCCCACTTGAAACTTATTTTACCGTATTTCACTTGACGGATGGAAATACTTACCAGAAGGTATGAAAGATCATTTAAATGTTTATTGGGAGAGAGAGGAATGGATTTTTTTTTTAATTTTTTTTTTTTTTTAGAGAATTTGCTTCTTGATTCACTGTGCTGCCAAATCTTCAAAAGTAAACAAACATGCATTTAAGGGTAATGTGGGTGTGTAAGAGATCAATGACATTTGTATACAAAAGTCATTGGTACTCTATTTAGTCTGGCATTTTGGTAAATATGACAGAAACATTCACGAAAAATCAACATCAGACTATAAAGGGTTCATTAGAATATGTAGACTCTACAGAGTTGAGTCCATTAATTTTGTTTTGTGAGTTGAAGTGGGTATTGGATGTGTACTACATCCGGCCCACATTTTTCTCCCCGTTGGTCTCTCGGTTTGGTTGCGTTTTGAGGAACTCGGCATAAAACTGACAAGACTGACACTAATCATTTGTTCATTCATCAGTATGGCCATGACCATTCAGGTGCTGCTGAGTCTGGATCGTTTGGACCTGGCAAGGTATGGTGTTATTTAATGTCGTCATGCAAAATACATAAAAAATAAATTATTATTTAGTTTTGTTACCTCAAGGCTCATAGAAAAATCTAAGTGCGTTCATTACAAACTAATATAACGTTGGGTTACTTAACATAATCCCTGGTTCTTTGCTAATGGTTGTGTAGTACAAAGTAGTAAAACATTTGCATAGATAAAAGCAGACACTGTTTATATTGAGGCTGTCTTCCTCAAGTCACAATGACAAAATATTTATTTCTTCGCCAGGAAAGAGCTGAAAAAGATGCAGGAGCAGGATGAGGATGCTACTCTGACCCAGCTAGCCACAGCCTGGGTTAATATTGCAGTGGTGAGGAGAAACGCATTCATTCATTTCTGTAACATCACAAAGATATGGGATCAATACATGAATAAATGCTCCGTCATGAAAAATTTGTTAACCCTCTGCCCACAGTGGAGTGATCGGAGTAATGTGTCTGAGTGTACAAGTACATTAAATTCCTCTTAATCACATTATCAACACTCAGGTTGTATTGTGATGGACCGAAGCGCAAGCTGGATCGACTGTTTTACTAAAACGGCTCATGTTGCATATGTGTATCCCCAACACTTTAAAAAAAAAACACGTGGTGCACTTATCAATAACCCCCAGAGTGATCGCTGACTGACGCTCTGCTTGTTGTTTCAGGGTGGAGAGAAGCTGCAGGATGCCTACTACATTTTCCAAGAGATGTCTGACAAGTACTCGTCCACGCTGCTGCTTCTCAACGGGCAGGCGGCCTGCTACATGGCTCAGAACAAGTGGGAGGAGGCTGAGGGAGTGCTTCAGGAGGCACTGGATAAGGTTAGAAGACTGTAGTCTGTTCTTTGTTTTTGACTCTTGTTTTATATCTTCCTCTCTGAAATATATATTGGCATATTGAGCTTGCTGTAGTGGAATCACTGTATATTCACTTTTTAGTCCCCATAAAGCCTTTCATGCCTTCTTTTTGAGGATGTTTTTCGATCCACATCATCCATAAGTAAATCCTTATTAAATGCTTGCTGAACACAGGGGAGTTGTTGCAGAGGTGCTATGTAACGTGAATATAGGGTTAAACCTTATCAACCAAATTCAAATTTTTACCAAAACCCTTTAGTAAAAGAAAAGTCACGAGTATACTAGTGGAAATGACTCACTTTTAGCTTAATAATGGGGAAATGTCAATAAGTCATAAGCAACAATATGTGACAAATCAGATATGTGACCATCTGTTGAGACTTCCTTTAATAATGTAATGTGCAGTTGGAAAAAAAAAAAAAAATCATCTGGCCTCATTGTTACAGCAGATGGCAGCACATACTCTTTATGTAGCCCAACAATAATGTGCTTCATTTCTAACAGAGTTCAGCTTGGCCTGTAAATGTTTAGTGTTGTATTATATATTATGGATTTTTGTTGACTGTAGTTGTAAAAAATTACATCTCTCTCTAAATGATCATCGTCTTCATTGTGAATGGATGTGTTGGACACCTCCTGTCTATTAGCCAGATGACTTTGATGAATTAGTAATTCAGCACCATGACGTAGACCCCAGGTTCATGGTGTCTTGTGTGGGAATCATCCCACAGTCGTATTGGTTACATTTTTACAAAACAGCGGTTATCCATTGATGTTGTCTCTCCACGAACACACAACAGGAATGTAATGTGACTTATCAGTGCTCGCGTTCTGTCTCCCGAAGGCAGCCAAATGTTTTTTTGTGATAGATCAAATCAATAAGCAGAAGTGATAGTTTTGCATACATACACTGAGAAATATACAGTTTTGGAGTGACACTCATAATTCCCTTCTACTTCCATTTTAAATGGCAGACTGCAGCATTAGACTGGATCACCGCAGCACATGGCGAGCTCTTTTAACATTTATTAGCAAAGTTTGACTGTTCAACAACGTCCAGTTTGCCATAATTACATTGTGACTAGTTGGAATCTTTATTCAAGATATCGTTGACATTATTCTGACTTGTTAAAGCGACATCTGTAGAGTCAGTTTGGACTTCCAAAAAAATAGTTGCATTTATCATAAACGTCATTATAACTAATCTGTGGTCAAGTGTGACGTTGCTCGTGCGAGGCTTCCTATTAAATATTGGCCCTGCAAAGCATTTGAACCACAGTTAGCAGAATCAATAGCTTCTGCTGTATGCGGGCAGCAGCATTAACGGCGGTCAAAAATTCAAACTTCAGGCTTCTCTGACGTGTCTCAGGGTCTTGCCAAATGGTTGCTGAGCTACCTTAAGTTGCTTTCGCCTCCCTCTGACTACAATTTTTAATATAACTAAAGATTTCTGCAACATCCTTTCACCCCGTCAAAACTCAAAATGTATTTAAAAATATGTATAACTTGATAATGCATATTTACAATTAAATTACGACTATTCCTAATTCCAGTTCATGATATATACAAACAGGGTTTTCCCACCATCGTAACAATTATGTGCAGCACTCAAGTGTTTTTTCACAACACTGAAGCCACTAAAAGCTTCACTTGAAGTTTTGTTTTCACAATGTTCGGTGATTATTCTTTTCATTTCAGACATTGCATATTTAGATAAATATTGTTTTGACAATAATCCAAACTTACGTGAAAATGCATAGTTTTTAGTCGGACTGCCGTCCACCCACGCTGGAGCCACAGCAATAGCCCTGCAGAAACCGAGAAAACCCAGAACAACTCCCACTAAATTTAGGATATCTAAAAAAAGGAAAATGTACCCATGTTGAACCGGAATTACAAGTCGTCATTTGTTAAATAGAAGGAATTATGGTGTGGATATCTGAAATGTTCTTTCCGACTCGGGAGAATTGAATTTTGGATATCTCCAATACATAAATCCAGTGTTGCTATAATGTTAAAATAGCCATTGCAGCTACTTGCAACACCTTGTTGTCTGCTGTACTTGTGACAGAGAATTCAGATCATTTTCTTTTAGTGTGTGCTCCCAGCAAGAGACACAAAACGTGCTACACAGAAGGTACGATTATCTTTCACGGTCTAGTTTCCACTCGTCCTGTTAGCTTTGTGAGAATAAGCCTGTGAATTTCTGTATCTCTCGCCTTCTCTCTCCCCTATCAGGACAGCAGCCACCCTGAGACGCTGATCAACCTCATAGTGCTGACCCAGCACCTGGGCAAGGCTCCCGAGGTGAGACTTTGGACTCTAAACTGTTAACGACGGCACTGTTTTTTAACAACCATCAGTTCAGCAGTTTCCTTCAGACAAACTGGTCCTCTGTCAAAAAGGACTTCAAACAACGTTGTTCAGATGCACATGTTCGCTACTTCATGTGTTTGTTTTGTGTAAATCAGGAAACCATATTCCAGCGAGCAACATCTTTTATAATAGAAAGTATTGCTCATGTATATCTGTTGGTTTAGAGAGGTGTGTGTGTGTGTGTGTGTGTGTGTGTGTGTGTTATACAACCTGAAACTCAGAGTTCATGAGATAAAGACTCAACTATCTTCCTTCCATCTGATGGACTTGATAGCAATGTGATAGGATGCTGACCATTAACTCGCAGTCACCATTAAAAACGCTCTGCCTGTGATAACCGCTGATTAGCACACATCACTCAAGGTTAACTGGAATTATGTGGACATTTCTCTGCAAACTGGCTTAAAAAATGCCTTATTTGTGGGTATGACGGAAGAGACTGAACAGACTTTATGACTGAAAGGTACTTTTTGCCTAAATTGAAGCGAAACAAAGTTTTCCAGTTGGTTGTTCCAGACGATGACAGACGGTTCGACTCGCTGCTTCTGTGCAGCAAAAATATGATTGTTTTCCGTTTCCTCCATCATGACTGAAATGAGATCAGAAAGTTTCCCAAGAACAAAGCTGTTTGGCGACTTTCAAACGACAATATTGAAAGTACCTTCGTTCCTAGAAGCTCTACAACCCACAGTTCGAGCAGTAGTTTTACTCAATGACATAAAATATTTATGACTAATGGCTAATTTAGCAACAAGTTAAGTTTTGGGTATAAAAATCATCATTTGACACTGTGTACAGCTTAGTTGTGGTTTCATCATATTCGATTGACAGTGGCTGGCAGCGGGTTGGTTGGCGCACAGTGTTTGACATTGACTGTGTTCCAAATGACGTACTTCCCTTAGTACACTCGCATATAATAGGCTTACATGTTAGTACACTTACCGATGTTGTACTTGACTATCAAATCGCACACTACCGTACTGCACTCACCAGAAATAACTGGAATAAATGCATCACCTGCCAATATATCGACCAGCTTCATTTATTTTACCCAGAAGTTAACGTGTTTCTTACCCTCTGTTTATCACAATAAACAAACTGAAGGCTTCCGTCCAGCAGCAGTATGGTGGGACTTGGTGAAAAATAAACACTTTAGCACAGTTTTCAGCAACAGCTGCTGCTTCCTCGGCCGTGAGTGTAGAAAGAGTCCAGTGTTTTTAACAACTCAGTTTGTGGACTGTTTTGAGTTCACTATCCAGGGAACTTATAGTGCACTCCATGTTTCCACACTTGACGCACTTATGCGCTCCAAACACTGTTCGTATGTAAGGACACGGTTTTGAACACAGCAGTTGTCGTCTTCCACCCGGTTGTCAGCAACTTCAGACTGCAAGAGCTCAGACAGGCACGCACACGTGCAGAAATCTCCCGTGAAGGAAAAACAAACAATTTCAGACCCCGAAAAACATGTTCCATTGTTGACAAACCTTCATAACCTTTGCTTTGAAAACCTGTTCTTCGCAGGTGTTTAAACTTTGTCCAGGAGGATCTTGTTAGCTGTTGCTTACTGTTGTCACTGTCTAACTTCAGCATGCTCTGTCTCTGTCTGTCATCAGGTCACTAATCGGTACCTCTCCCAGCTGAAAGATGCACACAAAGCCCACCCATTCCTCAAAGACTATTTAGCCAAGGTAACTCACCCGTGGTTGGAGGGATACCTCTGTCCCATGTCCAGGACTAGTTAGTCTCAGAAAACCCACCGACCGTTGTTGGCACGCCTTCTTGATTGTACTCTGTTGTCATTTAATTACCTGGCTTGAATGTCACGATGGTTCGGCAGCCGATGTCCGGCTGATGCATTAAACGCCAAATCTTTAGCCTTCGTCACACGTTGTGTTGTTATGACACAAGAGCGCAGATGTACATAAACGTGCTAAAACTGGGTTACACCGTTAACAAACAACCCATGCCATGCGCAGCTGTTCCTATATTTTTTTATTTCCGCGGTGTGTAACTGTTTCCTCCGCTCTTTGTTTTTCCTGCAGGAGAATGAGTTTGACAGACTATCGATGCAGTACGCTCCCACCGCGACGGCATAAAACATCTGCTTCTACCGAGGCACCTTAACAGTGGACTTTAGTTCAACACCACGAAGTCAACACACAGACACTCTCTCTGTCACTTAAATACACTTGTTTTGATACTTTTACTTGGCTGTGTTATTTAAACCACCCTAAAGTCGTAATTTCCCTGAGGGGGCGGGGGCAGACGAAACATGTCAGTCTGCCTCCATTCTTTAGAAATGTGCATTTCTTTTCCTGACATCTGTGATGCAAGCATTCCTTTGAAATGATAATAAATGTTTAATACCGGTACCGTGTCCCCTGTGTGGATCTGTGAGCAAGCAGAAGGAGGATACATGCATGAATTCGAGAAAAGAAATCCAATCACGAGGAGGAAGTGCTCTCTGACATCTGAGCAAGATGTAAACGTGCGTGTGACGCCTTTGTGTGTTACTGTCGCTTTAAGTCATCCTTTGTAATCCTCGGTGCTTCAAGCAGAGGGTTCAAATAGAAGATAGCGGTCCTAATTACGTCACGCCCCCTCTCTTTTTTTTTTTTTTTTTTTTTTCCCCTCCTCATTTGGCTAAAACGCAGAAGAGCTGTCCCGGTTTCGACGCACGAGTTGGTCCCCGCGGAGAGCAGCGCGCGTCTTGTCAGCCTCAGACACGTTGACCAGCGGGAGGAGGAGGAGAAGCAGCAGCAGCGGCGGCGGCGGCCTCCTTCACAGGATAATACCCCTTCTTTATTTATCCTTTCCTTTTCGCTGGAATAACTCGCCTTCGTGTGCCGATTTGTTGTGAATCTGCTGCTCCGGCTCCCGCAGCGGCTCAGAGACGTTACATAAGGCGAATAACGGACAGAGATGAGCGCGTGTGTGACAGCGTAGCGGCACAATAATCTGGTTGGGTTTTGGCGCTGGAAAGGCGGCACAAACGGCGGACCTCGATCTCAATTCGTTGATGTATGTGTCCTCGATCCGGTTATTAAACCAACTCGTTCAAGCAGCTCGCTCGCTTGGAAGCTGCTGCTCATGCTGGTCCATTCACTATCGTGCGCGTTTGATTGAACTCGGCTAGGCGGCTAACCGGGACGCGCTGCTGCCGCAGATGAGCCGTGTGCGTAGCGGGATGGTGATCAGAAGAAACCTCCAGCAGACTGGCGCTAATGGCTCAGATTAATAGGCGAAACGTGTTTATTATTTAGTTTGTTTGATTATCAAATCCAGCTCTTGTCGGTTTGTCTGGTCAGACGTGGTGGGCCCTGCCATCATTCATAAAACTGTCCTGAAGGCGAAGAATGGGCCCACGTCTTAATTTGGAAAACAAAGAATTAGGCTACTGAAGAGGGTAAGCTGGTTAGATAAGCTTGTTCTAGCTGTTTTAGTTGAGCTAACAAACTGGTTGACCGATCGGTCTGGACTGTACTGCTCGCCGGACTCCCTCTGTTCCTCAGCTGGAGTAATTTCTCACGGGGTTTTTTTTTTTTTGTGTGTGTGTGACTGTGTCTGTGTCGCACCACAATGGGTAGCCATGCCGGGAGCGCCGGGCCGGTGGAAGTGGAGCCCATGCCGGGATACTTGGACCTCATCACCAGAGCCTCCACCGTCCTGCTTGGCGCATGGAGAGACTGTCGGAGCTGCGGGCTGGAGCTCTCCAAACGGACTCTCCTGGATAACGCGTACATTACCTGGACCGAAATCGCCCTGTTTTTCTTTTGCGCCTTCTTGTGGACGCAGGTCAGGCGGGGACTGACAGAAAGTCTGTTTAAGGTGGGTGACACACAATCGCTACACAGACTGATCTCCCAGCTCCCCTGCGTTCATTTATTTACACCGTTAAGTAATGATCCCAGGAGCCCATCGCTTTAATTGAAACCCCAGCAGTGCTGAAGTGTGGCCACTGAGCCTCCCATTTCTCAGGAGGTGGAGGTGCAGACACATGCGCTCATGCATGCAGCAGACTGAGTGGGAGGCGTCGGGTGTTGTTCGCAGGTGGGAACGGGATCCTGTAGAATTTGAGTTTACAGGAAGCAGTTAGGAGGAGAGAGAGCCTTCACCCTCACCGTCAGAAAATGTGAACACAGGCCACCAGCTGCTGCACACGCAGCTTCCCATCATTTTGGCTCTTGTGAGTCATTCAAGATGGTGGCACGTTCAAGTAGTGTAAGGAAGTGTGTGCACATGTACCATCAGTCAGATACACGCGGTGGCTGCTGTGGGGTTCAAAGACATACTTAAGACATGAGCACAGCGTGTGCAGAGAGGGCCGTAAGGATGAAGGGAAGAAATGTGTGTTTTTTACACTCTTCAAGCAAATATTTGAACTGTGCATGTGTGACAAATGCACATGACTAAAGAAATTCTTGAAAACTATTCACATTTCCCATGTGGATATTCTGGTAGAATTTTTATTGATAAATGGCACTGAATTGCAATCTTACATCTTTGCAGGTGTTTTGTTGCTTTATGTTGTGAGGAAGTTTATTTATTTATTTTATTTTGTTTGTTATAATCCCAGCCAAGTTAAATCCTATCAAGACTGATATCAGTAAAGTATCTTCATCTGTAATTTGTAATCTGGTAACAGATTACATCTGTTGTGGTGCCAGTGCCAGTCTGAACATTTGTAACAGTCAGTATAATCCCAAAGTTGAAAGATTTGGGTTTTACACACACACACACACACACACACACACACACACACACACACACACACACACACACACACACACACACACACACACACACACACACACACACACACACTGCTGAAATAAATCCTTTTAAAAGATTATAAATTAGGGGTGGGCAGTGATAATAAAATCCAGTATATTTAATTTTAATGTATAAACTCATAATTTAACAGCAGCGATATTCATAAAATCTTGCATTTCTGGAAATCAATTGAGAAACTTTTGATAGTAAAAGCAGTTGGTGATGTCTGTACAATCTAGTGAATTAGACACCTGAGAAATCTCAAGTGTTTCATCACATTGATTGAACAATCATATAAAAATCTAATATTGTCATCAGCCCGTCTTGCTCACTGATTTGCGCACCACATTAGATGCATGCTGCTGTCGTAAAGTAGAAAAATCATGCTATGTTTTAAGATGCCTGACAATGTGAAATTACAAAACTGCAGCGTCTCTAAAAGCAGCATCTTACCTCAATGCGTCTCTGAGGCCAGACGCTCAGGCTGTGCTCTGACAGACTGGCCCTGTGCCCAGGTCTCCTATATTCCCTTCACCCATCCAAGTCCCTCCACCCTGTTGCTGGGGAGGGGCCCTTTGCCTACAGATAGCCTGGATGTGGCCTCTGGCTCGTGATTGTGCCATCATCGGGGGTGGGGGTGGAGTGTCCACACATGGTTAGATGATGGTGTCGGAGCAGTAGCTCAGGGCCTCATGTGTGAAGCCAGATGAGGTCTGAGAATGCAAAGAATGAGGCCTGTTCTCCCTTTTACATTATGTATGTGTGTCAGTGTGACTCACTGACTACTATATGGAACATTAAGGGTTGGACCCGGTGCGAGGATTGGAGACTAAGGGCTGTGAAGGATGAGGTGAGATTTTGAATGTGGATTGAATTAAGACCTCCTCAGTGTGCCCTTGGTTATTCAGTGCATGTGTGATAAATAGCACATTTACAGTGCTTACATTAGGGATGAGGAGGATGGGTTCAGTGTCAGGTCATCCGTGCTGGGAAAATGCAATACAAGTATTGCTGTTATACATCACAGAAGCTGAGGAGGGCTGTCAGGAGAGCACAACTGCATTGTTTGAGGTCTTGTTTGAGCAGAGCATAAGCCGCTGACACGGAACAAAACGGGATGCTTGCTCCCGTGTAAAGTTGGACGTTAAGTAAACCGCAGTGCATTTATTGACTTGTCAGTAATGAATGAATGTGTGGTTCTGCCGGGGTTGAAATCGCTGTGGTTTGTGATTCGGAGTAAAGTAGCTAAACTGTCATAGGCTCAATAAATTACAGTGCAGACGATCATCTTACTTGATTAGATTCAGAGCTCATGGCATATAGACATTACATATTAGACGACAGTGGACAGAGCGCTTGATATGTAATCCTGTTGTGACCTTAATGAAGAGAATTATGATTTGATGTGAGGTGATGAATGGACGTTGTTGACTGACCTATGTGAAGCTCAAAGAATGGTGAGCTGAATAAATCATACATGCATTATTACATGTGTCAGTTACACAGAGAGGCATTTGTTTGTTAACTTTATGAAATTTGTTTGATTAGTTTTTGTATTATTCATTCTGCATGGATTCATGGATGGAAAAATAGACATGAGTTTCCCATGTTTCCTACATGGGACACTTGATCAGATGTATGACGCATGTTTACCATATGTTGTAACATATAATAACATGGGGAAAATATGGGGAAGAGTTTTCACATAGGAATCTACACGAGCTTCACACATTATGCCATGAAAACTTTTCCCAAAATACATGTTTCATATGTGCACAATCACATGTGTCATGTGATAACATGAGTGTTTGCACATGTGAAATCGATGTGGTTTTTGGTAAGGGAATATAAATCTGCAATGACCAGGTAATTTATTGATTAGCCAACTGACAGAAAATGAATCTGCAATTAATCTTTTCAAATTTAAGTGTGTGCTATTTATTACTTTGTAGTAAACGTGATATTTTGGGATTTAAACCTTTTTTCTGATATTGAATGAGGTCACCTGCTGCTTTAGGTTATTGTTATGGGTATTTTAACTTATTTAATAGTGAAGAAAATAATTTTGTTATTATATAATGTGAATTAACAAGGCATTTAGTAGGTGAATACAGGTAGTAATATTGAGTCGGTCGACCCTTGCAGTGTTATTCTGTAATGATATGGCATTTGGTTTGTTCTTTAAAACAGATTAATACTCTGTAAAGAAAATAGTTCTAATCTTCAGCTTGAGTTTCTTGTCGTAAATCAAGCTGTAGTTGCAGAAGTTGCAGGTGAGTTCCAGAATTGCTCTGCCATGGGCTGATGAATAAAAATAATTAGTTTCCTGTTTTGTTACTTACAGCACTCGCTGTCATGTTTGAGGAATGAAAGGTGACCCACTTAAAATCTCCACTTACTATTTATTTTCTCCAGTACAGATCCCAGTTATGAAAGCAGGCCAGGTGATAATAGATGTTTTTTTTCCCTGCTGTGTTGTTTTTGCCAACTGTTTTTTGTTTTGGTCAGTGGGAACACAACGAAAGCAGCCAAAACCTTGTTCCACAAGTGTGAGACTTTGTGTACTCTGGCTGAACACATTCACAGTCAGAAGCAGTCAGACTTTGTTCAGGAGACACTGAATCTTCTGCATTGGGAGGATTTATATTGCAATCACTTGAGCCAGCAGGTATTCAGACAGTTGCTTTTATGGTCAAAGTTGCAAACCTGGAGGTTGGATGAACCGTCTTTTGTCCTGAATTGGACTGTTCCTGATGTGCCAGCCTCTCTGTATTTACGTTAACCAAAAAGGGGTGAAATCAGGTTCCACATGGTATCATCATTTCACGTGTCGCTGAGCATGCTATTGGAAGTGGGGGAGACAGCTCTTGTGCACAGCAGTGTGTGGTTGAGTGAGTGTTTTTCATCATGTTTCACATTCGGTTTGATGCCTGGCTGTACGAGTCACAGGGGCACCTATTCAGGTTAAATTAAACACGACTTGTTTATAAGCCACTTGTGTTGTGCTGTTATGTAAGATACTGTGGTGCCTCACCGTGTTCTGCATCATCCACCGCCACCACCGACGCTGGTATTATAAAAGTCAAACAAAAGTAAATGTGTCCTTAGAATTTAAGTGAAGAAGCCCTTCGGAGGGAAATGCACCATCTAAATGTTGCACAAACCTGAAAGTAGCACTACTCCTTCCTCTTTTCCTTTTTTAGCTTCACCCAGCACAAACATGTTAGTGTGCAGGTTTAAACGCGGGCTCATGTGCAGCGCTGTAAGTGTTGCTTTGTATTTATAATCACGTGTGCGTGTCTGTGTTTATGAGTGTGTAAGGTTTGAAGTGCTTGTGTTTGTATGCATTTTGACAATCACAGGAGTGTATGTTCAGTTTTTAAGTGACCACTCCCTACATCAACAGCAAATGATTAGAGAGTGAATGACTGTGTAAAAACTAGTGAAAAAAAAGAGGCGTGTGATGATAGTTCAGGAAGAGAAGAGAAGAGAAGAGGTGATCTGAGTGAATGACTAAATAAATAAGGATGAGCGAGAGGAAGGAAGGATTGGAGAAGTGGGGTAGTGTAGCCGGACAACTGACTCGGCATGCTGCAGACAATCATTAACTCGATGACACAGACACACACTGGAAGACATGCATATGTTGGTAAAGGGACGTATGCTGTTTTAAATACGCAGCAACTTCTGTTCTGCTTTCTAAACTTAGTACCCAGCAGCATCATGCGTTTGAAAGCAACAACGTGCTTGCTGCTCAGTCGTCAAACCCTCAGCAGCAGTTTATAACTGCTCTCATAAGTGCTTCCCATAGCCCCTCACACACACACACACACACACACACACACACACACACACACACACACACACACACACACACACACACACACACACACACACACACACACACACACACACCTCATCCCCCTGCTGTTGGTCTTGGTCTAAATGTGAGACCAGCCTGAGGTTTGACAAGGTTCCCAACCACAGATCCCAGATCACTTTCCACTAAGCTCCTGCTCATTGTTGTGCATTAGAGCCACAGAGAGACACCTGATACTGGACATGTGGTTAAGGGGAAGTGATATCCATTCAGCCAAAAGTGCCCACTCAGGTGAAACTTGCTTGTAATTTTGACACTGATTGCAAGCAATTGTTATTTGTTATGAAGTCTGGCTATCGTTAGCCTTCCCCCTCTCCTCTCCTCTGCTTCCCTCTCGTGACTCAACTTTCTAATTTGTCATCACATTGCGTGTGGATGGAAGATCTTTCACTATCACCTGACACGTGATCTCTCTCCACCATGTGCTTCAACGTGTCATACATCACAAATACAATGCACTTATGGGATCACCAAGCTGTCCGCTCCATGGTTTCCCCCTCGCGGGATGCAAAAAAATCTGAATTTGTCACTGACTGATATTGTGATTGATTATATAATTCCTAATACAGAGCAATACGATGTTCCCAACCTCGGGGGCTACAAAAAGTTGAATGTCTGATGGCTTTCTGTTCTGATGCTGGTGTTGTGCACTGGTACACTCACCTGCCTGCAGGTTTGTTCCGGCCTATTTTTGCACTCGGCATTAAGCTGGTCAGCTCTGCTGCCATATTTGGAAGCTCACTTTTTACCTGCTGATTTCCATATACCTGCTGAGGACTGAAACCATTATTTTTGAAGGGCCATATTATTGCGAACGATACCGCAAAGGTTGACTGACTCCATGTTACTTGCAGTCTTACTCACTCACAGGATGCTATGCTAACCCTACCTTAATACGACTACCCACATTGCTCATACACCCATGTACCGATTACAAAGCATTAACAACGAGGTGAGAGTGTGCAGTATCTCACTAGAGTTGGGAAGTGGGCACCTCCCTTCACCGGTGTTTCGTCGAGTTAGACCCACGACACCTCAGGAGAGCCCAACAGCAGTACTACCGTCCCAGGGCTACTCCCCTCAATACTCACCCACCACCTCTGCTCTGTCTGCCTCACGCCACAAGGACTTTTGTCTACAAACTTTTGTCTGGCAACGTTATCTTTGCTGAAAGCCACAGGCTCATACCTGCTGCATGACCACCACTACCATTCCATCTTGACCAAATACAAAGACTACCCTGCTACTATGACTTGTGCCTATATACCTTGGCAACATTATCTTTCAAGCACAAATACCAGACATTCCCCAGTTGTAGCTTTTCAGTGCTACATTTCTATCATTTATAGACCAAATGATTATACGATTAATTAGAAACTAGATTAATTGAATCGTTTTGTTGCATATTATTATTATTATTATTATCTTTTTCTTGCTTTTCAAATGTGACTTTAACATTTTGTGAACTAAAGGATTCATGGATTGATTAAAAATAAAACCTATTGGCATATCAGTTATTGATGAGAGCAATCATTAGTTGTATTGCTGTTTTTAATCTCCTTCAACAGGTGGACAGAAGAGCCTGTAGCCTTCAGGTTTCTTCAGAAATTCTCTATATTTGGTATTTCATGAACTGTTTTATTATACGACCCTGTCATCCACTGTAAGCCAGGAGCTGCTGTAACTCCCCTCAAAAGCAGCAGGTCATTGATTTCATTCTGGGATAAAACGGGAAGTGGTCGTTCAGTCCTACGTTGAATCCTACTCGAAGCAGCCACATAACTGTACATGGCACCAGCTACAAAGCAGGGTCATGAATCAGCTCTGTTTGGTGAGTGTGACAGTCCGACTCTTCTGGTCAGCTGGAATGTGCCATGAGGCCTTGAGGGAGGCAACAGAGCTGCCTTGGCCTGCCTCTCAATCATTTTCCTCTCTCGCTCTCTCGCTCTCTCTCTCTTTCACTCTCTCTGTCCCATTTATTTTCCTCCAGATAGACACAGCGGACAGGCTTTCACTGCGCAGGGACACAGCCACTATGGGCTTCTCGCTTGGCAGCTGTCCCTCCTCTAACAAGGACACTTTATAAGAGCGTGTGAGAATGCAGTGGTCAGAGGAAACCAAAGTTCATTTAGCCTTCTCCACACATCATACTTCATGCACTTTTAAGCATGGTTGTGTGCTTCATTCATTCACCGTTATGGGTCAGATTTAAGAGCTTGAGTATTCTTGGGATGCAGATAGATCACTTTCTTCGTCCCAGTCTCTCGCTGTCTTTCTCCCTCTGGTAGAAACTGGTACTTTCACGTGGACTCGCTCTCAGACAGTTCCTGTGCTAAATGTGGTCAACATAGTCGTCTGCTGTCTTCTTTATCCGCTTCCTTTTGCAAGATTCATCTCACCTTTCCTAATGTCTGTTGTACCCGCCCTCGCATTTCTTCTTCTCTGTCTGACCCCACCCACCATGTGGTGTTGGGTTTTCATAGCCACATAGTTAGTTATTGCAAAGCTGGAGGTTGAGAGCTGGACATTTTATTGGATCTCGCTGACATCTGGCTGCGATTACAAGAGTTATTCAGACAAGAAGACTAGCCAAGGTGTGCATGAGTCAGAGACACTCTTGTTACTTCAAAGTCCCCTCCAAGGCATGGAATTAAAAATTCTAATTCTTTATGGTTACATATATACATCACATATATACTGTTTAGTCTTTGAGAGGCTGAAAGGCAAGTCAAGTTGAATCTTCGAAAGTTAGACCCATTAGTGTCAGAATATCTGACCTACTTACAAGGTGCTCTAAAGAGAAAAGAAATCGATGATGATTCATTTATTAATATTAACGTGAAGGAAAGCACAAATTGTTGCAGGATTACATTGTTTGAATGACATCACGGGTCTGTAGTCCCACTCTGGAGCCAACATCTAAACCAAGGTTGTTCAACCAAAGTTTTGTTACATTTAATACATTTGATCCGGTTGCAATTTTGTGAGCGCATTTACGAACTTTGCATGATGCTTACGTCCCAATACTTGACATTGATTGGCTTGTTGGTCCAAAAGTCCGAACCAACCAGAAGTGCTTTTTACACTGCAAACGAAGACAACTATGATTTAGTTTGATCCAGACTGACCATATTTTGATCCTTTGATTCGGACCATGGTGTGAGGGATCTTTCATACCTGCTATTTTGTTTCAGACCACACTGAAAGGTAAGTTACTTAACATACGTTATGTTGTGTAGGTAACTTACTTACATTACTTCCAAAGAAATCAACATGGACTTTGGCTTTCTCACAGACTTAAACACTGATCTCTTGGGTGAAAGTCCAGTGTTTGTTCCAGCCAACCATTGTTCTTTAACTCTGATCATACATGCATTTACTTTTCACACGTAGGTGAGGCAACTGACACTGATACAGCTTCCTCTAGTTCACTGACAGGTGTATTACAGCTGCTAATCCACATTTCAGACAATAATTTAACCTTAATTCAGCCATACAGTCATAATTTAGCTCCATTAGACCATTGATGAGGCTTTTCTTTAGTTTAAGAGCCTCTAACTCGTCGAAGACTCTGGTCTGTTTGATACTCAACTAGAAGTTATTAGCTGTAGTGTCATGTGGCCTGGTAAGCTTTAGTGGTCATTAGGGATGGGCCTATATGGAAAATCTGTTTGATACCGTCAATAAAAATCAGTATGATCAGAATAAAGAGGTTTTTGTTACATTTATTTACGTTTATTCACTTTTAACTCATTCCTATATTTTATATATTTCATAATGCATCATTTATTTAGAGATGTATTATATCTGTTAATGAACAGCACAGAGCTGACTTCTGAAGAGGCCCTGTGGTCTCAGACATAACAGCAGATCCTTTAAGTCCTGTTTTTGGAGCTTCTCAAGATCAAACTTGTCCCAGTGCATCCCCCATCACTGTTTGTCCCTCCTTGTCTTCTAATAGAGCACAGACTGTGACATGTTCCCTTGTTAGGCAATCAGTGTCACCTCATATCTGTGTGCTCATAATTCTGTTGTTCACAAGTGTAGATTGGCTTATTAAAGGCACTCACACACAATATCAGTCCTCATTTTCCCTGCCCTGCCAATAGCATGGGTACTGCATTATGAATTACAGCCATATGTCTTGTAGATGTCAGTTTGGACAGGGAGCAGCTTGAGTGACTCTTAACACTCAATCAACGTTCCTGCTCTTCCTGCAGAATAGGAACAAATGTACAAAGACAATACAGTAATTATATACACTTCAGAATGGAAGTCATCAGACACAAATATAAACCATATGATCACACATCACAAGCTTTGCTATGTCACTTGTTTGCTCCAGTGTGTCTGTGCTGTTGTCTGTATTACTGTGGAGGAAAATAACATTTCCTCATCACATTTCAACAACAGTATCTTCAGGCAAAATTTCATTTTTGCCAGTTATAAAAGAGTTGGATGGATGCCGCCTTGCTAGCTTGTCCTGCATTGGTGTTTCCACATATACATTATGTAGCTTTAGCTTTTCTAAACTTTACTGTAGCCCACATAGATAATTGACTCTTCACAGACTGGTGTACAATGCAATAATAGAGTGTGTGAAGGGAACAGAACTGGGCAGCCACATTTAACAAAGATAAAGAAATTAAACTAATGCCAGCCGAAACTCACGTCACTGGAGAGAATAATGAAATAGGACAAGCTGTAGAGGCTGTTATGTCAGTTTGTACTTGTCATTAAGATGGTGCAAGATGAGAGTCAGTGTTATACAGTAGGTGACAGCTTCACATGTCCCATTGTGTTGTTCTGAGGCAGGTGTAAATGTGTTTTTTAATGGTATCGGCTGATAAAGGCTTTAAAATGAAATATCTGCATGGACCTGTTATGAACATTTCTGTTGATGTGACAAGCCAATAAGATGATGTGTTAATTATGCTCAATTACTCAGCGCCATATCCTCAGTGCGAGGTGTTCTTGAGTCTCTTGTGTCGAGTATGAAAGAGGGTTCACAGCATGTCTGTGATGTGAGGTTTTTTTTATAGTGTTCAAAAACCTCCAGTGTCAGTCATGCGAGGAAGAGTCACATCACATTACTTCAACGCTACAAATTGAATTGCCAGAACCTTCATCGTGATCATCATGACATTATGTGAGGAACAAAGCAAATTATTGTATACCAGTATCGTTCAGCCCCACTTTTTAGGATAAGCAGCGGATTTTATTCAATGCCAAAAAGGTTTTAATTCACTTTTTAAGGTCGTATAACCCTCCAAAACTTTCCAGAGTTGCTAATCTGGTATTATTAAGAAACTTAGGTCTGTTTAACAAGTGTGTTAGAGTGTTTGGTGGAAGCGAGAGTGTGTTGAAGCTTAATCCTTTGGAAGTCTTTGGCTATGAAGGCTGTGTGCGGTTGCTTTGATGCTCCAGGAGTTAATTTGAGAACCAAGTATGGGATTAAAGCCTCTACTGGGATCCACTAATAGGCTATAGACCTCCTCCCAACAGGTTTTATAGTAATGATGATGTTGTGACAGCCTTAGTTCAAACAATCAAATCAAGTAAGTCAAGATCTGTAAAAAGACACCCTAAAATGTTTGACTTTTAAACCATGAACTCTGGAAATGTAGTTAGACTGATACTGGTCACTTTTGGAAGAAAACAAAAAAAGTCACGATTTGGCCTGAACATTTGCCTGATGATGGCGAGTTGGCCATAGTGCACAAATCTCAGTAAAGTCAAATGTTGCAGAAGATGTGATTTCCATGCCACTGCAGCCTCCTGCCGAAGCCTTCATTCATGTCCACTCGCTGAGTGGCTCATCGGTGCTTGTCTAGTCATGCTCTCACTTGCAAATGAGTTTGCTTGGCAGCGTGCCTCGGCTAATAGTGTGTTTTTAATCAAATTAACTTCAAATGCTCACCAACTCTTTTGTTCACCATCAGTGATCCAGCTGTGTTGGACCGGCCACATCCAGTAATGGGAGTTTCCCTGGTGTGCCAGCAGCGGTCGAGCAACATCCACATGGGAAGGCAAAAATCATCACGTGCTGTTTGATCCCAGATGTGTTTTATAAATCCAGTACATCTTAAGGCCCTGTTGTTTCTGCTGACTGCTGGTGTCCCTCCAGGTCCACATTATTAGGCTCATTTCTGCCCTTCCAAACGTCACTACTGCACCTTTTGGTTTTCATTGACCAAGCCGATAATGACAAACTGAATTAAGTTGTAGTTATGTTTAACAGTCGAACATTTGTTGCCTTCAGGTACCTGAAAAAAACAACAATAAGTTCAGCAAAAAACAATCAGTGTTACTTAAAGTTTGACACAAAGGTGTGTGTCATATACATTATGTATCTACAAACCTAAAGTTAAATGTTTATTTTCCACATAAGCTTCCACCTGATGACAAATAACATCTGTGGCTATAACCGACATTAAAGGTACAAAGAAACATGGTGGATAAATGCTCATCTCTTGCTTTTCACTATGCATTTTCCATGTGCATAAGGACATATTAAGGCACATATTTTATTCACTTAGTGCTATATAGATACATTAAATATATTACAGGTTTTATAACATCTGGTTTCCATGCACATGTCAAAGAGTAGAGCAGCTGTTTGCATACATGTGTTCCTTCTTAGCGTAATTAATTAATGTTTTTCCACCAAGTCATTCACATTCTTCTTCATCAGTCGCAGTGAGCTGATTCGTCAGAGTCTTTTGCTTTTTAGTTAGTCACATATAAGAGCTTACTCATTTCCCAGCATGCATTGTGGCGGTTGGCCGCAGTAGAGCTTTCAGCGAGTAAGCAGAATATGGATGTGAAGCTCTGAAAGAGCTGCGATTATTCAACATTAGTGAGCTGGAGATGTTAGGAGAGGGAGAGAGGGAGACTGTTACCGTCTGAGTCTGGACTCGGTGCAGGAAACGTGGAGTGAAGGAGGGCGGTATGGCATGCATCAAAGGTGGAGGCCAATCAGTAATGTAGGCTGGTTCCAGACATCACATTTGCTGCAGACATTTACATTTATTCAGTGATTCAGTAGGTGTCTACTCAAAGGTAGGACCTTAAACATTAATATAACACTTTTTATCATGAGCTGAAGTAAAACAATCTAAGACTTCTTTGCACACAAAAACTTAATTTCTTTCAAATGTTCTTCAAAAATGTGTTAAAATCACCTTTGCAAACCCTTACAGAGAAACTACATAAGTTTCACTTGCAAAAACTTATGTGGGCACATGTGACCACATACACGTGATTATTCACGTGGAATATGTATTTTTCCCATGGGAAATGTGGTTTTGGAACATTTTCATGGTGGAGTGTGTGAAGTCCATGTAGATTCCCATGTGAAACCTTTTCCACATATTTTCCCCATGTTATCATATGTATGTGATAACATATGCCGCATGCGGAAAACATGGGAAATTCACGTGTTGGGAAGATAATCCGTCCATCTGAAGGGGTGGTACATCAAGCTGCTGATTAAACAGCATGAATTATTGCACAGGTTTGCCTTGGACTGGCCACAATAAAAAGGCCCCTCAAACATGTGCAGTTTTAAAACCTTTTGTTTGCATGAAAGAAGTCTGAGATCTTTTACTTCAACTTGTGAAAAATGGGAGTAAAAACAAAAGTGTTATGTTTAGATTTTTGTTGAGTGTAGCTTGTAGCATGCTAGCACACACTAGGGACACGTGTGACTGCGAGTGACTTGTGACATATGGTTTGGGTGGCAATTGATCTGACAAAAGGGTTCAGACATTGAGTGCTTATTGCATTTTGAACCTAAAACCCAACATAAACTTTTACCTGGTCAATTCTGTCATATGATTTGGTCTGGGTTCCTAAACAAAAATTCAGCAAAAGAAGTATTTTCTGGCTCCTTCTGCCACTTTCTTTTGGAACTAAGCTTCAGCAGCTGTCTACCCATCACCTTGTTAAGAACACGAAGGGATATGGGTGACTGAGTGAGATCATTTTCTCTTTATAGAGGCAGATAGTCTGTATGGGGTAAGGAAGAATAGAAGTGTAATGAAGAGGATAATTGGTGAGTAGAGATAAAGTCAGAACAGCGGATTTTAACCTACTTACAAACTCCAGAAAGTTCTACAAGACACTTCAGGTAGGGTTGTACATGCTGGTATTCAGATGCATATGTGTATATATAGTCCAACACTCTGGCCCTCCATTGGTTTATCCTTTGCAAATCCTATTTGCCCACAGTCTGGAAAAATATGTAAAGAATACAGAAGGAAACTTCTAAAGGTCTAAAGGTGTCACTGAGACGGACAGATTGACGTGAGCCTCACCAAGAGAAATCGAAGCTAGACGGAGCCAGAGGAATGAAAGGGTGAGCGAGAGAGCAAGCCTTATTGAACAGAGCCTCGCATGAGCCAGCATCCTGACTCACTGGCCCAGTTTATCTTCTTATGCAACAGGCCTGAGCCCATTCACCCTCTTTCCTCTCTCATCACTTACTTGCAGGTTGTGCAGGGGGAGGAAAGCTGAGAACTTGCAGAGAGTGAAAGGGAGAGCTGTGGGGTGCTGCAGGGAGAGACGGAGGAAGGAGGACTGGAGTGGAGGGAAGATGGAGAAAGGCTCTGGCCACACTGTAGGGCTTTGCCAGTATCCCTATATGGTTGCTAAGGGCAACACTCATTTGTCATCAAGTCTCTTTCACATTGACTATTTTCTATTCATACACACTCTGTAATTTCTTCTTGGTATCTTTTCCATTTCCTTCTGTCCTTCTGTTTTTCAGCTCAGTCTCTCTTTAGTGGGTCAAAGAGGCAGAAATGGACAGTAAAATGAAACGAAAGCCAGCGATGCCCCGAGTTACAGAACGAGTTCAGCCAGAGTCTGTCTGTCAGAGAGAGAGGAAGAGAGGGGGGTCCGTTGAATGGTCCTAGGTCCCAGCAGAGTGTAATTCAAGGCCCTGTCATTTATCTGACAGAGGACGAGTGGATTATCTCATTGTCCTTGACCCACTATACCCCTGGTCTGTAGCCTAACAGAAAACTAAAGGCTGGATGGATAGAGTGGGCGGATTGGACCCAAAGAGATGGTGGGCTGGGTGTCACACAGAGAGACGAGAATGAAACCCATTAGCAGGCTGTTATATAATCTCTCACAATCTGCATTTGAAACAACGATTGTGTTCCTGCTTGAAGTCTGAGACCAGAATATAGAGACCTCAGACCAGTCAGGAGAGAAAACATCACACTCGTTGGTATTCCCAACGAAATACCTGTAACTGAACCTCATATTACAAAGTAAGCTGTAAGTATAGTGCACTTGTTTGTAATTGATTGGCCAGTGTGGTGTGTTTCTGGATGCTAACTTCTCTGTTTCATATCAAAAGTTGAGCGGATGTCTTTTTCCTCAACAAACCTAAAAAAAATGAATCAGGGGGCTGTGTTTATTTTATGCAGTGCTAAAATCGGTGCAAACGTGGAACTTAAAGGCCTCATTCATACTGTCAGTGCCTGGAACTTACAACTTCAATTGCTAACAAGAGTTATTACCAACTTTTGTTGAATTTAACTTGCACTTTTCTGGTATCTTGGATGCAGTCTTTATATCCACAAACACGTTTTTTTTTGTGTCATTTTAGGTACCAAAAACTATCTTGTAATAGTTTTACATCTCCATAAAGCCTCATCTGTAGCTTTCACCAAGAACAGGCTGTTTTGTGTCTATGTCTTTAAGGTGCATTGATATCAGTGACCCTCTCTTCTGATTGGCTGACACATGCACAGGCTAACCACAGGTTTTCTGTTTCTTGTAGCTTGCTAGCTCTGCAAAAGAATGAACGCTCTGGGTTTTCTTCCCCATAAAAGGTTGGACAGTGGGCCATGATTAGGGCAGACATATGACATGAGCAGGAGTTTGTGACATCACAAACTTACAGAAGTCCAAATGACACAGTTGCTGAATACAATTTATGCGCATTTCCCTGTGAATTTAGCATCTTGATATTTTCACAGAATTTCTATATCATCTAGACCGGCTTTATAATAAAAAAAATGTATGTTAATCTGAATTAATTTGGGACCTTTCATAAAGCAGAACAGAGTGAAATGAGCATAAACGCTTACATAAACACTGCAGCTACCCCTTCAGTAGCCTTGACTAACTCCAACCACAGAGTTGAGTTTCAAAACCGAAAGTGGTGGCAGCCATTTTATGCTGCACCTTTCTGGTTTTAATTTAAAAGTGTTTGGCTTTTCTTTTGGACTCCCTGTGGAGATAATCTCAGCCAAACTAAACCATCACTTTCTAAGGTGTAGAAAAAGTTAAGAAAATGAGTTTTAGTTTGTGCTCACTGATGTTATACATCAGTCCAGTACAGTTCATGAACCATGAACAGAAATACACTACACCATTTCAACACGAAAAAAAACTCCACATCAACACTTTAGTTGCGTAATGCAGTTGAGACTTTCACAACCAAAATATGTCACTATTTGAATGTGTTAAGTTGTGGTGTAACTATAGCCACAGCGACAGTGAAGATGACACCAAAGAAATGGCATAGATGTTATAGAGACACAAAGGACGAAATGAATCAGTCATTACAGGGAAAACAGGTGAAGAGAACCGATAGGATGTTGATTCTAGAGATTTATTTGGAGATGGACCATTAATAATGGTGATTAATAAGTGAGATATGAGCTACAGAGGCAGTGCGGGTGTTTGCTGCGACCTGTATTATCAGCCTCTTGTATATTTCAGCCAGTGAGTGTGCGTAGGTTTGAGTTTTTGTGTGTATATCAATGGGGGGTAGTGGTGGTGGTGTGGTGGAAGACTGGACGGGGAGAGGGTGGGGGGGGGTTATGCTGTGTGCTGACAGCTGGCTTCTATAAATAAATGTCGCAGGCAGGGGGGAGACACAGGGGTGGAGAGAGAGGAGGGATGAGGGAGCTGGGAAGAGAGAGAAATAAAGAGGAAAACGGGTGGGGAGGACGGAGGAGATGAAGGGAGGAGACTGATGGGACGGGCTGATGGATATAGAGCAATACAGAGTACTGAGAGACTTAAAGGAATGTGGTGAGTGTCCTGCACTCCACTGCTCTCTGGTCATGACTTGCTGAACACAGATCACATGTCACCTCCCTCTCAGCCAATCAGCAGTCCGAGCTGAGATCATGTGCCCCCCCCCCCCGCCCCTGCATGCTTCCTTTCTTTCTCTACATGTGTCACGACTGAGGAGCACAAAGTCTGTGGCCATTACATTTTATCTCACATCAGTGTTGCCCTGTCAGCTTCCTTCCCTGTCTTGTGGTGACACGGACTCAAATCCAGAAAAGAGACAAAAGAGTCAAAGAAAAAAGGGCAGAAAGAAACAAAGTAGGAAAGAAAGAAAGAAAAAAACAAAAGGCGATGCAAAAGGGATGAAAGTTAGGTCATAAACAGTGATGTATAGCAGAATAAATTCCTGTACCTACGCACTCACTCCATTAATTTGTCATGCAGGTGGTCACTGAGCCGTGCAGGATCAGGTCCTGTAGACTAGCAACTTGGTAACATCTGACTGAGATGTGGTGTATCACTGACACAGGCAACTTTCACTTTCCTTCCTCCAGTTACCGTTTCAGTGCTCTGTGTGTGTGTGTGTGTGTGTGTGTGTGTGTGTGTGTGTGTGTGTGTGTGTGTGTGTGTGTGTGTGTGTGTGTGTGTGTGTGTGTGTGTGTGTGTGTGTGTGCGCGCGCGCGCGCATGTGTGTGCGTGCGAGTGTGTGAGGCAGTGAGCTGGGTTTGGTTTCCTGTCTTGGCTCAGCTATCAAACACTGAACACCTGCCTGCCTCACACTGCTCTGCTCGTCTGGCTGATCTACCTGTCCTACTATTTCACCCGTCTGCTTTGCCTTTGTGTGTATGTTTCCTTCACATGTTTTAATAAATGTCATGTCCTTAGCCATTCTTTGATTACTATGTCCCCCCCCCCCCATGTCTTTAAATTGATTGTTGATTGATTATGTCAGAGGCCACAGAAAGAAGGAAAACATAGACAAACGGTGGGAATGAGGGGACAGTGAGTCTGGTGAGGGCAAACAGGAAGATAATAAAGACCCCACGAGCAAGTGAGTTAATGGGTGGGGTTATGCACCTCAGGTCAGGTTACCTGGCCTGCTGCAGCATCTCCCCCCTGAGAGCCCCCCTGCTGTAGTGATGAAATTTCCCCTCGGGGATTAATAAAGTGTATAAAAAAAAAAAAAAATGTTATCAAGCTACATCAGTACATCAGGAGCCTTCTCTTCCACTTCCTCTCTTGCTGCTTGTAGAGCAAACCATAAGCTGACTTGTGAAAGACACATTTCTGTGGGCAGATAGTCACATGTTGGTGTTGCACTGTAGCTTGTTGTGTACTGTTGGCTGTCAGGGAGACTCTGACATACAGGGATAAAGGGAATGAATGTGTTGATGTTGAGGAATTCAATATTTTTATGTTTATGTTTCAATTTCTGCCAAAAACAGACATCTGCAATCTAAAAAAAACATCCCAACACTGTCAGTAATGCTGGCAGCCAATAGTAGTGAGTCATCTTACACTTTGTATCCAAATATCAACATAAACTTCTCCAATTTATAATGAAATACACTTTAAAGAGAACAGCTTGCCGTCAGTGATATCAGTATCACAGTTTACATTTTTTGTGCATCAAATTTGTTTCTGTCTACTTTTCTTTGTCTTATTTAGTTTAGTTTTTGACCGGACAGCAACAGCAGGGCCAGTCGTATAAACACGGACATCTGTCACTGACTAAGTTACACCATTGGTTGGCCCAATGTTGTAACTTCCTGTATCTATTTCAAATTAAAAGCTCCCATTTCAAACTAAAAGCCCTGTAAGGCTTCATACACGGTCCATTTTTATCCTACATTTTGACCCTGTCTTGTTGGTGGTAGTTCAACGGTTTGTAGAAATTTACAACAGTCCTGTTGATGTCTTTATTTTAACTCTGATGTGTTTCAGCTGGTCAAACTCCTGCTGTTTCTTGCTGTATGTTACTGCTCTCAAAAAAAAGGATGAACTATTTTGAAAAAGTACACTTGGTTGCTTACAAGGAGCGCCTTTATGGTAATGCTGTTGAACTGTATTGCTTTAAACTGAGAGAGATGTTTCTATTATTTTGTCAATCCCACTTCAGGATTGACTAAATATTAGAAACAGCTCTCAGTTCGGTTAGACTATGCAGACAACTTAACCTTATAACCCTCATGATGGTAGGTGTGATTGTGGTGCTGTCGTATTTGACTTCTGTAGTTTTAACCTAGTAATAAACTGATATCTTAGTTTATCAAATTTGACACTAAGTGCAATAAAACCTGTTTTTTTTTCTCAGCATTTGTAGTAACGCCACCAAACGAAGACTAACTGAATGATGATTTCAGCAGCCAAAAAGTGCTTTAACACGCTGTGAACAATGTGTGGAGTGAATTGCCTGCTTCACCACACATATTTAATTTGAAGTAATGTAAAAGAAAACCATCTAAATGAATCAGTTGTGTCCTGGCATCTCACTGTGGAAACAATCCCTCTCCTCTGTCTGACTGTGGTTGTGGTCTCTGCTCTGTCCCTGCAGCCTCTCGCACAGTGGTGCAAGCTGCTGCCCAAAGATGCTGCCAAGATGCCGGAGAGCGCGTGGAAGCTGGTCTTCTACACCATGTCGTGGTCCTACACCACCTACCTGCTCTTCTTCACCTCCTACTCCTTTTTCCACGACCCGCCCTCTGTCTTCTACAGTAAGAGACACAACAGTGAACTAATAATGTTGTTTAAAGTTACCTTTTTTTTGTAATTATTTAGCACGTGCGCTGTCCTTTTTAGGACCTGTTTATCGAGTCACCTTAATAGCAACAACGGAAATTACGTTCTATTATTTGCTTAATGGAAATTGAGGATTAAGGCTAAAAGAAAGCGAGCAGTCTATTTATTTGACGCTAATCATATCAGATTAATGCTGGAAAAGCATTAATAATAGTTTTGTGCCTGACTCTATGTCTTAAACTTTTAGAGACTGCGTCGGGGTAAATTGCAACTTTGAGTATTCAAATAGGCAGATATTTAAAGCACTTCATGCAGGATGTGCAGCTTGCTGGTTCGTGCATTTTCTGAGCCTTTTATTGGTCTTCCCTTCCTGTTGTTCTTTAACGATGGCTCGTGGTTGTTAATACAAGAAAACACACATTTGTTATTCACTAGGTTCAGTCCAACATCAATAGCAGAAGCTATAAGTTACATGCTTTATTTATTTATTCCAGATCACATTGAGTTCTGTCCTGACATTTATTAGAAATGATCTGCATAATGGCACCAAATGGAGAACAGAGACGGAGAACTTGTGCGATGCTTATCACTGCATTGCCGGTGGAGGATGCATGCACACGGGGGATTTCAAAGATGATTCAGTGATGTCTTCTAAAGTCTCTCCGCCTCTTCCATCAGACACGGAGGTGTCAGGGCTCCTGAGTGGAGCTCGCAAAGGCTAGTTGACAGCGCAAGGTTCATCTTTAGTAGCTGTCAGCCTGAGACAAGTACATAAGCATTGTAATAAGGCTGGGCTGAGAAGGAGTTGGGAGGAAGAGAGAGACACAGTGACCTGAAGCTATTGAGAGAATTAGTCAAATTAAGAGAAATCAAAGCACAGTGACAGAACTGAGGAGGGTGGTGTGTCTGCATCCTGAAGAAAAGAGAGGACAAAAGCTTCAGTCTCCAGCAGAAAAAAAAAGAGCTCCAGTTCCCTTGCCTCATCTTGGCAGCTCTGCTGTTGTGATCCATCAAGCAGCCCTCTTCTTAATGTTTAATGACGGAAGGTCTGATCAATAAACATTACACACGGCCCGCACGTAACCCCATCTCACTAGAGACAGACCCTACTCAAACATTGGAGGAGAAAGTTTCCGTCCAACATCCGATAGGTTTCAGAGACACATGCCAGCTGGGGAGCCATAACATACATTTGGCCTGTTTTTCTCTCAGTACTTTAGAAATGCTCCTTTATTCTCCTGAGAGTTAACTTGATCCCTCCTCTCATATAAGCACTCAGTTGACCCTGCACATCTGGTACCCGCCCCTACCGGAAGTGCATATATATATATATACCACTATTATAGTGTATTTATGTCCGTGTGTGTGTGTGCGTGCGTGCGTGCGTGCGTGTGTGCGTGTGTGTGTGTGTGTGTGTGTGTGTGTGTGTGTGTGTGTGTGTATGTGTGTGCGCGCGCGCGCAACACATTTATCATCTGCAGCAGATGAAGACTCAATTACTTCCCCTTTTACTGTGGTGGAATAACTGCACTGCTATGAATTACAGAAACTATTCCTTTAAATTTAATTAAAGTGTGCACAAAACTAACAGTCTAAATCATTAAAGATGACACTTAGAATTTTTGGGATATTTAATATCTTTAAAAATCCTTTTGCAAATCCATTAAAAAAACATAATGACACTGAATAATGAAACCATTATTACATTTAACCTTTAACCATTTCATTCCTTTAGTAAGAGTTTTGTTTGACATTAAGTTGAGTCGCTTCAACCGACTCAACTTATGTACGGTTTAGCGTACATATGTACTGCGTTGGATGTTTTTCAGATTTCAATGATACTGTAAAAACTGATCTTGAAAGATGTCATCTGAAACAGGACAGCACAGTCGACCACGTTTTTGCACAGACAAACCAAGTGGCTCCACAGCGCAAGCTTGTACTGACAAACAGTGAGCCTGATGTTTCCAACTGTGTTACAGTTATGATACAGTTGCCTCCCCCCATGTTACCTTGCGAGCAGTTATGTAAGATCCTCATTTACAAACAAGAAATGAGATAACAAAAAGAAACATAATATACCTCTCTACATGTATTTTAATAATACAAAACCTTTCATTTTGACTCTGCATCTGGATCAAAAAGTATCCATTGATAGTCAATCATTTTCTAATAAGAGCCATAATTTTTGCATACTGCATACTTTACATGGAGGACTTGTGCAGTTTTATGTGAGTTAAGTGTCATGTTGCTGCCACCTGTAGACAGAATATCATTACATGTACGGTGTGTTTATGTGAAATAAGTCATGGCTACAATATATAGTAAAACAGTGTGGCATAATCATGCACACATTTCATGTATCAACTTTGGTGAAAAGGAAAAAAAAAGATTGATGGGAAAAAAAAATGGAAAGATTTTCAGTTTACAATTCATGAACTAAATGAAAGTGCTGTGTCAGGAGCTGTCTCCAAAACTAATACCATTCTTGACCTAAGGCCTACGTTGTCCTCAAATTTGTATGAAATCTTGCAATTTTGTTTTGGGACGTTATGTTTCCAAAAACAGGATCCTTGGGGTGTCGGTCGTTCGGAAACATGTGACACAAAACTCACTGACAACAAAGCAGTAACAAAAGGGCCCTTTTGGGTTCCGGAAAGGAGGCTGCGGGAGTAGAAGTCCCCACCGGCTCCCACTAAGTCTGTAAAATTGGACCCAAACAAACAAAATCCAAGTTGGGAATCACTGGGAAGAGGAACAGAATATGAATTTGAAGTGGGATGAAGGTTGCAATAAAGAAAAAGAAAAAAAGCATCAACACTTCAAACACATATGAAACCAGACATTGTACTAAAGGTGTTGTAGACACACAAACTGAAGACCAAACCAACCTCTTTATAAAGCCTCCCAGCCCGGCTGGTTACCACAAGGTGAGGGGAAGATCACAGGTGCAACAAATTGCTCCTGATGAGCCACGGTGAGTGAGCCCGTAACCTCTGATCATAACAACATGATACTAACAAACACGGAAAGAAAGAGGACCACCGCAGTCGACAGTATGTGATCTTATGCAACCAGGATAAAACATGTCATCATTCATCCCCCACCCTCATCATTTGACCTCTTCCTCCAGACTGGAAGAGTGGCATGTTAGTGCCTACAGACATCGCCATAGCCTACCTGATCCAGGGCAGCTTCTATGGACACTCCATCTATGCCACTGTGTACATGGACGCATGGAGGAAGGACTCTGCTGTCATGGTGGTGCACCACATCATCACGCTGGCACTCATCTGCTTCTCCTACGCCTTCAGGTATTCTCATCACACTAACAAAAATGCACTTTTAAGCAGGTATTCAGCTCAATAGTCACGACAAGACAGCAGACGCACAGCCGCATAAAAGAGCATGGATACAATTAAATACAAGTAAAATGCAAATTAAGTAAAAAAAAAAACCCGATTGCTACACCTGGTAACGGAGACAGAAACATGACTTCAAAATCATGCATCATATTTGATCCATCTTTTGCTCTCGGTACTTGTCTGTACAATATCCTGTAGGGCTATATCTGTACTAGATATAAGTAGAAACTGTACCGTGTGTTGTCTGCCGTTCAGATACCACAACGTGGGGATTCTGGTGTTATTCCTGCACGACATCAATGACATCCAGCTGGAGTTCACCAAGCTCAACATCTACCTGAAGTCCAGAGGAGGAGGCTATTATCTGCTCAACGACGTGCTGTCCAACATGGGCTCTGTCAGCTTCAGCATCACCTGGTGAGATTTTACACACACAAACACACACACACACACACACACACACACACACACACACACACACACACACACACACACACACACACACACACACACACACACACACACAGTCCAATGTTTTGTAGTCTTGACAGTTTCATTGGTTTTGTGTCTGAATACACTGAATAAATGTTCATTTCTATTCCTGGTGTTTCTTGTCTTCCCGTCTTCATCTCTCAGGTTCTGGTTCCGTCTCTACTGGTTCCCTCTCAAAGTGCTGTATGCCACGTGTGTGTCCAGCCTCCAGTCGGTCCCCAACATCCCCTTCTACTTCTTCTTCAACGCTCTTCTCTTCGCCCTGCTGCTCATGAACATCTACTGGTTCCTGGTGAGGACGCGATGTTTTTTTTTTTATTCATTCAAAATCCAGAAAGCATTTATAGTCCATTGAAAACTGTCACAACATATGTCTTAATCTGATCTCTCTGCTTCCTGTCTCCGTCCCGTCTTTTGTGCAGTTCATTGTGGTTTTCGTGGTGAAGGTGCTAAAGATGAAGGAGGTGAACGATGTCAGGGAGTACGAGGACGAGGACAGCAGCAAGGCGGCTGCGAACCTGCTCAGAGAGTCTCAGGCAGAAAACAAGGATGATGATGCTGGACATCACAACTCTGCCCAGGGGTGAGCAGCACCCTCACACCCCGTCTTCTCTTTCAGTCCACATCTGAAGGTGGAAAATTAACGACCATCAGCTGCTGGCAGATTTTTTTTTTCCACGTTAATATATTGTGAGTTTTAAGACATATTGTTATGGAGAGCATGAACTACAGTGAAGAGCGGGCCTCTTTCAGTCTTACAGGTTTTACACCCAGAGCACCACCTAATGCTGACGCTACAAGACAGAGATCTAGGCTTCACTGATATATTTTTTTTATTATTATTTATTATATAAAGAAACATATGATAAAGTGTATTTAAAGTACATGAATACACATCAGCCGTACGCATTTGTAATATGCTGAGTATTGTGAACAAAGAATACTGAGCCAGGCTCTGCTCTGTGAGGCTGTACGTAAGCACTGTACGTATAGCTTTGAGCTCAAGGCTGGAGCCAGCATGTCAACATGCTCGCGACGGCGACGGCACCTTCGTGAGGTTCAGCAGGAAGAATGTTTACCATGTTTACCATCTTAGTTAAGCATGGTAGCATGCCAACAGTTGCTAATTAGCAACGAACACATAGTGCTGCTGAGGCTGATGGGAGTTGCTGGCATGACCAAGAAAAAAAACACTTTCTTATAAATATGGCCAAAAAAAACGTGAATCATTTAGTCAGCTCGGACGCTGTAGATTTAAAAAGGATAATAAACAACAGCCTTATCAACATTAAAATATGCTATTTACCTTTAAAAAACAAAAAACAAACATTCAAAATCATTTCAATGGCACGCTGACTTGTTATAGTAAGAATGGATCCTCTTTGCGCTTTGGTTTATCGGGTACGATCGATTGCTAAATCCAAGTTTTGTAAGATTTATTTATCTGACTAATTATGTCAGCATCCCATGTATTCGTATTTGTTATGAGTGCAAATCACTGTTGCAGGTTTGTATTTAAATTATAATTTTTTTTTGTATGTGCTTCATCCTCTAACGGGCTACGCACATACTCATGGAACTGGAGTTACGCCCTGTAACTACTATTTTTGTGTGATTTAACTTGTGTCCTGGGAGGCTGCTGTTGCTGCTGCTCAGAAAAAGTTAGTCTTGGTTTAATATATTGTACAATTGCATACAAAGTGAAGCTAGGTTGACACAGTAGCCAATCAAACTCTTACACTTTTATTCTTGTTGTCAACCACATTCTGCACTATATTTAAGTTGGAATCACTTCCCACTGGAGTGATATAAGCTCAAATACATCCTTGACAACATGAAACTGTGATTTCTATGGGAAATTGTGGTATTTGGATTGCATGGTGCCACTGGTACGACTTAAAGCCGCTGGTTTTTTTTTTTAGACATAAGCAAGTAACTGATAACATTTTTACAGCACAACCAGGGAACATTGAATATATATCTGTTGCTGTCGTGCCAAATTGTTATAGATGCAAAAATAAAAGTGAATTTTTAACATTTTAATTCTTTTTTTTTTTTACATTATATGTAGGTATGTTTAGCTTTTTAGCTCTACGCTTTAGGTAACAAACAAAAGTCTAAGCTAAGTGGTTTTCTAGTTCACGGCTGAAGACGCTGGAGCGTTAATCACGATCTCATTCACTATTGTATTTCTTTTGTTTTGCAGAAAAAGCCTAGTCAGCTTTGGTTGATAAATATTGTGTGTTTAATCACAATTGTAGTGCCTGTGTCATGTCAGTAAAATTTCACAACTTATTTAAGCAGTTACAGTAATAATTATTTTCCTCTACAAGAGGAAAGTGACTTGAATAATCTACAGATTTACACTGTGGAGTGACTATATTACACAGTACAGAGGTCATTTCTAATGTGTCTGTCAGTCGTCAGCACTTTGTCAGAGTGAGCTTCGAACAAGAAAACGCTCTGATTTAAATCAAAGTGCATCTGTTTGTGCTCTTATCTGAACGTATGGATTCATCTGTCTTTATCTGAGGAGCTGCCTCGTGGCTGATTGCCATGTGCATCCCTATCATCGGCTGCCAGTTATCATGGTAGCCTTTGACCACGGCAGCTCAGAGGACTCCGATACTGCTGTTGTCTTCTTCACTCAGCCTCCCTTATTGTCACACAAAAAAACTGCCTAAAACTGCCTTGTTTGTGATTGTAATTCAAAGATTTCATAATTGAAGTCAGTACAGAGTCTGTTCTAGCCTGCACTTCCTCCTCTCCTGAAGGCAGGTGTAGCTGCACAGGGAGCAGATCTCCCACTGAGCTTGTGTAAGCAGCAGCACTCAGATGGGATCAAACAGCCCGGGAACATATGGAGATTATGTGGCGCTCCTTATCTGTGTGGCCTTGAACATGCCTGATATCCTAGGTGCCCGCTAATGCCTCACATCTGCTGATCGCCACAGCTGACAACCCTCTTCTCACCCTCTCATGCCCTTCTCTTTCCTCTCTCTTGTGTCTCCCTTTTCTTTTTGCAGGAAGCACGTGCAGAACGGGATCACTAAGGAGAAGCATCTATAACGAGCTCTCCGTCGCCACCACCTGGCACTGGGCTACAAGTACACGCGAGACAAGACGCCCTCCTTGGAAAGCTCATGCTCAGAGCGTGGTTGAAGGGAAGAGCGTCACAAAAACAAAACGAAGGAAAACACCATGTTAGGCTGCGAGCGATGAGTTTTTATTCTTATTTGTTTTATTAGAACATTTCATTTCCACACTGTCATTTTCACTTGTTTTATTAGAGCACTGTGAATGTTATTGCAGCCGACCTTTTTGTCTTACTGTTGTTAACTTTACATTTTATAGACTCCGTAGAAACAAACCAGTTTGAGTGTGAGTGTGACTGGGACTGTACAGCAGTAGTACAGGGTGTCATAGTCATTACATCACCCTTAACGGCGCCGCAACATGCAGACAAGGAACAATTTAGGCCTGTAATGGTTCTATAGACACGTAGAGCTGTAGTAACCTTTAGTAACCTGGCAAACAAGCAATATGCTAGTTCTGTCGGGGTGACATGTCTCCTCATAAATTCCTCTCCCTCCTTCCCCTGTCTTCAAACTCCATCCATCCTTTTTGGCTTAAAATATGAGGATAAAAAAAAAAAAAGTAAAAAAGAAAATCATCATTCAGTGATGCAGGAGAGCCGGCCTGGCACTGTTTGGTGCTGCTTCACCACATGTTTTGATTTTCATATTATTGCACAAGTCAGTAGTGGACCGTGCAGCTCTGGCCCCCCGGCGTCCATTAGTTTGAATTAAAAAGCCAGGTAGGTGTGTGTGTGTGTGTGTGTGTGTGTGTGCGTGTGTGTGTGTGTGTGTGTGTGTGTGTGTGTGTGTGTGTTTCGGGACATGAAGTGTACGGATGTAGCCGAGTCTTTTAAAGTCAAAAAACATTTCAACTCTCAGTTTGTCTCTTGTACTGACGGTCAAAAGACATTGGGAATATTCACTTGGCATTCCTGTGTGTAAAAAGCTTTTCTTTTCTTTTTTCCTTCCTGTCGCTACTCAATGTGTGTTGCAAAGCATCTGTTGCTGCACTGACATGAAGGCATACAAGCTGATTGCTGGTTTAATGACAGCAAATAGCTAGAATTGATTGACTGGGTTTCAGTGTCATCCTCATGATTTTGTTTGTTTGTTAAGGACATAGATCTGAATCATATTTATAACCGGGTCACAGGTGGTGGCGGCTGTTGGTTTCACAGAAAAATTGGAGCAATAGCCCAGAACTTGTGTAAAGATAAAAATCAGTATGATAGAAACACTATGTATGCACATTATGGTAATCAGGAATGCATGACATTGGAATGACTTTGGAAATATGCTATGAAATTGTCAAAAATCCTCTAGCTATGTAATCATCATGTCTATTAATGTTTCATCTGATCTTGTTTGAAGCAGCGCTGACCACTGAACACACAATGTGATGAATATAATGTGTGGCAGACCTTCCTGTGCCATTAAATGTGGGTCTTCTAGACACTGCAGCTCACAAAAGAGCCTCAGACACACATTTAGAGACAGGAACGAATGAAATTTATCACATTAATTCCACCTTTGTGAGGGTTTTTATTCTATTTGAATCTTAATTTGAACACATCAAATCAAACTACAGTGGTCTGACCTCGCTGGTTCACTGTGTGTGTGGAAACAATGGTAACAACTGCTGCACCTGTAGAAAAGAAGGGATATTTCTAATCATTTTACCTTTTCGATCAAATTCAAGCTTTTGTTTCGATGAACAGCATGCTTGTGCTGCTGGAGCAGGCCGCAGATGTCGTCTGTCCATAGGAGTTTTTGTTTTGTCTGTCTTCCACAGTCCCCGAATTTTAACATTCGGGGCGGATAGTTAAAAGTAACTTTTAATTTGACATGAAACTATCCCTATTATTGTTGTAGTTCAGGTTATACTTGTTGATTTCTTTTCTTCTTTTTTGGGGGGGAAGAATTGCTGCTGTTATTTTTCTTGTGAGAGCACTGTTTGTATTCCAGATGTATTGTTGTTTTTCTGCTGTGTGCGAGTTGATGATAGTCTGCTCAGATATTTTTCAGGGACCAGTGAGTCGTTTTCTTCACCGTCATCACAAACATCTGGATTTTAGTCTCTGATCTCTTTCTTTTTAATTTGAACGCTGGCTCACACTCATTTTTTACTGTCGTCATCACGCGTGTACTGTAGGTAACACGGTTTATTCAACATATTGCTTCCCTCCTGTTCAACTGTGAGACTAGATTATCCATCGTTTCCTGGTATTGTTGTTATATGAGGACAGTGAAGTTTGCAGCAAACCCACAAAGACCTGTTATCTGGATTAGGTGTGAGTCCTCCCTTAGGTCTGACATGGTACAGAAAGCTTTCTCCCGCTACAAACAGTGCTCTGACGAGTAACTACAACTCGGGCTGGGCAACATCATTCTGTAAACCACGAGACAATATACATTTCCTATACTGTTTACAACGTGGTTTCTATCATTTTTAACAGCTCAGGTTGTATTCAGCTTCTATGGGCAATGTTTTTGATCAATAAACTGTTTAACGGCACCATTTAAAGAATACTTTTAATTTAGAGTACTTTTTCCAAGTATTGACACTGCTGGATTACCCCAAAACAAGCATTCATGATTGGTTATTTTGCCCAATTTCTCAATTAATTTTCAATTTCAATTAAAAGTTCAAATTAGCAGCACTGACTTTATTAGAAAAACATTCACTATATGTGCCCATGATTGGAATTGACCCTTTAATTCAATTGACTTTCATGAAAATTGGAAATATAAAATTATCTGTATCATGATGGTAGAGTTTGATCCACATTTCCAACCCGACCACTTCTAAGATGATTGAACTATCCAAAGTGGAAGGAAAAACATTTTCGTGTTTTTTTTTTTTTTGTATAGATTTGATTTGGCTTACTCTTACATTTGATACAACAGTGGCTTACAGTTGAGATCATTTTTGGTTAAAGTCGTCGGAAGCATGTCACGTGTGAAGCTCAGTTCAGTCAGACTACTCACCTTTACTGAATTATGTAAATGTGTGGAGTTGACATTTGGCTCTCACCTCGTCACTCCTGAATAAAGTACACTGAGCTCAAAACTGAGAAAATCAGAGCGTGAGGATAAAAAGTGTCTAGAAAGGTATCAGCATAATTGGCAGGAACACTTTATTACAAAGGCTGCAGTGGATTTGTGTTGCAGTGAGTGGAGTATAAACTCCCCATTTCCATATATTAAGATCAGCAAAATAAAGTGACTGGTGTCTGGTAAAAGACCACTTTACTGCTAAAGCTGTGGAGGATTAACCATACTGTTAGAGCTGCGGTCGTTTTGTGTTGAAATATGCTACATAACAGACCCTGTCAAATAATTTGAGGACTATTGATTAAAAGCAGGAAGAATGACAGGGCTAAAGGCTGCAGTGGATTTATCTGGAAATATTCAGTCTTATACATCGATGTCTAGACCGCACAGTAGTCATTTCAAAACACAAAGGTCAGAAGAGAAAAGGTCGGGCAGTGACAGTAATGAAAGAAGAATTGTGGTTTCCAGTATGAAGCGCGAGTCATCTTTCTGAACTGACTCTCAGTTTCTGCTCCATCATGACCCAAAGTATCTTCATTCATGCTTTGATTGTGCCAAAATGTCCACCCAAACCATGAGGCAAGTGTTTGTGGGAGCTGTTGATGAGTGAAGAGGTGAGCTGGCAGAGTGTGGCAGGCAGAAAAGCCCTGCAGGTATTTCTTATACATTGCACTGTAATTTATTAGTATTATTTTTATTCTACGAGATCAAAATTTAAAAAAAGGGAGAATTTGGGAATTTTTATGACTACAACTGAAGGATCATAAACTAAATCTCTAATTTAAAGCATGTTTTACTGATTTTTGGACCATTGATACACACTGTAAACTACACAAATTACCCTGAGTTTTTCAAACTGAATTTGACCACTTTCTAAAATACTTGATAAAGACGCGTACTTGCTCTTTTGTAATACAATTTTAATACCATTTCAGCCAATGTTATCGTTTCATTTTTTTCTCAAAATAAAACATGTCAGTAAACAAGACACGTTCTAAGTGATTTTTTTTTTTTTTGTCATTTATTTATTTAAATCACAACCGATATCATTTTCATTGCAAAGATCAAGTGTCGTGGATGAAACACAGTTCAGAGCAGAGGAGAGTTCATTTCAGTGCACAAATGAAAACAAATAAATTAAAGGTCATATGTACCACACAGTGATTTCCCTCGTGTTGGTAATCTAAAAAAAAAAAATCCTGTCATTGTTACCATGGTGACTGCAGGTGTGGGGGGGGGGAGTGGAGAGAGGTCACAGGTCATGCATTGAAACATGGAAAACAAATAAACACCATTCAGCCACAAGAAAAGGTGAAGGCAGCACAGAAGTATTCATTTTACACACCAATATTTAATGAAAAGTACTATTCTAAGTGTGTTTAAGATCTTTTTTTCCCATAAATGTTCAACCTTGTGTGTTACTGCCCATTTCAAGACATCCAGTGTTTAAATACTGCATTGCTGCTTTGACCAAAATCTTACCAAGGCTATAAAAATGTCTGATTTTGCTTGTCAACAAAAGGTCTCACTCGTAACATGTTAGTGCTGATAAAATGGAGTGAAGGGGGCGTTTTATCTGCTCCAGATCTGTTGGCAAAGGACCAAACACCAAACACAAATGTGTTCTGATTAGGTAAGAAAACGTGTTCGTTGCAGTGACCTTTTGTAACGAGGCCTCAGACGAGGAGACCCAGCACTACTTGTTTTGTTTTTTTCTCAATTCAGGATTTACAAAAGAAAAGACTTGATCGGTAAAAATGAGACACAGCAAGTCACACAACCCTCGACTGCAGAAAGAAGTGACACGAAAAGCAAGAAGGAAAACGCAGGGGCGAAAATTTCTATCATAATACACCTACATTAAATGGGGCGATTCACACGTTAATATCTTCTGGCGAGGAATTTTCTATCATTCGTTTCTTTTAATAAAATTCTCTACCAAGGCAATGGCATTAAGAATATCTAAACTCTACTTCACATTTCAGTTCAACATCTCGTCTTTTCCGTAAACAGTATTTGTGTTCAAGGAGTCTGTGTCACTGTGTTTGAAGGAAAAGTTCAGGTTTTTTTCAGGTCTTTTTCAACACAATAGACACATGCAGATATGTAATCTGAAAAAGGGATTGATCTTTCCTCCTGTCCGAACAAGTACTCAATGTACTTTATTTTCTGTGTTCCAGTAAATAGAAATTGAGTGTATGATTAGTGTTTCTCACTATTTTCTGACATTTAGTGATAAACTGAATAACTGAAAAGGGACTCTTAATATTAGTAATGAAAATAATTGTTAAACGCAACCTTAGAGAAATTAAAGACAAAAATCAGTCATCTCTGTGCAAAAATGCATTCTTAAGTTTATCTGAAGCCGATGAGAGCTTTCAGCAATATAAGTTATTAAAGTCAATCGTCAAAGATGCATTTCTTAAATTTTAAAACTGTTTTCATGGACAGTGTTTCCTGCTGTGGGGGAAGGATGGTCACAGAGGAAATATCAAACCAAACAGGGTGAAAGAACATTTTCAATGATCAATGAAGTCTTTCAGAATACAAGAGGGCAGGTGAGACGTGCCAAAGAAGACTTGAAGAGTGTGAACCCATCCTGTGACAAGAAGGTTGGTGAACGCATTCTAACAAAAACAAATTGTGGGCTCTACTCTGTGTGGTCGGTTTCTCCCTGTAGCTGCCTGAGACCACACACGGCAACAGTTTGGCTCGTAAAGTACACCGAGAGGAGCGATGAAGAGTGATCAGTACAGCATGTGGACCTGTGAGGTGCGGACAGATGATTAGCATCCCTCATGAGGGCTAAATCATGAAATATCTCCAACACAAGGGACTTAGACCAATGACAAAACATCTGCGTGAAAGATGATTCCTGATTATTGTGGTCCATGAGACCCGATGGATCGAGTTGGCAGCACGACAGGATCTGACATCATAGTTTGTGCATCAGGATGAAGAAATGGAAGTGATTCTGCTGGTTTGAAAACCACCATGAGAGGAGCAGCCCGGTCTAGCTTCTGCAATTTGACTGGCTAGAGTTTATTGATCTGAGGAAAAGGGTACAGTAGGGCCTGGAAAAAAAAAAAGGTGTTGTGCACCTTAGTGGGCCTTGGCCTTGGGCTGGGTGATTCTACGGACAACACTGTACAGGACTCCGAAGTTCTGTGAAGAAACCACAAGAGAAGAGACCGGTGACGAGTTTGGCACATGATATTGATTATGTTTTTTGACAAAAATGGGAATTCGTTTAAGACCAATTTCAGTCATTTGTAGAGCCTGATTGATATACGAGCTGATATTGGCCTATCATAAATATATCAGTATCTATGAATCTGTTGACCGATATGGAAACTATATTTTACAGAACATAATGCAGAAAAAGAGGCTCGGGGTGGATTAGAAACTGTTTTAAATGTTTTTGGTTTTTTTAGTTATTAATAACCATTAAATTCCCAGTGACGTTTACTGGTTCGGAGCATCAGTGTGGACAGTAAAATGTAAAACATCCTGTCTCCTTGACATGTCTTTGTCCAAGTGTGAAAAGTATTTGACAACCACATCGGAGGGATCATTCCAAAAACGTGTCTGCACATGTCTTTGCCGTGTTTTATTTCATTTTCCTGCAAACATGCGTCATCGGTGCGTAGTCCCATGACATGCTGGCTCACGATGTCTTGTGTAAAAGCTAGATTTGCCTCGGTGATAGAAACGCTGCCGGCTTAACTGCAGAACAACAACGCCCCCAATTCTGTGTTGGTACCTTTTGTACAGAACAGCGAGGCGGAACAACTGGTGACTTACCTGGATAGCCAGATACATCAACCCTAAGTAGGCTGCGATGCAGACTGCCAGCAGCAGGTCAAAGATCGCCGGCTTCACTCTGAGAGGAAGAGGAAAACACCAGATAAAGAGAAGAGGCCACACGAGGGATTTCAAAAGGAGAGGCAGTCAAGCATGACCTTTGACACGACACGTTTCATAAGGGAAGTTTTAATGTTTCAATTTGATCTCTTTTTTTTTTTCCAACCAAAGTCTGAAAAAATGAACTCTGGAAAAATGAAACCAGAAAAGTGAGCTGCAGCGCTTTTACAAAGCTACAATAAATCGGTGAAGAATCCTCACCTGTAAGCATTCATGGTCTGCTTCAGCTGGTCGTAGAACACAAACTCTGGATCCCTGAAGACAAAGTTAAAAAAAAACGGTCACTTTGACATTGTGACAATTAAACCAGATCAGAATATAGAACACATATTACAACTCTGATTTCAGGAAATATACTGGATCAAATCCTGTGACAATATATTTTTAGTAAGTAACGTCACAGCCGATGCGACAGCCAGGTTTCTTCCTCTTTATTGCTTCAAGACGGATTTGACTACAAGATGTTCACATAAAAAAACGTCTGTGTTTTCTGCTTGTCTTCACCCTTTCTTTACCTTTTGTCAGCTTTGACGTAGTGCCTCTTCACGTCCTTGAGGTAGCGTCCGAGGTGATATTCCAGCGTGGACACCACGCTGCTGTCTTTGTCCACCAGCTGAGCAGCTCGGGGCTGCGCTGTGAGCCAGTCCACCACCGCTGACAACTGTTCCTCCTGCACCTGCTGACATGAGCCACAAATTAAATCACAATAGAGACACACGAGCACACGAGAGTCCGCAAAGGATCAATTTAGAGTGTTTCTTTACTGCCAAATGACTACTAAGGATTAAACCTGTGTCACTCAGTTTGTATGAATGAGGTATGAGATTGAAGGTAGAAGGTGAGTTTAAGTGACGTACCATTTGTTCCGTGAATATCTGCAGGTCTCCAGGTGCCCCCTTCGAAGCCAGAAGAACGAAAAGATCCACATTATTTGCAGGATATAGGCAAAACGTCTAGAATTTCCCCGCGATGCACAATTTCCTCATTCCGTTTACCTTTTCAGTGAGGTTATAAATGACTCTGGCGAGCGCCTCTGCCACTACCTTGGTGTTCCTGCCGAGCTTCTTCACATCTACATGAGGCCTGCGAGACACAAACACAAGTTTGCAAAAAGTTAGCGTAAAGGAAACACTGAGAGATCAGAGGAGAGAAAGCAGAAACCCTGCGCTGCAAAGGAGCGAGAGGTGAGAGAGAGGTGAGAGATTTCGGTTTCACAGAGAACGTTTGAGAAAAGAAGACGGGATAAATGATTTACTGACAGAAAGACAGACAGCTCGAGGAGGTGAAACTACCACAATGACCGATGGTGTAAAAATGGAAATGAAACAATTATGACATGAAAGACCACGACTGTCTGCTTGGAATGGAAACTTCTTTTTTTGGGGGGGGTGATTTGAGACTTTTGAGAGACTTGCAGTAATGAACCCACCCAGCAGGGGGCTCTCCCGCTCCGTGGCGAGAGATGGGGGACACTGACTGCACGTCCATGATGCTGGAGCGCTGAGCCAGGCGGTGCGAAGGCAGATGCGACAGAGTGAAGGCCGGCAGGCGGCGGATCCCGAAGCGCTCGTGCTCCCAGGCCAGCATGTCGTCGGCCAGGTTGATTTTCTTGTGGACCATGGAGAACTTGACCTCCGGGTACTGACTTGTAACCACCTGGGAGGGAACATCCACATTTATAGCATCAATACATGCTCCAGTTGTAATCGTTTATAGCGGGGAGGAGGGGAAAATCTGTAGGAAATTGACAACAAATATATTCTTACAAGAGTATTTTTTATTTCTATACTTGAAACTCTGCATACATCAGTTGGTATTTCTAATGAAAACTCACAAATGAACTCAGCAGCATATGTGCTCTGGTTTCAAACTCACATGATGCGACTCATTAATAAAATAAATTGTTGCTGCCATGTTAAAGGGGATATGCTGATTTTACACACCCATTTACATGTATATGTGTATACATGTGTATGTAGGTTATGGGATGAGTACAATGCATGCCATTAACAGAAGAGTCTATTTTGACCCGTTTTGTCAGTAATTTATAGAATCAAGTGTCTGAGTTTTTACCATCTCCAGTTCTTTGAGCAGAGAATACTGAGGGGTTCCCTCTTTAGGAGGTTTGGACACGTGGAGGTGCATAGAGTCTCCGTTCCCCAAAGTGTCCAGACACAACACGAAGGCGACATTGTCCTGCAGCAGACTGGAGTCTATTCAGGAAGAACAAAATACATTCATAAATATGGAAGATATACAAAAGTCACGTAACAGCATGTAGTAAAGTTACTGCTTATGTTCAAGTGAGAGGGCACGGTGATCGACTCTGTTCTGGTTTGGCTGCAAATGATATTCTCTAATCAGATGTTGAGGATTGTATTATTATTGGAACAATGAACCAAATCCAGCTGCTGAATACTTCTGATCTCTCTGTAGGTTGTGTGCGAGATGACTGAACTGTACCCGTGTGGTCCAGATTGTCCTCCAGCCATCGTTTGGTTCCCTGGTAGTTAAACTTTCCTCCACCGGATACAAAGAACAGCAGGTTGTACCTGAACACACAACACCAAATCAGACATGAGAAATCTACAGGAGAATGATGCGAGTGATAAAGGTGTGTGCGCGATATAGGATATGTAGACAGCTGTCAACTGGAGAAAATAAATCGCAGAGTGTTTTCTAAAATGATGGAGCTGTTAAGTGAGTAGTGCCGACAGCACATTTACAGTAATGTGTACTTTCAAACAAGTGATTCCTTCCAATCAGCTCATTAAGTACATTCCGACATGAGGATGAGTCTGCGTCATATTACTCACTGGTCTGAGTGTTTAACGCAGTCAGATGTGATTCTTATTGCTGACCAAGTGCACAGATAATTCAATATAGTTCTCAAAAAGCCTTCACAGCAGGACACTAACCATAACAAATGAGACGGACATAAGAAATAGAATTTGGCTTATGTTCACATGAACAACTGAGGTCAGCAATCAATACCGCCTCTACCGATTCGTCATATATACAGTGCATAAAGTGAGTAGAGCAGGGAGCTTCAGTGAAGGGTCTACATAAACATGGATGTGTATAAAATATAATAAATGATCATTTCTATGTTGATAAAACCTACCAAAAAAAAAAACAACCTCTCAGGTGTGTTGATATCTGAGCTAAGAAGATAAACATGATCACAAACCTGTCTAATGTGAAAATAGATAGATATTTTGACTTGTCATAACACCATGACAGTGAGCGTGGCTGCAAAATAACACAAGCATGAAAACAATTTACCGAAGAGGAAAGCAGTTGTCTTTAACGTTATCAGCTACTATCAGCTATCAGTTCATTTCCTGCTATGAAGAGCCAAAATGTCCGGTGTGAAAAATGTCTACAGGCGTCACTACTCACGCAGCGTGTGTCCTCTTGTAGGTGTAGAGTTTGGAGAAGAGGCGAGCCAGCTCTAGCAGCATGGATACTCCACTCCCGTTTGAGTCCGCTCCGTATGACAGCCACTGGACACAACAACACACACAGTCTGATTACTTCACTCTCTCGTTTTACTGGCAGCTATGTGGAATTTAATGTCTTATTTCCTGAACTATTACAGGATACAGGGTTCCCACTCAAGTCAAATGTCAAATTCCCTGAATTTCACTGACTAGAAGGCTGAATTTCCACGACCTTTAATGAACTGAAAAACTTTTCTGTCATCTTACTCTTAACACTCAGTCTTTGAAGTCATCGCTTTGTGGCCAAAGCTGTTGAAATTTACATGACACGCATTCGTGGAGTGTTTGCCTTTGTTAGCAGGTACAAGAAAAAGCATCTTCACGAAGTTATTGCCAGTTGTTGATGAGCAGAAAGAGGATAAAACACCTCGAGAAATACGGAAAATAAAGTAATCAAAAACATTATGTTTGGATAAATGGCAACTAAAATGTAAACATGCTACAAATGAATTTCCCTGATCGTCCATGACTTGGCCCAAACAATGATCAAATCCTCCCTGACCTCCCATATCAGGAGAAGAGTTTTTAAAATGACATGATATTCCAGAAATTCAATGACCAGTGGAAACCGAGAGGATTAAGTATGAGTTTTATGCGTCAATACATTATCCCACTTAACTAAATCATGTGGATATTTGCTGGCAAAATATTTTTGCTGCTAATCTCTCAATGTTGTGAAGATGTCAGAAATGATGAAGACAGAAAAAAAAAGAATCGGCGAACATACTGGAGCAACACCAAAGGAGTCATAGTGAGCCACCATAACAATCGTGGGCAGGTCCTCTCCTCCGACTCCAGCCAGACGACCCTGGTGAACAAAACAAAGAACATCAAACTATCAGCAATTACAAAAAAATAAAGAAAGTGGAAACAAAATCTCTGCAGCTTCAGATTCCGCTAACGGTAACGCCACCTCTGTGCCAGTCTGCTAAACCTCTGCGGTCTGACTGAACCACTTTTTACTTCTGGTTTTTTTTACACAAAACTCAGATTATGAAGTTCTGAAGTAAAATCACAATCCTGCCTTGTTTTGAAGCATTTCTGACTGATGGTTTGATTCGCACTTCCCCTCATCAAGATCCTTTTAGGAGCATTTCGTCTTTAACGCACTCCGTAACACTTTGCAGCTACACACACAATTACAGTTTGAATAGAAAATAACGTTGAGCACAAAGTAATTTAAAGCCCATCAGGCTGTCATGCTACAGTGTGTTTAAATGTCTGTATCCATAAGCACTAAAATATGTGTAGTCTAAACGTAAACATCAAAATGCACATAATTACACTGTAATTCATGGAAATCATTTCTGTGTAAGAACACAAACACCCCGGATGAAGTTGAAGTAATCCCTAATGCTCAAATCCTCAGTGTCCAGCCAACACACAAGTTTTTGTTCAGGAATTTAAGCCCACCCACATATTAAGAAAAATGCAGGCTGGGCACTCAGAGGCAGCACACTGAGCGGTAAAACTAATAACACAAGATCGACTGTCACAGCTTCAGGGACCAAGACGTTCTCTCTGTCCACCTCGGAAGCGGAGACACAGTTATTTTATGAATCTCTCTTCTCTTGTCAGCAGGTTCTTCTGAAGTATTAGTACATTGTTGGGCCTCAAGGTTTTGTTATAACCTCCTTTTAGCGACAGGTTAGAGTCCACAGCTACACAGTGAAGTGAATTAAGTACTATATCCTCAATGAGTAAACATGTAATCGTCATTTCATTTTTTTTTTTTTTTTTTTTAGTTGATCTCAATCTGTTTTACCTTACAAGGCTCTGGGCTCACAAGATCATGAGATAACAGGAGAATCTATCCTGTCAGGGTTCAAGTTATGCGTTTCTCACAGTGGTGAGGAACAACTAGCAGCTACGAGGGAGGTTTAGATGTGACGACATGCCAAATAATTATCCTCAGGTAGATCCACAGCGGCCTTTTGTTGTGTTTCCTCTTCAGCACACTCGTACTACGTCATATGGTTAATCGATCTGATTGGTTGATGTTCGCTCACGACATATGGCGATAGACAGACAGTTAATCCAATCACCTGCAATGTCTTTTTTTTTTTTTTTTAAATGAGTGCCCGTGTTAATGTAACATCATCCCGTATCCCTCTTTCCAGAGCTTCTGAGGGTATTTGACAGTAAATTGGGGCGACTTGATAGCCGAGTGGTTATAGTGAATACCACGAGTTCAAATACTCTGAGCAGTGAGTGCCCGGTTTGACTTCTGTCTGGCCTCACCTTGGCTACATGTCACTCCACTGCTCTAATTCCCTTCATTTCCTGTCTATCTCCACTGTCACTATTAAATTAAAGATAAATAAATTATCTTAACATTGCTTGTGCATTCTTTTTACCATTTGAAGTTGGTTCTTCCCAAAACGTTTTTAAAATGCCACAAACTGAATGAATAATAAAAATAGAAGATCCAGTGGAGCTCAGTAGGCAGAGTGAGACAGTGAGACAGTCCTTTGAGGAGTGAGACAGTCCTCTGAGGAGTAAGACAGCGAGACAGCCCTCTGAGGAGTAAGACAGCAAGACAGTCCTCTGAGGAGTAAGACAGCGAGACAGCCCTCTGAGGAGTAAAACAGCAAGACAGTCCTGAGGAGTAAGACAGTGAGACAGTCCTCTGAGGAGTAAGACAGCGAGACAGTGCTCTGAGGAGTAAAACAGTGAGACAGTCCTCTGCGGGGGGCAGAGTGTTCAGAGACCGACAAACCTCTGTGTCTTTTATATGTTAGGTATATTTTAATTTCACTGTTTTTTTTACTGATATCATCCAACAACAGGGACTGATTGATGCACTAAAGCATTGCACTTGTTGCTTACTTAAAAGATCTGACAGTAAACCTACTTCTCGCATTGAATTATGATTTTATATTTATTTCTTATTTCCTCTTTAGTCCGTTTGACACCTCCAGGGCTGCAGGTGAAATGATAAGACGAAAACGTTCATATAAGTCATGAGAATACATCTAATAATACATTATTTTTCTGAAATATCCTCATGTAATAATTCAGATTTCCCTGTGCGTGTTATGGTAAGGTGATATTATAGGCGAAGTCTTTCAACTTCAATTTTTTTTTTGCTCACCCTTTCATCATTCAGCAGCTGCAGCTCTGCTGCTTTCAGTCTGGATTATGTGTGTAACTTCATTCCAGTTTTATTAATTTATAGTTTGCACCTTGTTTATAAAATATGTGGCTCTGCTGTCAGTACACTTGTCCATGTTTGTGATTGGTCAGATGCTCAAACACCTCCTCCTTTATGTGAACGCGCTCAGAGCCAACAGCCTGAGCTAACGGAGAAAGCTGAGAACCACCGTCGTAGTACCGATTATCTGACTGCGTGTTTCCGCTTTGTTGAGCCAGCTCAGGCAAAGAAAGCCTGGGTATGTTGAACTTGCTTCGTAGTACTAATCTGGTCTATGTGTGTCAGCCAGCTCATTCAGTCACAGGTCTATTCAGATTCAGATTATAGCTCACTCACCTCTAAACTGGTGATGGCCCAGTCACTGATGGCTTTGCTCTGAGCTCCACTGGTCACCATCTGAAAGCCGTTGGCTGTGGCCGTGTGCAGCAGGACTATAGAAGACACACACAATACCACAGTCACAAATGTTGTTTAAATACGCTGATTGATCATCACACGTGCCTCAGTCTCTACCTTCAGCTGCCGATAAGGAGCCCTGTGAGGAGGAGGAGGTCAGTGTTTGAGTGTAGATGGACAGCAGCTCATCGTCCTCCATGGCAAAGTAGACGGGGACGATGGTCTCGGTGGCCAACATCTCCGGCTCTAACTCCATGAACTGCTGCAGAGGGTAAAGAGTGGGGGAAAAGCAGGTTTATTAAGAAAAGACACTCAAACTGAAAGTGGAAATATAATGCAAGCGCCTCATCACTACATTTAGAGCTTCGCAATTATGGCCAAAATGATAATCACCATTATGTTCATCAATATTACCATTATTCATCGATTTCAGGGAAATAATATTTTCATTGCATTTTCACGTTATTGAACAAAGCACTGCTTTCACTTCCATGTTGTGCTACATTCTTACCGGTGTAATTTTTGCATCAAAGTAAGACAGTGAATGATGATCTTTTTGAGGGACTAACAATTTGACCTCCGCTCCAGAAATATTATTCTTGTTTTGCAGGTCTGTTCTCTGCTGAACATTACTCCTCTTCAGGCTGCCGCTGCAGAGTGTGCACGTACGACAGCCCTCAAAAGAGCAGTCAAAACATCTCGACTGTGCCTTGGTGGATTGCTGACTCTTAATTTAGGAAACACTTTGATTTGATATGCAGCAGATAACACGTTTTAAGCGTGAATATTGTGGTCAATTCCACTAACTGTGCAGCCCTGTTTGTGTTGTGAGAGGAGTGTCAGTGATGGCAGGAAGCAACGGGAGACAAACTGCTTTACAAAGTAATCCAGTTTTTCTAGAAGAAAATCTGCCTCTACAATAAGTCACCAAAACATCAAATGCCAACTGCTGCTGCTTTCCAGAAGATTCCCACTCATAAAGCGGGAGGTTTAATGAGTCGCAACGTGTACAACATGACAATATTCAATCTCTGTAACAGGTTACAAACATGACAAATTCATGGTTTTGTCACAATTCTGCCCCTGAATGCTTTACTTTGCTTTAGAGTCACACTAAATGTGATCAAGCTGAATGAAAATCTTTACGTGTTTCACAGGAAACCCGAACTACCAAGTATATTACAAAAAAAAAAAAAAAAGATTTTTGGAGTTGGGAGGGAAACAGCTCACTAATTGATTCCCAAAGCAATGTCTGCGCTGGGACAGGTGAAGGACTAAAACCGGGACGCGGTCAAGACCGTGATTTGTGGCAGTAAAGTGTGTTATTACCTGAACTATGTCTTGCGGCATAGCAGACATGTTCTTGGGCAGGATGATGACCACGGCTCCCGCTGACTGACGCAGGGCTTTCTGGTACTTGTCATACGAGAAGTCCGCCAGCCGCATGATGACACAGCGACGACTTAGTACCTCGGCCTCCACAGTGCGGGCCTCCGTGTTCAGGATGGCATTCCTGGTACCTGAGGACACAACACACACACACAGGTTGTCAATTCTGATGCAGCGCTGGGAAAACAGCATTGGATGTGTTGAACTGGCATTTATCAAACGCTACGAAGCTGCAGGACAAAGACTATAAGAGGAGGCTTTAGATTGGGGATCTATTTGTCTGGTATCTTCCATTGATTTCAGTCTAACAGCTGTGACATGGACACTGGGGGAAGAAAACACCAAACTGTGAACACACTGTACCCCATTAGAAGTTGTTTCCCTTTGTCACACTGTGTGGATGAAGGGTAATGCTGTATTGTACCCAGTCTTTCTTCAATGTATAAAAGGAGGATCTTGAATGGCATCATTGTGGAGGGGAAAGGTCCTGCCTGTCCCGTTTAACTCACCTTTACATTGTCTAGTGTTGCTAAGCCAATAAATAATGAACACTGACAGTCATGACGAAGGATCCGTCATAAAGGGACACACTTTTTGTTTTGTTTTTGTACTGCACTCTGGTTTCATGACTTAATGAGTGGTTTGGTTGCAGGAACTGAAGCTGTCTCGCTGCTGCCCACAAGCCAAGCTTAGCAACATTAGCAGCTAACTAGCCAGCTAGCCGCTGCACGCTGTCATTGAAACGTCACTTCAGGTGAGTTCACACCTGCTGGAAACGACGGCGAGGCTCAGTGGGAGTTTGCAGCTCAGAGATCGAGGTCATTGACGGATCGCACGTCTTACCGTACGGCTGTCCCTGCAGGTCGTACTGCTGCATGCGGTACACCGTGAACTCGTGCGCCGCCTCGGCCGGCAGCGGCGACACCAGGATCAGCACGGCGGGGATAAACACGATGAAGGTGAGGGGGAACGAAGACTTGAACATGTTGTCGAACACTTCACTGGCCTCCTCAAACATGGTGTCGGTTGTATTGAGCGCAGAGCTGCAGACAAAACGAGTCGTCGAGCTGTCACCCTCCTTTTTAAAAAAAATTTTTTTTAGCAACTGACAGCCGTTGAGCTAGGTGGCCAAACCGAACCGCAGCGACATTGTGATCAGGCGGAAAACTTGGGACGAGCCGCCTCTCTGGACTTGGGACGACAACAAATGAAATAACACTGTTAGTTTATGAATGTGGACTTCGAGGTGCGCAGTGGACTGGAAGGCGTGTGTTTATTTAGAATATTCATGCGATAAACAAAATATTTCCTACCGAGTTGAGTTGAGGGTCCTTCAGGGATCCTCTCGGACCGCTATAAACTAACAGGCGTGGATTATTTAGTGACGGTAGGTGGCGCTGTGCACCACAGGAACCTGGAACCGGGAATAACGCGAAGAAGAAGGAGGATTTATAAGTGGTTGATGTTTACAATGACGGTTTAGACATTTTACATACAGTCTGGTTCAAAGCAGACATTTATAATTGTCCTTTCGTGTAAACCCATCACTTACCTTCAGACAGCCATATATACTGTGGCCAGGAGTCCTCCTGCAGCTTTTTGTCTGGTTTTAGTTGGAGAAATTGCCAACCACAAGGCTTAATCCTAATCTTTTTGTTCATATCCAGATGCTTGATTTGAGCAAAAAAAACAACAAAAAAACAACAACAAAGGCACACACACAAAAAAAGATTTTGCCGAGTGAAATCTATAATACAATCCCACTTTTATTATATATATATATATATATATATATCCATTTACTATATTAACATTTATATATTAAAAAGGGCTCTGCTGTCCTGTCCTTTATCTGTGTCCCTCTATTGTTCACCACAGGATCTTGCATCAAAATGTAAGTTTCTCATTACCCTGGAGGACTACTTCCACCCCTGATCATCCAATCTGATACAAATGCTTGTATCAGATTGGATGATTCAGCCTAACTTTGATCTGTGTATTAACTATTGCCATATGTCAATTATGTGTACATTTGTGACCTAAATGGTTTTTAGTATTTATATTTAAAGAAAAAAAAACTCAAATTCTCTTCCTGTAAAATGTTCAAAACATTTTTGCTGACTCATTTTGCACTTGGTTGCACATACATAAACATCCAATCAAATGAAATCACCCCAGTGTCACAAGTAGCTTTGTATATATATATATATATATATATATATATATATATATTTTTTTTTTTTTTTTTTTAAACAGAGCGAGATATCTAAAAGTCTCTTCACACTGGAAGACTAAACAGTTTATAGTCGTGTGTAAATATCAAACAGGTGTAGGGATTTGAAATCAGAGAACTTGGCCTGATTTTAGTGATAGAGGAAAAGTAATGGTACATTTTGACCAAAGGTTTATATCATAAAAAAAAACCAGTCATAAAAATGTAAAAGCTTGAGTCCAGAAGGGAAGAGCTGAAAACTATATTCTCTCTCTCCCCTCCATCTCTCGCTCCCCTAGGGCTGCTCTGCTAAGTGGGAGATTAATGCTGATATGATGTCCTGCCATCCCACTTAATGGACCTTGGCGTCATTATTTCCTGTTGTATGAGTAATCCATGCCCAAGCTGGTGAGAGGAAAAGCAGCAAACAGTGCACAAAGCCAATTTAGTGTGGATATTGACGCTCATTGTAATGATTTCACATTATTGAGAAGTGATCATCTAGAGATCCGCGGACATGACCCAGCTTCTGCTTGACGGAAGAAAACAAAATGCTCCTGACCAAAGTAGAAAAGAACAATTGTTCAGAGAGGAAAATAATGTTGTGTGGTCGGTGCGTGAGTGGCACTGCGGCAGTCACATCACATGAATCTAATTCCTCAAAATTCATAACATCTCGTTATCACAAATCACCCGACACAGTGGTTCAGCAGAGATGCATGTGGTCATGTTTTTTTACTTGATGTTTCCATGTCCTAAAAACTTTTTTTTTTGATGCACTCTACAATGGAGACTGAGTGATAAAAGTTAAAGGAAATAACACGCACACACATAAACTTATGAGCTGTTCAGTGTCCTCATTTCCTTTCACTGCTCCTGGGAATGTCCTGAATCAGACCAGCCTCTGCTCCCGACCCCGGGGCCACAGAGAAACACTTTCTCTGTGCAAACCACACAAAAGATGCAGTCAACGTGTGTGTCGGGGTAAGTACCACGGATTAACAGGAGATTATCTACCGAGCTGTAAGTAAGCAATTTCTGTGTAGCATGCCTGTGTAAATTGCCCCCCTCCCGCTGGTTTATGGCCCCGTCCCATTCTCGGAGGATGCTGTCATTTTCCCACCACGCTGCTTCAGCCGCTCCACGACAAGGTCAGAATCACAGAATACCAAAGACACACAGTGAGAGGGGAGCGCCCCCTGGCCCGAGCTCTCCACACAGACATCAACATCAACACACAATGGTGGTCTTCTTTTTTTTTTTAAACTAAAACCCTGAAGTAAGTACTGAGTCATTCACTCCTTGAAACACCAGCAGCTGTAATCCTCTTGTTAATGAGCAGAAGCTTGGAAAAACAAGATCTTGTTTGATGGATTAATGTGAGAATCAGTGGGGGTTCATGACATGAGGGTATGATCAGAGAATCGGACCATTTTGAATTTCAAAATTAGGTCAAGATTTTGCCGGACTTGCCTTTTTTCATATGGAAAAAAACTTTAATTCTGTTGTCTTGACCCCATAAAGAACCTGTGAAAAATCGGTGCCTGGTACTGTGCAGGGCAACAACTGATACTTGAAGAGAAATACTTCTGTCATCACACTCAATCTGAAAATTCAGTGTAAAGTTTTCAACTGTGCTTGATCGCCCAACATGATTGATAATGGATCGGGTGGAGGTACTGAGCTGATGGCTGCCTCTACAGCACATGACCATCCTGTTCCTTTCCTCTCCTGCTGATTCACAATGATTTGTGGCTTTGGGCTTGGAGGAGGCAATAATACCCCGGTTCCTTTATGTACCGGGCAATTGATTTACCAGTCATTTTCATTCCGGCCGGGAGAAATAAGACAAAGGAAAAAGGAGAACATGGCGTATGACAGCTGAGTTGCAGCCACTGAGACCGTGAGCCTCTTTGGTTGCGCGGGGCAACAGTCAGATAATGGATGACGAGGTCTCTTGGAGCCAGCCATACCATTAGGTTTTGTTAATGCAGTCAGAGGAGGTTGGCGTGGCTCATCCGCCTTCATATCCACTTTCAGAGACGCTCACTCATGCTGGCCAGTAGACTTCAGCCTCTCTCTCTCTCTCTCTCTCTCTCTCTCTTGCAGCCTTTTGCTTAGCACATTGTCTTGGCTCTCTATAGTTAACTTCCTCTGGAGTCTTACAGTCCATCTCAGTGCTTTTTTCCCCTTTCTTGGTCTTTCTGCTTTTATTCCTCTACCGTGTTCTCAATTAATCTTGGGAGATTTTGAGCAGAACTATGTACTTTAGCTGTTTGATTTTAGTTGTGGTTTTCTTACAGCATCATCACAGTCATTGCACAAGAGTAAGAGTACATATTGTCTCTGAATTTACACAGCAAAGGGATTTGCGGCAGATTGACACTTTTGTAATCCAGGATGGTCAAAGGCTTATTATTTTCTGTGCGCTTCTGTTGGTGCTGCATGTGTGGCAAACTGGGAAGTCCAGGTTTGTGAAAGAGGTGAATGTACAGTCTGTGTGAACTGTACATTTAGTGGGTGGAACAGACTAGAAATTAATGAATGAAGACATGGGTGTGCTGTACTCTATGAGTCAATCACTTTCAACATATTGCTGGGAATGGAAGCATCATGATGGGAGAGGATATTTTTATTTCTTGCCTTTGTAGAAGCAGCACATACATGGTCCTTTTTAAACTCAGATTGCTTTATTTATTTGGCCAATTGAGGGCAGCAGACAAAGTCGTGAAAACAACACTCACAAATTATCATCTGATAATGTGTATGTGAACATGTTGCTGGCAGATGGACACGTCAGCTTTTATTTGGAGTCTGGCTTCTGTTCACCTGATGAATGTAACAACAATTTTCACTTAATTTAGTTCTGGTTTGGTCTCCACAAACACTTTAGGGAAATATCTGACTCTTTAATGCTCCTCTCTGTTCACCTGATAGTCTCTAACTTTGTCTGACCACCGTTTGGTGAGAGCAGCGTTGGGGAGTAACTGCTTACATGAAAAGGAATTATGTAATTAAATTACAAAATAAAAGTAACTGTGGTCTCTTATAGTAACTGAGTAAAAAATATGTTATGTAAATATTGATGATTACAGAAGGGTTACATCAGAATTTTTTTTTTCAACAAAAAGTTTATGTGTAATATATAATATTCATAATTGCATTTTTATTTTTTTTATATTTTTTTTTTACATGTAGGCAGACTCCATTTATTTAGCAAGATGTGCTAAAATTTTGAGCCTCATTTTTGATTGGTTCGCTGATGGCTTTAGCCAACCACGCCAAGGTGGTCAGCCATGTTGTCAGATAAGATGAAGACTTACTTAAAAAGAGCCATTCAGGAACCAGTGTAAAAACCTGTGAACAGTACTGAGCCGTTTTGATAGTTCTGTCATCACTCTAATGTTGAGTTCTGTTGTGAAGTTTCACTGACTGTATTATATATTTTTTTTCCAAACTTTTCAGCGTTATTGCCCAGTTAAAAATATTTGTTTGTTTTGCTGAAAACAACTGCCTGCTGCTGCTGCTGCTGCAAATAAGGTTGATGACAACAGTGTTGGATGACTAAAAAAAAGTGAAGTTGTGCCCAATAAAAAGAAAACAATAGGTTAAACTATGCTTCAATTCTCAGTAAAGCGGAGGAGCAGCAGAGTTTCGCAATAACTGTGGGTTAATCACTATGATTGACCCCTTCATATTTAATTTATTGCTAATACCAAAATATTGACTGTAGTGACTGGTCTATTTTAGCCAGACATAGAAGGCACCAAATAAACAGTGGCTGGGACCATATTAAGGCAGATTATGCTGATGATAAATGTCTTCTGTCCTGTGTTTGCCTATTTAAATGGGTGTCAATTTATTCATAAAGTTTTCTCCTTCCCTCCAAAAAGTGATGTTTGCACTCGGAGTCAGGGCTGCCTCTGACCTTCCTTCACTGCCTCATGCTTTTGCATCCCGACCAGAGCGACCCTGATCTCTCCTAGGCCGAGCAGGCCTGACGTTCTTCACTTGTACATCCCTGTCATGTTTTCATCCGCCCGGCTGGTGCATCACAATGGATGCCTCTGCCTGCCGAGCTCCCTCTGACCTTCTCCCTCACCCAGCCTCAATCGGTCTCTCTCCCCCAGCTGAGCGTGAAGCTGCCTCTCTGCCAGCCTAATAAATACAAAAACAAATTGCGGCAGGTTAGAAGTATGCAGCGTGGGCCGGAGCTGTTAATGTAATGAACTTGGCTTCATGGAAATACGAGGCAATTAAACTCCCACGGTGCCTCCCTCTGGCCCAGACCGACTGACTGAAGGGGGGTGGGGGGTGGGGGGGTTAAAGACCCTTGAGGGTGAGTGAGAAAGGGAGAGAGCAGGGAGAGAGAGACAGAAACGGGGGGGGGGGGGGGAGAATAGAGCCATTTCGAGGGCCCACAGGAGTAGGAAGTGTGCTGGCTGTGATTGAGCTTAAACACCAATTAGTCATGAGGCCGCCTCATTCAGAGGTCACATCAGGCCTATGTGAGCTCTGTCTGACCATCGCTCACCCTCCTGCTGTTTGTTTTGGTTGTTTGCTGCACTGATTGGCCTGATTGCCAACTGATTGCCGGCCAAGTTTAGGTCGTTGAGACGGTGAGAGAGAGAGAGAGAGACAGGAACCAGTGTAGTTTGTGTTCATGGATTTAGAGCTCATTGTCTGCTCGTATGTTATCTTTACTGCTGTCTCTCCGTGTGTGTGTGTGTGTGTGTGTGTGTGTGTGTGTGTGTGTGTGTGTGTGTGTGTGTGTGTGTGTGTGTGTGTGTGTGTGTGTGTGTGTGTGTGTGTGTGTGTGCGTGTGCGTGTGTGTGTTGAAGAGCTGCATTAACTTCGGTGAGGCTTTCCAACAGTGGACAGACCTCCAACAGTTGAAAGGCATTATGATGGATGTGGAGGTCTTTCTGGTTCTTCTTGTCAGGTGGGTCACATTAGGTTTGCCAAGTTGCACAGAAGTAAAAGGTGAGTATGTTTTTGTCCTGTTTGCTAATCGCTAATCCCAACGGAACAGCTAGCAGGCAGGTCAGGTACCTGTCACACTTGTGTTTCAGGTAAACTTTAATTACTTGCCCAAGGACATTCAGCTTATTTTCTAGTTTGCCAAAACATGCGGTTGCTATGATGGTAACTGTAGCAGCAGGAGAGGTGTCAGTATCTAAGGGTTTAGTGCACTTATTTTAGCATAAAGACTACGATGGGAAACGGCGTTGCTCCATCCAAAGGTAACAAAATCCTCCTAGGAGAATCTGTAAAGCTCATTAATTACCTATTATGTCATTTGTTTAATCCAAATAAAAAACACACATTTTGTATGGATTCTAGTCCTCGTGGTGAGGTTTACATTAGACTGAAGGAGACTCCAGGAGGTCACTGCTCCTGGAAAATAAATAATCCAGTACATAATCATCACAAATGTAATATCAGCGATTACATTTTTCTTCTAGTTAAACAACTAAAATATAATGTGTTAAATAGTGGGCTTTTAAGATGCAGGTAGGTGGACTGAGTTGCCTTCAGGATCCAGGCTATAGGACTATTTCCTGATTTACAGTTATATGCAAACTCAAACTAACTATCTCGTGAATGTAGCTTCACATTTAAAAACAGAAAAGAGTGCAATCTTGTCATCTAAGTCTCAACCGGAGTTTCCAAAATGTGAAAACATGTTTTAACATAAGAACAGAGATGACACTTCCACAGGCCTCAGATGCTTTCAGCAGAACTGAAATCATGAGCCAGAATCAAATGTGAAATGTTAATTTGCTCCAATCAGGGAGGCCTGATCCCTGGGCTTTGGCTACATCTGGTTTGTAATTGGGCGTGCTGCTGTAAGGATGATGCACAGTGCTGAGCGGACTGTTGGAGGCTTTGTTGTCTTCCATCCAGTTTGCCAGTGGGGGTTTATGAGGGAAGTCCAATATCAGCCAGCAGCCCATCACAGCATGGTTGTTATAGCGTGGTATCAGCTTCCTGAGCCACACTGCCTCAGTTATTCTATATCATTCTCTCCTTTGCTCTAGGATTCATTGTTTGTTATGAATATAAATATCGGCCGGCGTTTGCCAGATGCAAGAGTGTGAGGGAGAAAGGCAGAGGGGGGACATGATTGAAATTCTAGTGAACCTTCAGGAAGTAATCTGGACCGGGGCATGCAGTCGAGAGCGAATGGTTTCCGTGTGCTTCTGTTTGCACTCGTGCTGAGACTTGTGTGAAATGAGACTTTCTCCACATGGCTCGCACTCTCTCTATCTCTCCGTGTGGATATCTCAGTACTGACCCACAGCTTATCGATCGAGCTGCTTACACGATATCAGCATGGGGGCGTTAACCTGATCTCTCCACACAAACACAAAACATCTGTGCTGCTGACTCTCATAAAGCCAACTGACCACCTCAGTGAGAAACAGCATACGGGATAACAGAGAGGCTCATTGGTTTGAAAGAGATCAAAATCTGCTGGCTTTGAAGCGACTAGGAAGCCCTCCTCACTCAGCACAGATAACACCAGGGCCTTTGCCAAAATTCAGACCTATTTACTTACTGCACACAGGAAATGAAGAAAACCTGATGAAATGAGTGAGGAAAGCAACGAGTGTGACGTTCAAACAGTAAAACCAGAACCGATCAGGCATGTGAACGCAGTTAGACGTCAACTGTGGACCAAGAGTAATACCTTTGGTGCATATAATAACAGTCAGTTTGACAGAAGGAAAATGTTTCATTCAATAAATGTTTCTATTAATGGACACACCGTAACTGTAATCCATTAGTTTGGCTGAGATCAATGTGAAAGCAGAACTCTCTTTCGGTAAGTGCTTTCTATTTTTGAGAGGATACCCTCTCATGATACAAAGAATGAGATGGAAGATGGTCAAAAACATCAAATAGTGAAAGGGAGACTCTGCACACTTTGGTCCAGTGCAGTCATTTACAAATAATGCAAATCTTTAGACCTTCATTGGTTATATGTTTGACAAAAGGGGAATCTTAAATCTTATAATACCATCAAACAGAGCATGTTTTGCTTTGTCTCATGAGTACACGTGGGGCATGCAGTAAATCCTAATAGAGCAGTGCACAAACACAATACATCATAAGAACTGATCATAAATCAGCCAGAAATGCAAACTAATGAAAATACATATTAAAAGTATTAAAAAGGGCAAAAGACCAAATTAAAGACTGGCAAAGTGCGAAACTCAAACACATCAGTAAATCCCAACTATAGCATAATGCTGTAATGAGGGACTCCAGATTTCAGACCCAAAATAATGACTGAAAATACAGGGAGTAAAAATTTGGCAAACCTTTACTGAGGAAACTAAAACGCCAAAGCATAGGCAAAGCAAAGATACAAAAAAGCAAGACAATAACACGCTAGGAAGACAATGACTGGAATTATCAGGAAGAAAGGAGCACAGACTACAACAACAAACTGAAACAGTTTGTGGAGCGAGCAGATCAGATTAAATGAGGACGGGGAGATAATTGAACACGATCAGGGCGGGGCAGACAAATGCTGCATTCAAATGGAAGTCATGAGCTTGAGGTTACAACATGTGAAGTTGTGTGCACTGTATTTTTGGGGTTAAAGTGGTTAAATTGTAAAAACATCACTACGTGACAGCGTCTAGAAGTTACAGAGGCTAATAATTTAACAAGCTAACGGGGTAACGTAATGCAGAAAATGCAAAAGCCTAGAGGTAAAAGAGACCATTGGGAAGTTCAACATTTTCCTCAGACATAAACAGTTATCTATGAAGACAAACTCTACATGACTAAAGATACACTATATTAGCGAAGCATCCAACAAAAAATGAACTTCCATGTCCTCTGCCATTTCCGTAAACGTTAGCTATCACATCAAAACTCGTGAACTCATGGCTTATAGAAAATTTTGAGTTCCAGCGTCGTGAATAGCACGAGGGGGCCATTCATATGGACTCTTCTTGTCTACACGGTAAATACGATCCCATTTGAACACAGCATTAATACACATGAGGGCGGGGAGATAATTGAACACAGGTGCTCACAATCAGGGCGGGACAGACAATCACACTGGTGGTAGGAAACGAGGGCAGGAAGTGAAGACACCTGAAACGAGAGACATGGTGAGTAACTAAAATCAAACAGGAAATGGAAACTAAGAATGAAGATATAACAAAAACATAAGCTAAGAGCTAGAGCAAGATGTGACAAATGCTCATTTTAAAATCCACGTTTAAATATTTTTTAATAGGGACAGTAATTCAAATGTATTTTTCTCATCCTCAAATATTGCGGGTGGTGCCTGAAAAACATGATCAAGATACTTGAAGTAACTGCCTGTAGAAATGCTGAAGCCAAAACCCTGATCTCTTATGCTTCATTTTGAATTCCCCCTGAAAGTAATGATGTCATTATACAGATAGATTATAGTCAATGTGGGAACTATCTTTGCATTTCTGACAGGTTTTGATGTGTTTTCATGTGTGTTTTAGTCTGCCTGGAGTGCATTTTATGCTTGTGTTTTTTATTGGCTTATAAATAGTCTCAAAAGCCTATTTTCCTTGTAAAGAAAGAACTCTTTTAGTTCAATTCAAATATGAAATCATCACTAAAAACAATAATCCCAGAACAACTTTTACACTCCACTACATTATTTCGAAGTAATCCTATAACGCATTGTGTTAATGACCATCCTGCCTGAAGGCATGTGGGTTGTATTTTAAAGTAGTACAATACAGGGTGCTGCTGTTGCTCCTCACTCCTTATGGCTGAATCCCAGATGAGGATGTGTTGAGGACCTGACAGGAGTCGATTCATCACCCCTCACAGGCCATCCATCACCAGTGGCAGGCAGAGGAGCAGCGTCGGGCTGGGAGAGAGCCCACGAACGACTGGGGAGCACTCTGCTCCGAGTGCCCCACTGGGTGCTCAGTCCAACATGTGCTCCGGAGAGCTTCCTGTAGTGAAGTGGAGTGATTAGTTCAGCCTGTGCAGTCTCCACATGTTGAGGTGATAGATTGGGAAAAAGAGAAAGTAGGCAGAGGTTACAGGACATCTATTAATGTCATCACAACAGCAGAGAGACCTGATGCAATCTGAGTCCTGGAAGAAAGGACACAGTCACATTTTGTAAGACTCAGTCTGAATTATCTAACTTCTCGAACCTTTGATGAGATGAAAAGAAAAGACATTTGAAGCTCAGCAGGAGGCCTCAGCTTAGGAGTTTCTGCTTTTTTTAAAAAAGATCAGTGACAGTTTTGTTTTAGCTGTTGCCAGGTGATACTCGCACTCAAGTGTGACTAAAAAACTTTTTGTTGTTAAAACGACAATGTTAATGTGGGAGACCTCAAATACCAGACTTTCACCCAGAAGACCGCTGCGGTGTGACAACAAAAGTAGCGTTGTCATATTTTAACTCGCCTAAGTTAACTTGTATAGCATATTCAGTTTACGTCATGTACGTAAAATAACTTGCATAAGTAATATACTTACTGTTAACATCTTTTTCTAAACCTCATTGTGCCAAAACCCAATCAAACTGCGACCATTTCACAACATCAGCCATGGATTTGTGTTACCATGACAACAACAGTCCCGTATGGCTGTCATTGGTACTTTAGTGTAGTTATTTAACAGATGTGTTGGCCCTTATTATAGGATGCTGAAAACTTTCAAATCAAGTGGCAACCAACCGTGACATCACCCATTGGTTTTTGGACTGCCATTCTGAAGCCTCGAGCTCAGCATTTCGGCCGTCGCCATCTTGCTGTTTTAAGGCCAGAAGTGACCACATTTGGGCAAGCTGGGGAGGAGCGAGTGGTGAATCTGACTCGATCTGAAGACCCTAAGCCCCACCCACCTACAGTTGAAACCTGACTGAACCACAGGCCTGTCAATCAAACAGACATGACCCCAAATATACTGCTTTTTGAGGCCTAATATGTAAATAATGATCTAACTACTTTCAGATGGACTGCCAGAAAACTAATAAAAAGGAATAACTTGGATGCTACATCCACTTTTACATACAGTCTATGACTCAGACATGTTATTTTGGGAGTCATTGGAAATAGACCTATTTTGTCATTTCGGTATGAGGACATGTATACATAGGTGGGGAGGGTCATTACACACTGTCCGAATAAATCTATTCAAGGATGACTGTGTTTTTTTTCCATGACAATGTCAGTACACAAGATTTTAAATGGTTGAATAGAAATTAGTAGCATATGCTCATGCATGTTTTTGTGAGCTCATGTACATGTTTAGGCCTGTACATATGTTTTATTTCATATTTTGATATGTATGAACAGTATGTGTGTGTCCCAGTCCCGCACTCTCCCACCACCTGTCGAGCTGTCCACCATGTCCTTTTTCTTTGATGTGGGGCGGTGGTGTGTCATCCAGATGTGGCAGCAGAGGAGCGAAGAGTTCAGTTAGTCCCTGGGGATTTTCCCCCCTGAGCCCCTTGCGCAGGCACAGCCGCTGGGAAGGCCCATACAGCCGACGTGTGTCTTTGCTCTCATCTCTCTCTCGGTTCATCCTTCCCTCCATTCATATGGTACTTTCCTCTGTGCGTCTCCTTCACTCTTCAGATACCCTGCTACTCCTTCATCTGACCTCCTCATCACTTCCTCCTTCGAGTCTTTCACCTTCCTCCCTGTATTTAATCTTTTCATCACCATCTGGGAGGCCTCTTAAATTCCCAACTGCAGCTGATTTTTTTACTTCCTCGGTCGGATATAGTAATCACATTAAGCTCTACGGTATCAGTCTCAGATTAAAGTAATAGAAAAAACGTTGTGATTCTCTCCTGTGGTTAATTTGCTTCAATGTCTCTACTTTTTTCCAAGTGGACATTGACACATCACATTACATCATCATTCATTTTGAGGTAGGAAAACCACAGGTATAATTAATAACATAACGCCCAGGGCCCGGGAATTGCTGACTCACTGTTGTGGCTCACTGAGATACTGAAACTTGACTGGGCCATTGGAAATGTTACTCGACACACCTGTGGTTCTCCTGCCGTGACAAATCAATATGTCTGCAGTGGAAAAAGAAACTGGAAAAAAACAGAAAATGGACTCATAAATAAATAAAAATCTGTGTACTGGAGTGGACAAGTATGTGCATTCAGAACGTACACACATGTGGCTGTGGAGTTTGTTTTAAGCTGGGCTACAGATGACCTTATGCTTGAGGAGTATGGGAAAGAGAAGAGTGAGAAGTCGGACAGAGGGCCCTCCAGGCAGCATGCATCACACACAATCCCTCTCTTTTAGGGCTTACAGCAAAAAAGTCCCTCAGCTTTGGTCAACATATGTGTCGATTTTCACTCAAAACAGTCATCTAGTGTGTGTGTGTGTGTGTGTGTGTGTGTGTGTGTGTGTGTGTGTGTTGGCTTCTATTTCAGTTACTTTCTCTCACTATATCTGGCTAACAATAGAGTACAGCTGCACAGAGGGTGCTCGAACGGTCACTGGAGGTTTTGTTGCTATGAAGAGGAGCAGGAGTGTAAAAAAACCAACCTTCGAGACAATTTGACTCCAAAGATGCAGAAAACAGCCTCAAACTACAGTATGAGATCTGAGTCCTGTTTCAGCAAGTCTCTGCCATGCTCGCAGCGCCCTTGAACAGCAAACTGAAAACTCACGTATGCTCACCTCTTCTAGGTTCTTTGAGCACATGCACAGAGATGTGAAATTGGGAGTGATTTCAAGATTTAGAGAAAACCAGATGATAAACATTTGAAAATGCTCCTTTTTCATCTGGTGCTGCCCTGTGTGAAGAGGCGAGCTCTGGTTCGGTCTGGAAACAGGATGTGGGCAGGAGACCTGGGCATCAGCCACATGCCATGGAGCCTCTGGAGCTAATTTGCATATGTGTGTGTTTGCTTTGTAGCCGGTTGTCCAGAGAAATCCTTGTGTGCCTTTGTCTGTTGTCAGTTTTTGCATGTATACTTGCACATTTTTGGTTCATGCCCCTGTTTAGTGAGGCTCTTGTGTATAACAAGTGCGTATGTGTGTGTGTGTGTGTTCCCTCCCCCGTTTCTTGCGTAGGCGTCTTTTCCTGGCACAGCACCCTGCATGGCATCCCCGCTGGCACTGTCTTCAGCCCACCCTGCTGTCTGTCTCCCTCAGTCCTGTCATCAGACTCGACTCGCCATCTTTCTACTCTGGCAGTGCGCAGTTCAATATCAAAATAAGGAGACGCGACGAGGCAGGAGCAACATGGAAAAAAAATATTTACCTTAACAAGTAAATAAATCTTGCTCTGGCTTTGGTTTAATTTCTTTCAAGAAGAATATAAGTTTAGCAGCTGTCAAGGAAAGTGACTTAATTATAGAACTGTAGACTTCAGACTGGCACTTTTCCTCTTCTTAATTCTTAGGTGCATTACTGCCATGAGACTGTGACTCGAGTTTTTCTTCTCATACATTTTCTGGTGGTCCATCTGAAAATAATCCGGGCTGACTCAATTCAACCTGAAGATGTATATGGATTACTTAATTATTAGGCCTTCGTGCACTGAAAAGACTTGATCTCAGCTATTGCAGGTAAAAAACAGTATGAACACATCTTTGTAAGCAAGATGGTCGTATCCCATATTTTGAGACCTGAAAGACTTGCTTTCTGACTTGTGTCAAAATGAGTGCACTTTTTTGATTAAAATAGTCAATAAAACATAGACCTGTAGCATATTCATTATGTATATCTGTTCTTTTTTTTTTTTAACATAACTACGGTTACTCTGTGTTACGCTCTGCCAAAACGTTGGTGATCTACACTCGTTACTGTCCCTGAATGCATCCTGTGTACACACAGACAGAGAACTGAAGCTGCTGCTCTGCTCATGCGCTGCTTTCACTGCGCGGGTTGTGTAGACATTGTATTAGAGGTCAAGGCACTGACCTTGAACCGCAATCTCCAACCAGGCCTGTCATTTCTGGACTGTCAATAGTCTCTTTTAAAGGCATTAAATATCTCCCTCACCTCCTTAAAATAACAGAAAAAAAGACTTGTGACCTAACTTGGATTTGGGAGATTGACTTCAAACTGCCAAAACAGACACAAAAACAGCTCTACTTGAGTGACATTTCAAGAGTCACATTGGAAACTGAAGAAGAAGAAGAAAATTAAACTGCTTGACACAAAGTCTCCAGTGTCCTGATAGACACTGATGTTGATTCATGACGTAAAGGGAAAGTATTACTAAATACTTTCTTTCTGAAAACAAGACCACATCATACAAACAGTGTGACATTGTGTATATAATGTAACATAGACATGTGTGACAAAGTGAAACTCTTTGCATGCCGCAAAACTGCCGCACTTGGTATTTCAATGAATGTTTGGTTTTAGTTGCTGAAAAATGAGGGTACGATCCAGGCGGCTCGCCCTGCATCTTTGCTTTATCCTGGCTCAATCTGCTGGAAAGTCTGAATGCCTCCGACTACTTTAAACAAACAAATAATCCCAGAGGGAAAGTATGAGAAATACAGGCAAACATCAGCAACTCGGTTTGAGTAATGGGCGTCCATGTCTGCATTTTGTGCAGAGATGGTATCACCTACATGATCTGTGATTGATGTCATGCCACGTCTGTTTTCATCCCCTCAAGCTTTTTTTTATTTTATTTTTTTCCAGAAATGATGATTAATTTCTGCAGTTTTCAGAGTAGAATTGCAGTCGGGTTTTATTTGACCGTTTTTAAAAAAATATTTGTACATTTCTGCCTTCACCTGAAATCAGTGGTGAATAATGGAATATAATTTGTTTCACTCAAAGCACTGAACATTTAGTTTTGCATCTCTTTTGAGAAATGTTTCTCTGCCTCTGAATATTTGCAGAGTGAGCTGACAGCAGTTTATCATAGGGACCGTTTCTTATGGCTCTCTGAACCTTTCCCCGCAGGCTTCTTTGAGTATTACTGAAGACTGTGTCCCTGGTTGGAAAAACAACTGATCCAATAAGAGATTCGTAGGCAGGACAAAGAACGCAGTTGTCATCTTCCTGTGCCAGTGGCAGAAAGATGGCAACAGAAAAAACTGCCACCAAAACAGCAACAAGTACGTAGACACAGCTGAATTCATGGTTATACGTCCACTTACAGAAATTATAACCCTTAAACTGGTATATTTCTGCAACCAAGCTTCATATTTATTGAAAATACCATGAGTGGGCTGAGTGCACTTAATGGATTAGAGATAAATAACAACCGTCGCTTCAAAGAACATGAACAATCCTGACAGAATGAGTTTCAATGAAAACTGTTCACAGTGGGTTTTCTGGGTCAGCCATACTGAGCAGGGTTGTGTTTATCAAAAGGCATGTTGTTTTTGAATATTTAAATGTAAATTTTCATTGCTTTTTAGTGGCTTTTTAAGGACAGCAGAACACGCTAAAACTACAACCCTGGTGTATTTTCACATTGTAAAGTTAACACATTCAGAAGACACAATAGACTGTATCTAAAAATGAACAACGTCTCCAGGTCTTAAAAGTGAAGCCAATATAAGTGACTTAATGTGCAAAACCACTGAGGGCCACCAGCAGCTGGCTCCAAAAAAAATATTTTTTACAAGTCATTATTATGTCATTAGCTAAATTCAGTCCATATGATCAGTGACCTGGTAGTCTTTCTGAAAATAATCCCATTATTAATTAGATATGAGACCACAAAAAGCGGTATGTTAGGGGGCGTGTCTGGTTTGATAGACATGCCTGAGGTGCAGTCTTCCGCTGAAGGTGGCCGGGCATAGTGTCCTCTGGTTTTAAGTCAGATTAAGTCAGGTTTCCTCCTCACTTCTCCCCAGCTCATCTAAATATGGCCACTTCTGGCTCCAAAAAAAAATCAAGATGGCAACAACAAAATTTACAGAATCAAGGCTTCAATATGGCAGCTCATAATCCAGTGGGTGGCATCATGGTTGGTTGCCACTTGGAAGCCATACAGCAACACTCATTCATTGATTGTCTGTATTTAATAAATATAGTATACAAGTTCACTATTCACTTAAAGTTTTTGCTCTTCTTTAGCTGCTAAATAATCCTCAATATGTTCACCAGCCGGTTGCAGGCCTTATCTGAAATCAAATTGGTGCTGAACAGCTTGTTTACAATGAGCTTTTGTGAGAAAAATCCCTTCTGCTGTTGCAGAATTGGAAATGGTGAGAGTGGTGGAAGTGAACCGAATGGCAAAGCTGTGAAACAAGAAGCTGAAAGATGCTGAAATGTTTTAAAAGTGGAGGAAAACAGCAGAGGTGCTCTCTGGGTCCATCAATATGACTGAGCCCTCTCACATTACACATAGTCATCTCATCTAATGTTACTATCATATAAAATAGTCTAATGCATCTTTCAGCACGACAAACCAAAGTGCACTCACCTTCACTGCATTTGGATGGAGGTAGGAATCTCAGTGACAGATATCTCAAAAACCGGGCAAACTTTCCAGAGGGCCCGATATCATTAGATTAAAGAATATGTCCTTTATAATTTGGGGTGCCTGTCACACCACAGTGAATTGTTCAGGAGAAACACAATGTGTAGCCTCCCTTGGTGTGAGCTCAGAAACTGAGAAAACTAAGCCTGGAAAAGACACTGAAGTCTCATTTTGTGTGGCATTGCTCCAATAAAGTGTGTAACTATGAGTTACTGTATGAGCCAAAGAGAGAACATTGCCAGGGCTGGTCTCGTCCTCCAAACTGCTTTTGTAAGATATTATCTAACTTCAAAGGGAACACAAGAGTTTAATTAATGAATGTTATGTCTGGACACGTAATACCCTTTGAAATACAGTCTAATCTTTGGTGCTGCCCTCTAATCATTTTAGATTTACAGCAGGGAGCAGTTGGAGCCACCAGGAGCCATGTTTCTGCCTCAGAGGGACATCCTCAGTGCCTGCTGTGTTTCTTTTCTTTTCTTTTCTTTTCTTTTTTAAACTCATTGTTCATATCTTTTGCTTACTCACATTAAATTCTACTTTTGAACAAAATGGAGTTGATTTATCCAAACAGACTTTTTGTACAATGAGGGTTCAGTACTTTTAAAGACACTTCAGCGGGTCAGGAAAGTTGTTTTGGACACTCTGTTGTGGGGATTAAAATAGTGACTCTCCTCTGGGCCTCCTGTCACTCAGCAGTGTCAGACTTAAAGGAAGTCCCAAACTGCTGATGAAACACTGTCAGCCCTCCTCCGGCTCTGCTGTGACAGAGTGTTTTACTGGTCGAACAGTTTGATGCCTTCAAAATGTTTTTCACCATTTTGTATGACGCATCACAGCACATCTGACTGATAAGATTTGGTTGCATTAAATGGACTTTGATTTAGTATTTATTGATCGTTGAAACCCTCCTTTTCGAACAGTGATTGTACAATCATTGCTTAGCAACTGTAACTAGGCTCAGCACATGTGCATGTGGTTGTAGTGTATGAAGAGTTCAGATGTTGGTGTGTTTTTTAAGGCTTATAAAACCAAAAAATGAAGATCCAAAATACAAAGTATTTAACAGTATGTTTATCTGCTGTAATGTTAGACGCTTTGTGAATGCTGTTTGTGTAGCATTTCTACAACAGAGCTGTTCATGCAATTCACAAACAGTAGCAGTAACATTTCAGGATGTGAACACTGAGAACATGTGGTCAGTATAAAGTTATGAAGTGAAACTTTGAATCCTGTTTGAGGTGCTACTTCTTTTTGTTCCAAATGTCTTGAGACATTGTTTGCATTCTGGCTTTTGGTCATTTATAACTTGTCCCTAATCATCATCTTACGACGGTGGATCAATACGCTCCAAGACTGCTCCTGTTTCTGAGGCTTCTGAGGGAAAACATTCAGTGCAAATAACCTGAAATGTGGCGTGATGGCACTTGTGTTCTTCAACATGACAATGTGCTCGTGTTACTTTCCCACAACAGCACGATTGTCGCTCTCAACCACTGCTACTTGGCTCCCTGCTACTTCTTTTTGTTCCCCAATAATTTGTTACAAACTTTGATGTGTGCTCTCTGCTCAAGTTTCAGGTGTGTAAGAAACTTCAGATGCTCCCAGACCATTGCTCACAAAAATGGGTTTACAGAGGTGCTGATTTTGATCAAGCGACAAAAGTTGGAGTAGTTACTGATGAAGGTTACAGATTCTCTGTGCTCCGTGCACGTCACCGTGCTGCGCTCCGTTCACGCGCAACAGGAGCAGTCTCTGAACTTCTTGATCCACCCTGAATGTCTCACTGATTTTCATTGAAACATTTGTCTGTTAAGTCACTATCCATGACAGTTCGGGTAACACGATGATGATTGAGCTTCTGACCCACTAATGAAACCCCTTGCATTTGCAAGCACTGAACAGGCTGTCTGTCGGTGTGGACATTCCCTTTGAAAAATCACAAGTGGTGGTTTCCATTAGCCAGCAGTGGTTGTTACGCCAGAGAGGGTAGGCTAGGCGGAGTTAAAACAATCACGCTTTTCACACAGAAGTGAGATGAAGAGCGAGCCGTCAGAAAAAGATTGAATCTCTGGAAAGTGAAGTCCAAAAACAGCTGCAATTACCGCTTGTCACCATAGGTGCCTGCCTCTATTTAAAATCAAAGTTTTAAGTGGTAAATATACCACCATTTCCATAAATTGCATGCTGGATTAGAGAACCATCAATTTGACTTTAACTGGAAATGAAAGTGTGAAGTTTAATGTACTCCAATCAAGTAATCAAAAGACTTTGAAAACTACTCAAATTTCCATCTGGATATATGGTAACCATATGCTTCTTACTATAAATTATCATAACTTCAGTAGTCAAATGTGTTTTCTGCCCTTTGTTGTTTCATTGATTTGACATTCGTATCTCCTGCAATGGCACATTAGCCCATTAGTTCTGTAATAGCGGGTAAACATTTGAGACAATCACAAGGCAAACAGAGAAACACAATCGATGCCTCTCAGCCTCCAGAAATATAATCCTGCACCTGGACTCCCTCAAAGTGCCCAAGCACCTGCACGGAAAAGCAACAGAGAGACAGTGTCCCTTTAAGGGATAACTCGCAGAGGAAGAAGAAAAACTGCAAAGAAGGAAGGAGAGGAGGTGTGTATGCGTACGTGTACATGTCAAACTGATAGACACTTGTGAAAGAGACAGAGAGAAAGAGAGGAAAGAAAGATAAGAAGAAAGATAAAGACGGAGAGACACAACATTGCATTAGACACTAAGAGCCATTCCTCGCTCGCTAAAGGCTAATGCAATTGCCACACAATAAGAGTGTCTCAGCGGAGGCTGTAAAAAAAAACTAGAGAGGGGAATGTAAGAGGAGAGGCAGGGAGGGAGTGAGGCAGGGAGGGAGGGAGGGAGGAATGGAGGGAGGGAAAGAAGGAGGAAAACTGGCAGCTCTGCCTTCAGACTCTCATATGGATCTCCTGGGACAATGGTTGAAAGTCTCTCTCTCTGTCTCTACTGTAACTCCTGGCTGTGTGTGAGTGGCTGAGTGGCTCGGTGCTCTGCTGTGTCTCCAGAGTGATTTATCAGGTTTGTGGGGAGGAGAGACAGAGGGAGTGAGACGGAGACAACTCCGGTAGCGGGCAGGCAGCAGTTACCAGCCAGCTGGCTGGATGTGTTAACTCCACATCTGACCTCTATGGGAACAGAGCAGCCCCTCTCCTCTCTCCTCTCCTCTCCTCTCCAGGCAGACTGTGGGAACAAGGGAGGACAGATCTTCCTCTCTTCCCCTCTCTCGCTCTGCTTCTTGCTGGGCTGTCCAGCTCAGAGAAGCCCTGGACAGAGCAGGACTTGACAGGACAGGGCAGCTTTGGCAGACCTCAGCAGAAGATCCAGGTTCTGAGGATTGCACTGCTGACTGATTCTTGGACCTGAAATGGCACAGTTGGTACAGTTAAGCAGGCAGCAATGCAGTTGTCTGGTCAGTCATTAGTCAGATGGTTAGTCAGTCGGTCAATGGTCCTTCCCAACTCTTCTACTTTGTGCATATCCTCATCTGAACTCTGACTCCGACTGGCTCAGACTTACCATGCTGCAAAAGCGGACCTGTGGGCATGGTGAGTGGCAAACATCCCTCTGTGTCTCTTACTTGCTTTGTTATAGACTTTGAGTCTTTTCTTTCTGTAGTTGCAGCAATGCTCCTCCGAATTTTTCATTTGTTTTGCTCTGTTGTGCCTCTCCTTGCTTCTTTTTCATCCCTTTTCCTTTGGCAGCTGACTTGTCACAAACACAAGACAACAGATTTGATCAAAGCATCAGTGTGACGGTGTGGTGTTTATGCAGTTGTCATCATCTTGCTTTGATCTTTTGATGACGGCACTGGAGAAGACAGTGCATCTGTTTGTATGACAAATAAGTAGTCGGTTTTTCAGCCAAAGATCCAGGGTGGTTTAATCATGTGCCATGAGGGCCAAATAGAAAATAAAATCTTCACAGACTAAAGGCTGCTTTAAAGCGTAACAGAGTAGGTTTTGTGATGCCAAATCAATAAAAGCCTTATAAAAGTTGAATAAACCAGCATTTGATTTTGATCCCTGTGAACAGAAAAACAGATATTTCACACATACCTGCACACACACACACACACACACACCTGCATGACTTCTGACTGCTGTTGTAGCACTTTTTCTCTGCAATCTCATGACTGTGGGGGGTTTTGTACAGCGCTATAATCTCACCACTATTTGGAAAAAGGAGTTTGATTTGATAAACGAGCTCGAAAGTCAAGTGCACAGAACATTTCTGGACAAATAGTTCAAATATTTGAGCGTGCTCCAAGGCGTTATCTGGGTCTGCTAAATCAGTTCCCATGTGTAAGAGACGTGTTACACAAAGGCAACACTAATGCATTTCAGGAAGTTGTATAATTTTGAATGTACAGAGTTTATGTCACATGCTGCAGTAAAAATATAATTTTATTGTAACAGGAGCAGATGGAAGATCCTGTATTGAAGTAGTCAATAATAAATGAATGTGTAATGTGAAGGGGGCACTCAAAATACGAAATAGACCGCAAATTAACACCCAACTCTGCAGCTGTATTCATCTTCAGTGTGTGTTGTTTTCCAGATCAAATATGAGCTTTATAATTGAGTCTCTCATCTCTCATCAACCATCCAATATATAAAACCCAGAGACGTTTGGCCAAGGAAGCAACATAACGCCACCTGCCCTGAAAGAAATGGTAGAAAGCCACCGTAAATGAGTGTGTGTTGAGCAAAGTCTAGCATCAAGCATCATAACAATCTATATTTTTGCATATATTGAAGAGTTCTGGAAAGCAACCAGAGCAAGTAAATGTTGGACTTCAAAGATGGGATTTAGTGTGAAATATGTTTGTCAAAACAACTTCATAAACAGATAATATAAAGTCGTAACACTGTGTTTCTGTCGGTCACACGTCTCTTAGCTTTGAATCCAAAATGTACCTCAGAATAGGCCAAACATTCCATATCCACTGTTTGTGGCAGATGTTGACATGGGCGTTGTCTCCAGAACAATGAACAGATGTTTGTTATTTGGGTTTGGCGGCTAATTTTATTGTCATCAATAGAGTTTATGTGAGTGGGAGCACATGTGTGTGTGTGTGTGTGTGTGTGTGTGTGTGTGTGTGTGTGTGTGTGTGTGTGTGTGTGTGTGTGTGTGTGTGTGTGTGTGTGTGTGTGTGTGTGTGTGTGTGTGTAACTGCATTTACTGTTTTTTTCCCCATGCAAATGTACAAACAGTAGTTTGTTGTGTGTGTGTGTGTGTGTGTGTGTGTGTGTGTGTGTGTGTGTGTGTGTGTGTGTGTGTGTGTGTGTGTGTGTGTGTGTGTGTGTGTGTGTGTGTGTATGTCCTGTGTGTGCAGCCACATGCCCTTTTCCTCTCTCATAGGTTTTCCTGCACTTTGTGCATTCGCCCGTTCCCCTCAGATCAACTGCAGAGTGTTCAAGTGTACAGGACAACATGGTTTCCCTCAGCTCTCTCAGCCCGGCCATGCGCCTACCACAGAGAATTTCTGTCTGAGCTGAGGCAATTACAGCACACATCCAAAGCCATCTTAGCCAGGAATCAAATGAAGGAGCCTTTGATAGGCCCCGACTGATGCATATTTACTTTTTACAACCAACCAAGTAGTAAACAGCTTGCCTTGTTGGCGCTGGAGCAAGACTTTAAATGCATGCCTGTTCCCTCACAAACACACACATGCATGAAAGCACACGCACACAAATTGACAAAGACTTTTCAAGTAATCAAGTTGCCCATTTCTTCTGCAAAGCCGCTGAACCCCACAGACATATCACAGTCTCAGTGACACTGCTACCTCGATGTCTTTGCCAGTCGCTGATTTCATAATCAGGTTTGTTGTGCTATGCCTAGCTGCTGTTATTTTTTTGCTGCAGACACAGCAGCAGCAGTAGCCTCCAATTGAAGCCATGTGTTGTGGAAAAACAGGCTTCGGTTTGTGGAGAGATTGCATGCTTGGAGTGGGAGGGAGCCTGTCGGTTACAGAGGTCACAATCCGAGCACGCCAACTCCTCTTGGCCTTCTCACACGCCATGCTGACGAATGCGTCTCAATAGTCAGTCAAGAAACCCTCCCAGATCTCCTTCACTCCCTCCTCACTTTAATAATTGGAAAGGTGCATCACCAGCCTGCTGCAAGTTTTTTGTTTTTTTAAAATTTTCTTTTCAACTTTTACATGACGCCCTTAAGTCTAAAGCAGATCAAGGAAGGACGAGTTCAGGGTGTGCCACAAATTAAAAAAGTGGTTGGTTTAGATGAGAGCAGGAGGAGACTTTATGAGAGTAAGCTCTACTAATAGCAGCCTTGATACATCACACTGCCCTCTGATGAACCCAGCATGTTAATGTTGTTGTATCATTGTGTTGCTGTGGGTATAATTCTTCCGGCACTACGTCACCCGCGCACTCTCACACATGCACGCTCCATGCATCATCTCCTCTACCTCACATGCCTCATTTTTACCGGCACTCTCTCAGTCCTCTCTTTCCCTCCGTGCTCCCGGCTCCTCAGCTCTTCTCAGGTTCTTGCTGAAAGTCTTTCCCTTCGAGTCAAACTGTTATCTGCACAGCCACAGCTATTAGCTAATAGCCGAAATAGCAACTACTATCAGATTCAGAAGATGCCAGGCTTTAATGCAGCTGTGCCATTTCCCCTCATGCATTATAATCGATCGTGTTCCAGTCAGAGCAGAGGGCCAGATTATTTTTCCCCACTGTTCCTATAAGAGGTGAGTCAGTGCCTCTTTAAAGACAACATTTATATGATTTAGCATCAAGCACTTTTTTGGCATAAAATCCCCAAGTCTCTTTCGTCTCATGTGTCTTATTCTGTTTCTTTTCTAAGAAAAGGTTGGCATTGATTGATTTTGCGTGAAATTACATCTCTGCCAAATTGCATTAACGTTATGCAAAGTGGATTATTGTTAATGGGACATGTGAAAAAGCTCCTGCTTGATGCCTGCTCCCTTCATCAGTCACATATGAGGGCTGTTTTATCGAGACTGAGTGATCTAATGAGCTAAATAATGAAGGCCAGACCCAACGAACACTGGTAATGACTTTTTAATGCTCACGGGTACTTTAGTTAGGTGCGATTGGGTGAGACGGGGTCTCGTGTTTTATCTGTCAGTGGTGTCCTATAGGAAATGGTTATACGTAATGTGTGCTCTTCATCATAGTGTTGGTGGATGGGCAGGCGTAATGTGGGGGTAGAAACAGACTGTATGTGGCGGGGTGAAAAGCCAGACGTTTTGGAGAAGGGTGCGCCGTGATAATTGTTTTAATACGGGAATAGTGGTGCACGCTTTTCCTCAAAGGCAATCATGTGTTGCTTTCGTTTGCGGACACAAAAAGTTGCGTAATTTTTTACTGTCTGAAAAAACCTCTGGAGAGGAGTTCAAACCCGGACTTCCCTGACTTCAGCTCCTCAAAGCTTGCTGATTAAATGTCACATTGTCGGAAAGTTACAGAGATTGTTTTAAGGGCTTAAGCTGCTGTTTTTTTTTTATCCAACACATGTAGTTTGCAGCATGCTGACACCTTTAAGGCAGTGGTATACTTTAACAGACTGAGGTGTTTGACATGTCAGATGACAAAATTAGGGGAGAAGTTTTTAGATGTAAGGTTGCACTCACACAACTTCAGTGTTTGCTGTGATTATAGTCTTGAAACCCTGTTCGGATTAAGGTTTGTTCAGCCACGCTGAAGCTTGGACCAATCAGTGACCAGTGGGAGTGGCTAAGTGCGAAGACGTTGAAGGCAAGCATTTAAAAAAAATAATTGTTCCAACACTGGCAGTGGTAGTAGAGCTTCGGCATATATGGTGGTCAAAGTTGATTGGTTAATGCCTGCTCCAACAGTTTCAAAATTAACCTGAGGTCTACGCCAACAAATGACATAATGGAGTGAACCTTCAATCCAGAAGGTGGTGGTAATGCACCTAAAACCTGTCTGCTTACTGCCATGAAACAACAAGAGAGAAGGAACTTAAACCATTGACTCCAACAGATTTTCTAAAACTAAATAATTTGGACACGATGCATGCAAGGATGTGTTTTAAACTGTTATGCAGCATTTGCTAGCCATGCCACTAGCAGGTCATACGAGAGATAGTGTGTCTGTTGACAGATTAAAACAACACATTTACTTTCAATAAATAACTGTGATGCGAGTCCTATCAGTGCGGTGGGTTTTAAACGGCCACACAAGGCCAAACTGATTGAGTACACATCAAACGTAATGTTCATTATGTTTTGATCGTTCATGCTGCTAGGACTTGCTACATGCCACATGGTAAGCTTCCTTCTGTGGTCTGATTGATGGCTTATTGACTACCACAGCACGATGTTGGGTTGCATTTAAGGATGCATGGCCACTGCGTTTTCTTTCTGCCAACCCTACCCTTCATGCGGTCCCCACTCACTCAACCTAAACACATTACCCCCATTCATATGAATGGGAGGACTGCTGTTATTCACACATTGCCTGGTTTGGAGAGAATGAAGTCTAATTCAACCAACCAACAAGCACTTCAGTTGGTGCCATCATTCGAATCTTTCCCACTGCTGTTGTATTAAAAAGAGCTTCAAGAAGAATTTGTGCACTTTACAGTATGACAGTGTGGCATCCATGAACTAGAGCTTTTCTAATGCAGTAAAATGGATATTGCTGCCTCTTTCGCACACATATATACTCATATTCTTAACTTCTCTCCATCTCTTGTTTCTCCCTCTCAACACTTTGTCTGTGTTTTGTGAGAGCTCAGTGGCACCGATGTGTGAGATGCAGGGTGACGTCAGCACTGCATGACTAGGTTCAGATGTGAATCTTACGCCCATAGTCACCACCACACACTATCTCACAACATCTCCTGTGTAAACACTGCCAACTGCACAGAGTCACACGAGAAAGTGCTTTTCAGCAAATGGTGTGTGACTTTAGTCATCTTTGAAAGAAAATGCAGCCAAAGCAACATAAAGAAACGTAAAGATTTGCAGATTTTCATGTCTATATAAATGTGTCAGTTAATTTTCGGGTCTTGTAGCAGCTGCATCTGCATGTTTTTTTGGGTTACTCAACCTAGCTCAGTGTTGTTTCCACTCGGTCTTGCCTTCAACCTTTTGCCCAACAAGCAGTTCCTCCAGACTGTGTGAATGAGATCAGTTTGTTCGGCTGAGAGTGCAAACCTTGCGCTTTCTAAATGCGGTGAGTTGTTCACACCTTTAGCCTTGTGTACAGTAATAAGTTCCGTCAGGCTGTAAATTATGTTCATTTGGACTCACACAAACTGGAGACATTACATTAGGCTTTACAAACCACAAACAAATGGCAATCAGAGTCGCGTTTAGCTGCTGTGTACATATGGGAATTATGTTAAATTGAATGCTTCACTAGTACAGAATTTGTGTCTTGTTAAAACAATCAATTATTCTAAACAATTTTCAGGTTATTCCATGATTAAAAAAAAACAACCTGTTATTTGCAACTGTTATTTACTCTATATTTCAGGTTTTACACCACAGTATTTTTGTAGGTATAATTGTTCATCAATGTGTTTCAAAGATGATATTTTTATGACATTTATTTTTCATCATTAAGTCATCTAACCTCTTTATGACACCCTGTGATTTAGCCCAGTCTCATATCAAAGTGTATAATAACCGTGTTGGTCCATAGTGTGGAACTGATTACTTTGTCAGATGTGTAAAGTTTTTGTCTAATTCTTTTCTAGCGTCAGCGTCCACTTCATGTGAATGTCCAAGAAACCCAACTCAGACATTTGCACAAGTTGCCTTAGGTTTAAGCACGCTCATGGTCAGGTTTAGGTAAAGGTTGAAGTTTAGATTGAAAAAAGTTGTTGCTTAAGCAATAATGTTACATATGTTACGCAATGTTGGATATTTTTGTGTTAGTTCTGCACTGAGTCCTGCTTTCTGACAGACTCGAATACCACTCTCCTGAGTGAAAGTCCTGTTTTGATCCATCCAACCATCCCAAATCCTCCACAAGCAAACTCTCTCTTTCTACTCCCTCACATGACCTACTCCTTCCACAACCCCATCTAAAACATTGGCATCTCACCATTTTAGAGCCATTATTATGAAACGAATACGTTTTGTACTGTGGATCAATATTACACATTTGGACTGGGCTATGAAATTCACCCTTCTCGCCAAAGAATATGTCACATTTTTACTCCAATGTCAGTCATCGATCAGTTATTTCCCATAGTGAGCCTCACACCCGACAAACAAACAGTGAGTCACAGAAATCTTGGAGGGTATGACCACTCCCTTCATTCAGTCTTACCATTTTCTTCTTTTCAACACGCTCCAACTCATGCATACAAATGAGTGACACACACCGGCATGGATGCACACACACAGGCAATCCCTCATTCCACTTTACTGTTCAGTGAAGCACAACTTTGTGTTCCAAAACTCACAACCTAGACAAACATATTTATTCATGATGCCTGTGCAGGGAGGGGTTGTTAACGCTGCTTGACAGGACAGACATATTTCTCTGTCTGGAAGGATTTTACATGCCTTTGTCAGGTTGTACAACATGAACTGTGGCTCTGTGCATGAACACCAGGGCTGTGGAAGACACCAAGTCCTCTTATAAAAACATTGACAAAGACCAATAGAGTCTTGTCAGTGGATATCATATTGTTTTTATGGTGGCAGAAAGTATAGCAGTCATTTTTCATCTCTGGTTAGATTTATGCACACAAACTACTTGGTTAGGTGTAGGGAAAGGTTAAAATAGAGGATAACAAATAAAATAGGATAGGAACCATTGACTTTCAGTTTGAAAGTCACCTCACTTTCTTCTTTGCTCCCATCATTATTACTAATGACACCAGAGGGCCCATTAATACCCATATACAGTACAATAAACCGTATATGGGTTTTGTTTGTCTGCATGCACTAATGACATATAGGGTCATTTTATTTTGGTAAGACAGTGTCTTTTATGTATCTGTGTTGGACTACTTCTGAGCTGAGTAATTCACATTCAAACTACAGATTCTCCAGGAAATTACTGTTCCCAGCCATGAAATAGTTTAGCACATAACCCCCTGGATTATGTGCTAGACCATTGTGTGGAATAAACAAACGAAATATAAAATGTTAATCAGTGAGCTTTACAAGGGCTGGTAGCCAATTTTTTTGCTAACAGACAAAGCCAGGCTTGCTTTTCTTTCCAGTTTTTTAAGTTGCATTCTCGTTGATCTTTGGTGGCACCTCTGGCGATAAGGAGTAAGTGCAGCTCATTTTCCGAATTCCCTTCCTATAGATTTGGCAGGTGAAGGTTAAGGTTGTTACATTAGCTCCGCCCACCTCTCTTGCAGAACAGCCTCTATTGGGTGAAGGAAAACATGTCACTATAGTTCAGTTCGTAATACTACAAGTAGAAGGGCTTTCATCAGCGGGCTACAGGCTCAAGCTTCATTGTGTTACCTTATTCAATGATAGATAATGAATTAACAGACATTACATTAAACTTTGAGATCATTAAACCAAGCTAAATTAACTTGCAAAGTAATTTGAACAGACAAACGTGAGAGTGGTATCAATATTTTCATCTATAAGCATGGGGCAATCAGATTGTAAGAAATGACAGATATCTGATATGTTATTTCCAATAAAAGGATCTGGACTGATAGAGGAACCTCAAGGTAATGTTACTTCTAAAATTTAGGGAAAGGTGACACTGACAAAGTAAGAAAAGTGATGGAAGGAGGAAAGGAGGAACTGTTGAGACTCGGCCCTCACATCTTCCTCCTCACTCCTCAACAATCCTGTCATTATTCCTTCCCCACCGGGGTGGGCCTGGAATTTTGCCTGCAAAACAGCATAAGCAGCAACAACAAAAGATAGTAATACATGGTGACGTTATCATTTTGCAAAACAAAGCTGTAAAAAGAGCTGGAATTAGTTTTTTCTATGCCTCACCTTGTGAACCCGCCCAGCAATGTCAAGATATTCAGAAAGGGAAAAGAGATCAAACTGTTTTCTATGACCTGAAATCCCCTCATTTAATGGGAGACAGGGACAAAACAGAACCAAATCCATTTGTGGTAGATTGTTTATTATTTGCTGTAAGGAACACCGATCTCTTTCTGGTGCCTGTTCTCCTCGGCTGGCATTTTACAGTGAGTGCACTGACATCCGGAGGATCAGACAGTGTGCATTGCCTGTGCCATTTAAAACAGGGAGTGTTTTGCTTTAAATAAACTGACCAGGTAGCTGGCTCCGTATGTTCTGACTAGACTCCACATCTGCTGCTTCCTGCTGATCTGTGCAGCAAAGAAGTCTGCAGAGTCATTCCTCATGTCCCATAAATGTAATATTTTTTTTCTTTTTTGCTGCAGTGATAAGTCATATCATTGTTTTAGGGTTATGCAAGTGTTTTGAAGTGTATCATAGATTATCATCAGATCAGTTCAAATTCTCAGAGAAATAATGTACCCCACATCTCCTCTTCTCTTTCTTCCAGGTCACAGGTGCTCCACAGCTGTTGTGGAAGAAGGCATCTGGGGCCAAGGAGGATGTCACTGTTCGGAGGGGAATGGGAGGGCAGAGGGATCCAACCTCTGCCCCGGCTGTGGTGGGGAGGGTTCCTGGCACCGTGATTTGATGCACACAGAGAAACAAAAATCACATTGCCAGGGATTTCCACTCCTTCACAGCTCAGCAGGTGACCCACCGCATCGTTATATTTCCACTGTAGTGTAGTTTTCGGCTGGTCTGAATTTTTTTTCCAGTTGATTCCTGACACCGGATTTTAATGTGGAGTCAAAGGAATACATTTTGAGAGGATCTTATGCACAGCTTTCCCAGCACACTTCAAAAAGTAAACTTGTGGAATCAGATTCTCACATGGAAAACCACAAAAGGACATGTTTCTCTCTTAAAAAGTGTGAAAATGCATTTACAGCTTCAGCGAATGTGCAGCTGTCTGAAATTTAAATCGTCCTCACTATTCTCCCTTGTCAAACAAGCCAGGAAGTCAATGCAAATGCACACGAGAGCCATACAGCTTTACATGATAGAACACATTTTTGGAGGCAGCTCACGTTTCAGCTCTTGGATTTTAGATTTATAAACAGGGAAATTATTTAGATATATTAAACCGAGGCTCAGATCCTCCAGTGGCAGCACAGTCTGAAACACAAAGGGGAGGCAAACCTCAACATCATAAGCATTGCAGGCTTTGAAACCTCCAACTTTACCACTGAGCAGTCAGGTAAAGGTCTGCGTGAGTCTCTGCTCCTTCCAAAGCCAGCCACCCACTTGCTAAAGGCACAGAGCTTAGCTAATTGGTGAGCATTGATCCCTGCTATGTGTTGTTCACAGTGGCTAAGTTCAGTGCCTGAGGTGAAATAGTTGATTCGACGTTGGGGATTTGTTCCGGTGAATGGAAAGAACTTGATGATCTCGGATATGAAGAAAGAAGGAGGGAGGAGGCGAGGAGTGACGAGAGATTAGGTGGAGACGGAGGGCGGGTGGAACGAGAGGGAGGCTCTAGATGGGGTTACATGTGTTTCTGTGGACCAAGGGCAGGTTTCACTTGTGCAATAAGGTCTAGATATTTGACAAGCTGTACCCTTCCGTTGTGTGTGCCTGAAGCGACCACTGTCTTATCTTACCTTATGCATCTGGCAAGGATTATCATGCATGCCAAATATGTTTGAAAACGCCTCAGTGAGACAGTGCAACCCAGGTTTATTGTGGTCTTAAAAATGCCACAGATTGTACTGCAATTTTAGGAATGTGGTGCTACATGTCAGACCCGTCTGGACATGCCGGCTCATGTTAGATCAGGACCTTGCCAGTATTTTGATGTCACATGGTGGTCAAACTTGCATACACTTAATTGAAGATTTACTAAACTCATCCCCCCCCCAACAAGTGATTGTCCAATCATAGCTTAGGAAGTGCGGCTAGCCATGGCAGACCTATCACGGCTATCAGCTAAAGTAGTGTGCAGTGGGGAGTAAAAGTGGTACTTAAAATAAACCAAAAACACAAGAGAAAAAGTGTATGCAATTGATAAAACACTGTTTTTGATAGTGTTAGTCTGTCTGGTTAATTATAATACAAACTACAGTTACTTCCAAGGACAAAAAGTGTGTACTTGGACGAACTAAGCTACGAATAGCATAGTTTGCCTGTGATAGCGGCGGCTTCAGTCTCTTTCATGCAATACACTGCATATAACTATCTTTTTTTCCCATCTTTTTTAGAGAGTCTGTCTTTAAAAAGAGTCTTAAGAAAAACAAAGAAAAGCTGCAGAGTCTCAGTATTTTAACCAGTGCATCAACTAGCCAGCTGGGGTGTTAATAACAGTTGCCATGTTTGCCAGCCAAATGCACAGGCTAGAATTGACAAACCTACTACTGTCTGATATTGTGGGCTCATTAATGATTACTAATAACTTTTAGTCATGAATTCTACTTTTACCACAGTTAACTGTGCTGTGCAACAACACAGTTTGACTGATAGCATCAGCAGTGCTTAGCTTGTGGTTTTCACCTGAACAATTGAGATTATTTGTTTGTTTGCTGTTTTTGGTCTTATACTGCATGCTCCCTCTGTCTTATTGGACTGCAGATTTCCGGGCTGTGCCCTCCCGTGCCTACTGAACTGGTATCAGTGTTTAACCTGAAAACTGGCTCAGTTCAGCAGGAACAGGAGTGGAGCCTATTGACAGCAACGTGTACAGTACATATCCTGCCTTTAACCTCATTGACTCAGCGTGGTTTCTGTGCAAAATGAACCACACCCACCACAGAGACACTTGCATGGAGTCAGTGGCCCTGATGACAATCAAACCCGAGCCCCGCCGACCTGTCAGACAACAGAACCCTGAAGTCAATGCAAGGCAGTGCAGCCCATGGCTGTCCCTTTCACTGGTAAAACATGAATGTTTCATGGGCAGATTTTACCATTTTTTGCTTGATAGGTAGGCCCTGGCTTCCTGAATACTCTGTGAATACTGTTACATACTAATGCAGCTGATCTTGTTGTTCTGCTCAGCCTTCATGTTAATGACTGCACTCTTCCCTCGACAAGCATAGGAACACCTCTCTCACTCTCTGCCTGTGTCTCTCTGTCTGACCCTCTCTCTTTTTCTCTGTCTTTCTGTGCTGTCAAAGGCCAGACTGAGACTGGTGTTCATTGTGAGGTAATCCCAAAGAAATGTCTGCTATGTCTGTGTAATTGATGTCACCCAGCAGTCCCCATTATCAGTGATTGGGAATGTGTGCAATGCTGCTTCCTTCCCACTCTCCAGATGACTCGCAGCCACTAAAGGAAAAGTGCTTCATCTTGTAGATTTCATACCCAGAGGAAAGTGGATGCTCATCAGCAAGCATGATGAATCTGTTCTTATCCGGCAACCCCGCTGATCGTGGCTGGCACCGTAAAATTATATTTCTGTTACTTTCAAATTCTGCAGATAAATGTTCCATTCAAACCTGGAGGAGATTACCCAGTGAAAGGTTAGAAAGTTGTTTTGTCATCATGTCAGCGGTGTGATACTGACTTCAGGGCATTGTTCAAGCCACTGAGGAGTTAGCTATGATTTGTGTTCAATCTAACAAAATGTGTGAGACAACGGTGCATGAAGTGCATTATTCTAAATGTCTCTAACTACGTTCATTTGGTGAATGATTTATTCTGATTTTGCTGCTGCAACCATTGTTTTGTTTCCGTTTAAACCAACCCTGATTTGATTTAATAAAGTTGACATGAGCTTCAGAAATAATTCTAGCATTATTTTTTTATTCAGTATCACTTATCCCCAGGAGGGAAACATGTTGCAGCAGGAGAGAACAAAGGTGGAGACAAAGATAAAAGCGGTAATTACAAAGGTATGAAATAAAAAGGCTGCTCCTGCCTTGGTCAAAATGTTGTGCCGACATTTTACCCACAATGCATCTCTACCCCTTACATTGCAGTAAGACGTTCAGATGTGTTATGTAACATCAAGCACAGATGTGGGCTGTGTCTCAAATCGTATGGGAACGTGCAGTGCACTATGAGTAGCCGGATGGTGTACTTATAACGGTCACTTCCACCGTCTTCAGTTACCATCATGGCTACGTAGCGAAGAGTGAGGAATCGCCGACCTTTTTTCAAACTGCGGAGGAAGCTGCAGCTGTCGCTACAAATGCAAGTTGTGCACGTCCACACAGAAGTGTTTATCTTCCATTACACTGCTGTTGGGTAGAAACCATCAGTATGTCTATTGTGTGCATGACACAGGGGGCGCGAAAGCTCATTATAATATATATCATATATAGCAAACGAAGTCGGCAGACATGTTGGCGGGTGATGTATTTAAATGTTACAGTCATTTCCAGTAAGTGCAGATCAGCTGTGTGCAATTTGAAACAACGGTACTCGGTCAAAATTCATGCACTACTGCATGTTAATGTACTAATAGAAGTGGAGACTGACTCAAGTGAAGTTACGTTACTTTTCAGACTTCATGGAGCTTCCTGTCGACCCATAAAAGTTAAAGGAGTCCACCTTTAATGATTAAATGTTTGTTTTTAGATTGAGAATATTTTCCTAATTCAAGTCTCACTAAAGCCCCATCTCCTGATGGTACCGGGTTTACTCTGCTCCACTCTACTCACGTTATGGTATCAGGTCCTTTACTGGATTTCCACTGCAGATACCCTGTCAAGGCAGCAGTGGCAAGGCTTCCCTCCTTGTTTTCAGGTGGACGGGGCTTGCAGGAGCACATCTTGATGGGGGAACAGAGTCTGACACAGGGCCGGCTTCATTAAACATTCAATGGGTGCAAAACTTCGGAATGTTCAAAGAAATATTGATGTACCTGCAACAAACTGTTCCAGTCAGGGAGTGATAGGATATAAACTTCCACGAGTCTGGACGTCTGAAGAGAGAGTGTCACCTTTTAATATCGACTCAGCTCGCTTGAACCTCTAGCGGACGTGATACCAAAATTGTAGCAGGCACCAAGTACCATCAACGGACAAAACCCCAAAAAAAGTGAGCCGAGCTGAGCTGGTACTGTCAGGGAGAAGGAGCTGAAGAAGTAAAAATAAAATGGAAAATTGAAAAGTGGACATTTAAGAGATTCATGATTTCACTGATGTTTTATATAATATATAATACTTAAAAAACAAAAGAATTCCACAGGAAGTGCTGACTTACACTCAAGCTTAGTGTTGTTTGTTGTCAGAATTGAAGCAGATGAATTCTAGTAAAATTCAAAAGGTCAAAGGTTCAACTTTTCATGAGTTACACTGCTTACATCTGGCCGACTGTTTCATGCATAAAACAAAAATCCAAAAACATGACAATAAACCGTAGTTCTTATGAAAAGACACTCACACCCCCACACAGCCACAGTTGGGCGCCCAGACCAAAGCCTCCAGCTCTCCTTTTAGTCTCCATAACGATGTCAGTATCTCTTTCATCTTCAGGCCTCAAAGGCTGACCAGATTTCATGATGTGGCTGCTTTATTGAGCCTGATCTGCTTCTCTTGCCCCTTTTTGCCATTCAATCAGCATCCATGTGGTTCTGGCCCGTGGCTGTGAGCTTGGCGGCGTAATTTGGTTTAGAGCTGAGCGGGAACATCTGTTCTACAAAGCTTCAGCTCCTTCCGTTCCTCGGGCCTCGTGGAAACCGGGTGGTGGGGCCGCTGCTGCATCACAGGACCTCCAAACCTGCAAAAGTCCCAATCTGGAGTCCCTCTCAAGAGTAATCTGAGCAATGACAGAGGAAGAGTGACAGCTCTTTGAAACGCAGGGTTCAAATGTGTAAAGTCGTGTTGGATTTATTGTTCAACTGATAGTGATCCAGAATGAGTAGAGCCGAGCCGATGTGTTTTATTGATTTCATATGTACAGTAGGAGGTTTAAAACCTTGAGACATTACATTCAGTCAGCCCACACACATGGAAATGATGCATGTGAACTCAGTATGTTCAGTGACATGCACACAGTGTATGACTTCATCGTATTTTTGGACCAATTTGGTTGAGACTGAAAGATCTCAGCATCTTTTTGATGTCCTGTGGTGCCACCATGAAGTTCAGACTTAACGTATTGAAATTTCTCTACATTATGGAATGGATTATGATGAAAGTAGTTCAGACATTCACGTTCCCCACAGGGTGAATGATAGAAATAGTCCTCTTCTAAAAAATTATCCCATAGGTCTTTTGTGCGAGCAGCTCATTACACACACACTAACATTTAAAGTTTAGGAACCTGTAGTTGTCATATAAACGATGACAATCTGGTATCTTGTCACGAACATGAACTTTGACTTTTTGTGAAATGACCACAACCTCTTAATACCTCATTATGCACGTATAATGTTAAAATTATGTACCAGTACCACAGAATAATGATAACCAATGGTAAGTCAATCAGGATCCTTGTCGTAGCTACACAAATGTGCGGCGGAGGAGTAGCACAATTCAGATGACGTCTTAATAATTGTTTGCATTGTGTAGTTGTTTGTTAGGAAGAGGCGGGCTGGTTGGATGGTTCAATATAACAGAGGATTTGGGTGCAGGAGACGGCTGTTTGCTTGTTTCCAACCATCAGTCAGGATTGTTATTTACAACCTCGTTTACTGTGCTTATCACAATGCAGTTTGTGTAACTTTAAGGAAGTAACTTTAAGGCACAACATGATTTAAGTGATTGTTTTAACCCAAACCATTATACAACTGTATTTACCTATTTCTGAACAAATAATTTTTCTTTGCCTGAGCCCAACCAGGGGCGCAATTTTAGGAAAACACTTGTGGGTTGAGCCACACTACCTATGGTCGCATGGGTTAAGAGGACTTTCCTCAAATTTCTTAAAAATTTCCCCTTTAAACCCTAAAGGCTCAATTGATGCTCACAGTTAATGTGAGTTCAATGATTCAAGGTGTTAACAACCCCACAAGAGGTTAAACACCTGGGACTCCCCCCAGTTAGTTAAAACTGAAATGTCTTCAAGAATTTCAACCAAGTCCAGCTGCCTTCAGAGAACACTTGATCTGGGTGACTCAGAATCTTCACAGACATTCTGGTTTACGACTAAATACTTGAGAAACGATGTTGTTGCTATTCTGACATTAATATGAGCTTCAGTGGTATAGCATGTCAAAATAAGATGGGGAACATTGTTAGCTACCTGCCTGATGTCAGCATGTTAGCATTGTTATTGTGAGTATGTCAGCCTCACTGAGCAGTAGATTCTCAGCCTTGTGTCTGAAAGAGTCCCCTGCAGATCCCCTCTTAAAGAAAACCTGTGCCCTCACTTTGGAAACTTTTTGGAAATCAAAGCCGAATCCTCACCCTTGGAACATCTTTCACAAACACAATTAGTTAAGTGGTCACGGTGCTCAGCCCCGAGCAAAGCAAGAATGACGGAGGGGATTAAGAGAAGAGGGAAAGCATACTCACATTTATTCCCAAGGTTGACCACAAAGTCAGTGCAGATGGCCGACATCCAGCCCTCAAGGGAAAACTGTTGTTGTCTTTGGTAATTGTATTCTTCCCTTACAATAAAAGAGAAATGAAAAAACATGTACGAATGCTTGTGGCAATTTTTCATCTTGTTGGAAGATGTTATTTATTTATTAAAAGCAAAACAAAATGGTTAATAACAGAATTTGTGCTGACAGTGTGTCTGCCTCCATCATTTTATATCTCATAACCTCTGGCCATCCTCCTTCGTGTCCGCTGTTCTACTACCTACAATCTGATAAAGAGGAAACAGCTGGTCCCGGAGCTGGTGTAGATTTGAAGAGCCCTGCCTCCTCCACATATGCCCCTACTGAGATCAGAATTAATCTCTCGACAATTGCCTTTTCTCTGAGTTATTCTCCTAATGATGCAGAGAAAAATGGAGAATGACGGCAACGTGGCAGTGCTTTCCTCTTTAATCAGGAAACAACTGAGTATAATTTGTTGCTCACTGCTTCCTGTGTTCGTCTTTGTTCCTCTTCAGCTCATCTCTTCCTGCTGCGTGTCCACACTTAATGAACTCATTTGTGGGTGTATTTATGCACAGCTACAGAAACATGCATAATTTTAAGCTTTACTGTAATCTTGAGTAAGATCCAGAGGTACTATTCCACAGAGACTGACAAATAAGGAAGAAAAGGGTCTTCTATGGAAATGTTTGATTAGTTCATGGGGACATACAGCGAGTACGCCCTTCCTGTTCTTTTTTTCTCCTTGTTGGCAGGAGCATGCCCAAACGAAAATGGCTAATGCACTGATTGATTGGGTGTAACTGTAACCACAATTCTGAAAATTTGCATAGCTATTATTGATGTCTGAATGCGGAATAGCCAGCTAAATGAGCTGCTTTCTTATTGGGAGCTTTTCCCAAGGAGAGAGTGTGCTGGGTTAAATAAAGGTAGAGTGTCCTGATGCTGCTAGTTTATGAAATCATCCTCTGTGTGAGTGAGAAAGACCAGATACTGACCGACTGCCTCGACGCACATCTGGTTCTTGCTGTCGGTATTATATTAGAGCTGCATATGCTCAGATGCATGGCCGTATGCACACTTGAGACTGATATACAGTATGTATAGTACAAACACCAACACTATGCATAAAATAAATGTAAGTGACAGAAGCTGTGTGCCAAATGATTACAAATTAAATTATGCAGCAATGTGCTGTATTCCTTAAATCATTGCTTTTGTTTCTTACACCTTCTGCTTTGTAAATTGATTGCCGGGTGGCGGATTATGCAAATATTTTTTTTGTAACAAAACATCAGACCGTTAGACTGTCTCCAACTGCATTATCTCTCATATACATAACACGTTCTTCCTTCCACTTTTCCAGAGAACTAGAAGAAAGCAGAACAAGATGTTGCAGGTGAATGTGTGACAACATGTCATCACAGCAGCAATGATAATCCTTCCCTCTCTGAAATATTCACTCATCTGAGCCCATGCATTCCTGTAATTTCAGACATTTACTACATTGTGGGTGGTTTTTTTTTTCCAACCGCAGCCGACACATTTTTTGTAATTTCTGTCAGTGAAGTGAGCTGTGTGTCTTTCATCAAGCATGGTGTCAGTCATACTGTAGTTCGGGTGCTTAAACACACTACGGTTGCCTTCTCTTTGGCTTCTGTGTGGACTGAAGAGTCAACATGTGTCTTTTCTTTTCTCTGGACAGTACTCATATCATATCTTTGATCATCTGAAGGATCATTTTCAGCAGCTTTAGAAGTGCTGCAACAGATTTTCTTATAATATGGTTTCTGATCAGTGTTTCCATAGCGATTTAACAGCCATAGAGACCATCCTGGAAACATTTGTGTCCAAACAAAATACCACATAGTTTTTTTTCTTCAGTCTTAGAGCAGCTGATTTCACAGAATGGCCTCATTCTATACAGCCACTGGCTCTTCTTCTTGTAAAACTGTGCCTATAGTCCTTATTTAAATGCATCCTGTAGTTTGAGCAGTTTGCTATGAAAGTGGGCCATAAGTGGACCTGGTTCTGAATGTTTTCAATCCCATAAAAAAAATCTGTCAACTCTTTCCGCAGCTCGTGCAAATTGCAGTCGTGGTCATGTCCAGAGCATATATATATATTTAACCTCAATTCTGTCTTATTCATGTCCTGCTTGGGCTCCCTTTTAGTCCCATGAGTACTGAGACCACCTCTGCTGCACATACATTGCTTTTTTTTTTCCACGGTTGACTGAACTCTGTGAACCACTGTGCTGAAGTGGAACGCAAAAGCTGTGCATTTAGCCATATTAGGGCAAACATTAAGTGGTTGGGTCATAATATGTGCACTGATGGACAGAGAAGCAGATCAGGCAGTGGGATATGTATATAATATTTATATATATATAAAACTGGGTCGTATTGTAACCGATGTCGACCTGAAAGAATAAGCTGCAAACTTTGAACCACCATTAAAGTCTGTGTGGGTTGTGGCTCATACTCACAAGTAGGGTTTTGGATGGACTATCCCTTTATATTGATTGCTGTGTCTGTCAGCATTGCCAGGCAGAGTCCGTTGTAAAGCTGTCAAACCTGCATTTCTGCAATGAAACTAGTAACTGTCATTATAGCGTTATTATAATTGATGAGAATGAGGATGCCTCCTCCCTCTGGAAATCTGTCCCCAAACACATCCTTGAATGCACCAATCTGTCCATGTTCAAAAACCCAACTCAAAACCCTCATAGAGCCGCTTTTGATGTCTTATTAATGTTGAGTGTTTTATACATTTATTAAGTTGTTTTCTTTAATCATTTTAACTTTTGTAACGTGTCTTCGAGTACCATGAATAGTGCTGTATAAATAAAATGTATTATTTTATGATTAAACTTTCCTTCATAAATAACTAGAATTACAACCTTTTGTTTGTTTGCCTTCACCAACCAGTCAAGTTGCAGTTTACATCCATGTCTGTCCAGACTCATAAAATATATGTAGTAAAGACTTTGAAGGAAAATGGCCAGTAAATCTGATCTTGCAGCGCAAAGTTGTAGCCTGGCAGTAGACGGTGCTTCAAATATGGATGTTTCTGTAAAGAAGCTGCAAATTGTAAAACCTGAAGGCTTCACACACATCTTCAACCGGACAGAACAGAAGATCTATAGAATCAGCTCAGTTTCAATGTGGACACCAACGATTAGTGTCACCAAGTCACATCTGAAATATAAGGTCACAATCTTCCCTTCTGTTTTTTAATAATGACCAGAAAAGTGTTTTCTCTGCACTTTGTGAGTTCATGGTGAAGTTGACCTTTGATCTTTTTAACATAAAATGTCATCATTTTATCCTATTAGACATTTGTGCAAAATAGTGTGAAGATCTAATCAGTTCACTGAAAACATAATGTCTTAGTTGTCACCAGTGTGGAGGAATAAAAATGTAAACCGATTACATTTTTAAAAAGCTTATCCTCAGTGATTTATTTGAGATTTGAATATTACTGAGGTTTTTTTTATTTTTCAAGACTGTTGTCACATTCAGTTCTTGTGTCACCAAGTTGTCACTGTGCTGATGGCAACCTATCACACTCTTCCCCGAGCAGCTTTGTGCCTCACCCACTTCCTTCCCCTCTGCTCAGACAGCACATCATTAGCTGTCTGCTGAACACCTGGAGGCAAAGCCAGCGAGGTAATTATTGAGGGCATAGCCATGTCTGCACGCAACCATCATTAACCCATCATATCTCATTTAGAGCAGAGAAAAGGCCTTGTTGTTGTAAGGGCAGAAAGAGAGAGAGAGAGAGAGAGAGAGAGAGAGAAAGAGAGAGAGAGAGAGAGAGAGAGAGAGAGAGGGTTGGTGATCAGCCCCTGACACATCAAATATAATACAACAAATGTCTCTGAGCCTTGAGCTAATAAAGCCTGGAATTTGCTTTTGCTTTTTCATCAGGTACTGGACCTGGAGTCATGCCACGACTGAGGATGAGGGAGGTTTATCCCCTACACTTAACAGTAAAGATGCAGGAATTCATGAGAGGGGAACTCACACAAACCCATACACACACATAACCAGCAATGATTTGTTTGCTTCCACTGCTACAAAAAACAGGAGATTTTGAGGAGAGCCAGCCTCAGAAATCCTTGCTCCTAAAAAAAAACCACATAAACAACTGCAGAGAGCAGATTTAGAGTGTGTGTTTGTTTTTCCATTCCCTACAGTATGTATGTGTATACTGTGGGCATATTTGCATGTATTCATATGTGTTCAATTTCAAGTAGGTTCACTGCCATGTGTGTGCGTGTGCGCGTGCGTGTGAGTGTGTGTGTGTGTGTGTGTGTGTGTGTGTGTGTGTGTGTGTGTGTGTGTGTGTGTGTGTGTGTGTGTGTGTGTGTGTGTGTGTGTGTGTGTGTGTGTGTGTGTGTGTGTGTGTGTGTGTTTTGCTGCTGGTATGGCACAGCACAATCACCTCAGATGCTGCGTGGGTGGCCTTTTCAGGTAAAAGGATAAAGCCGGATTCTTTCTTCCTCACCCCAATGCCTCATTTTCTTTTCTTTTTTTTTCCAGTCACCAACGAGCCCGAGCAGCTTACACACGTCATGAACGGGAACTTCTGCAGGAAAGGCTGCCAAGGTAGTGCAACATCTCAGCAGCCATTATTTATAATAAAATAAAATGCTTTTAAAGTTAAGTTTTTGGATTTTATTTTAGTTCTGATGTGTTTGCACCAATGCAAAAAGAATGCTGAGCAAACTCAATCATTGTTCCTTGCTATAATAACAGTATATTAAAGAAGTCTCACTGTCTAGATTAGCCTCTGTCTTTCTTCTGTTGTCAGTCTTTATGAATAACAGAAATATGATATTAGTATTATCTGTGCATTGCTGCTTAAACATATACAAGAGGTATTATTTTGTTTGAATGAATCACAGCTTCCATTACAGGTTTTGAGAGCCTCCTGGGACATGTTGTTTGTTATTGCCTATTTTCTTGACAAAGCATTGAGAATTGAAGTGCTCTATCCAGTACGGTAGCAAAACAAGTCGCTATTAGACAATAGACAGAAAATCCCAGTATCATGTTTGAGCTTTTAAAACTTCTCTATGAGAAAACAGACTTCCTGGGGAGGCTAATGGACCTCAGGCTGACTTGAGGAGGGCATGGGGCTTTAGCATCCGGGTCCACAGGGACATTTTGAGGCATTTAGAACAAGTGTGTGCAAATTCTGGCTGAGGACATGGATTAAAGCTATTTGCCATCTCGCTTAATCTCCTTTATCAGCAACACTATGACTCACTTAACACACAGGCACAAACTCTTATCAGCACATCAATCAGCCAACTGTAATAGGTAATAAATAGTCATCTCTGCCATGAATTGTTATTATACATCCTTTCCAGACGGTCCACTGACACATTATTATTTCAATATTTTTCAAAAGGGTTTAAGTTTCACACTTCATAGAACCTGTGAAGTGAAAATAAACAATGGGACATAATCGGCCTCTATTTTTCATCTATATTTATAACCTCCATCCTGCCCCTGAAGACTCATGTTCTCAATCAGCCTCTTTATTCTGAGTGATTTGAACAAACTGTCAAGACTGACCACCATTTGAATCATATTTTGATAACAGTTGACTGGTTGTTTGCAATGTCAGGCAAACCGTCACACACATCTGATCAAACCACACAATTCTATTTGAGCATTTGAGAGTTAAAAAATAATAACTAAGAATGCCTATTTCAGATGATAAAATAAATTTGTTGCCTATAATTTCAGAATATTTAAGACATAAATTGTCATTCCTTTAGAATCTACTTTGAGAAATGGGCTTCAGAGGAAAAAACAAGTGGTGAAAGTGAACTTTCACAGCTTTAACTTTTAAACAGCATGCAGCATTGAGTTCTCACAGCTAGTGAGGAAGCTGTGGCTTTGATCTATTGCAGCTACTGTTTAATAAATAGAGAAACTGCCAGTGGAGCACATTTTGCAAACTCTGCACAATGGTAGAGGGTTCGTTTTGTTGTGTGAAAATGCCTCCTTCAATCTGAAATCAAGACAAAACAAGTTGTCCCAGTATGCAGCAGCAGAAGTACAGTACAGTAGAGCCTGTGTGACTTAGGGGTGCATACTGTCTGCTGAACCTTATCTCTCGCCCCTGCCAGACAGTCATAATGAATTTATCAATTAGCCGTGGCTGTGTGTGCCCTTGGGGCTGCAGTCCCAGCCCTCACCTCCTCTGCACTGAACTTCAATCAGTCATCCTGTCAGAAAGGCAGCGAGCAGAGAGCAGCCTTTTCAAAAGTCTGTGAATACTAGTGAAACAAAGAAATATTTTTTCTCTCATGTACAGCTACATAGTTTACAAAATCTGCATTAAAATGAATAATTATCACATTAATGTGGTGGTATGTGTAAAATATAGATTTGGTGGATCAAGAAAACTATTAAAAAAATGCTGTTGAGGTTACTGTCATGTATTTCAGCCTGGACAAATGTTAAGTATTTTGAATCATGTTGCATCAACAGGAGCGCTTTAAGGAAGGCTCTGATGATGTGCCTCCCTCCAGAGGAAAGCAGAGGTACTATAGTGAAAACAGCATACACTCCTACATAAAGCAAAATAAACTTTATTCATATTTTTCTTCCAGTTTAACACAAAACTACAACAAATTACAATGTAATACACATATACACACATTTTATATAGAAAATCTTCATCAAAATCCTAATATATATATATATATATATATATATATATCTTATCTGACCAGCATAAATTGCCTTGACAGAAGTAATGCCTTGTGATGCAAAAACAACCCCTTCTATTTGTCATATCTCTGCAAACTAAAGGATAAATTCATATTTTTAAGGATGAAGTCATTATTCAGTCATGTTTTCTTCCAGCAGGTACTCATCAGTCCACGTGTCTTTTTGCACAGCGGTGCATAGTCACACCAAAACTCAGAGGAAACATGGTTAGATGTGAATGAGTGAACACAGGTTTTGGGAGGGGAGCAGGTTGTGGTTTAACCACTTGAAACTGACAGGCAGCTGGTGGTGGTGCTCAGCCTACTCTTTCTGTTTGCCCTGCGAGGCTTGCTCGGGGTCGATGGTGGGGAGGCCACGCTCAGATTCCTGACTTTGTTAAAACTGTTCCTCAAACTGTCCCTCCGACTCCCTGAGGTGCTGCTGGTCTCCTTGGATGTGAACGTGTCCGGGTGGCAGAGGCCGGTCTTCAGGCAGCAGCAGCACAGCAGCTGAGCAAAAGCCTTCCTCATCTCACTGCTGCCCAGGGCGTAGATGATGGGGTTGAGGCCGGAATTTAGGACAGCAAGGGAGATGCAAAAATCAGCACTGAACAGCAGTGCACACTGGTGGGAGCCACAGAAAAAATCCACCAGTAGCAGCAGGAACAGTGGCCCCCAGCACAGCATAAAGAGCCCAACAATGGTGATCACTGTTTTCAGCAGAGCCAAGGAGCGCTTGCGACTGCGCTGGGGGCCCAGCTGAGCACTCTTCTGTACGTGGCAGTAGATGGCACCATAAAGTACGCCAATAGTCAGGAGGATGAGGAAGAAGATGATGACAGAGAAAAAGATGTAGGTCTTGGAGTAAAGGGGGAGGAGAGTGGAGCATTCATCCAGGCTGCACACACAGTTCCAGCCTAGCAAAGGGAGGAAGCCAATCACCAGAGCCAAAACCCAGCACAGTGCCACCAGGCCATAGATCCGACAGTAGGTCTTCCTGGCTGACTTCTGGTGCAGTGGCTTCATCATGGTGGTGTATCTCTCCACAGCGATCAGCAGCAAACTGAATATGGAGGCTGCCAGGGCCACAAACAGCATGCCCTCCCTGAAGAGCCAGAGGGCAGGCGTGAGGCGAAACGTCTGGCTGCCAGACATGCAGATGTTGACGAGGTAGGCAGCACCAGTGAGGAGATCACTGAGTGTGATGTTGGCAATGCAGACGTAAACCCAGCGCTGGCTGTGGCGGATGCGGGAGATGACGGCCACCAGCACCAAGAGGTTCTCCAGCACGATGAAGACGCTGAAGAAGAGGAATATGGCCATGGAGGTGCTGATGTGGTTCTGGGTGTTTGAGATGGTCCTGTTCTGCAGGCGGCCCGTGTGGTTATAATGCCGCAGGATCACGTTGCTGATCCCATTTGATGTGGTGGTGTTGCTGGGGTAACTAGACAAGTGGTAGATGTGGGGGCAGGAGGAGGCAGAAGTGAAGGAGGAGAAGATGTTCATAGTGACAGCTGAGATCAAAAGTGCTGAACAGGACCGGAACCGAGCTGGTATGAGCTGCACGGGGAATTAGTGTGGAAGTCCTGTGATCAAACAGGCTATCAGCACACTCTAACCACTGGAGCTCTGGACCTGCACACACCTGAGAGGAAAAAAGAAGAAATATTTCAACACGGCATATGTGAGAAAATCAAAGTCCCCTCCCTCTCAGAGCTGCACCGTGTGCCTCTTCATTACTGTGCATCATTCAGGTTAAATGGCATCATTTAAATGCCTCCCTCGTGTGCCATAATCTCCACCTAGCTGTGGTTAACACAGAATGAGTGAGCAGAGAGGGCATTTAAATCAGCACGTGGAGGAAACACAACCTGTTTTTATCAAGAATGCTGGGAAATGGTTGTTTAAAAGTTTCAAGCAGCAACAATAACTGAATTACTGCACTATAATAAATACTGCCAAATAGCAAAAAACATCAGTTATCTTTTTTTTTCTCCTGAAATCATGTTCAATAAAAATTAATCCGAATCAATTAACCAAAATTATAATAAGAGATAAGGATTTTTTTTCCCCAGGTTTATGTTATTTTAAATAAAATCTGAGCAAAAAATACATTGATTTTTCCACCTTAAGTTCTGAACTTTGCCCCACAAGAGCACTAAAGTTAAAGAAATCTGTTTAGGAACTAAAATATTTCAAATTTTATTCTAATTTCATCCCATTACACCTTGATGAAATCCATTACAGGTAATTATCTGAGGTGTAGAGTGAAGTAAAGATGCAGTGGGGAGAGTACTTACTCTGGATGCTGCTGCTGCTGGTGCTGAGTGTTTTGTAGCGTAGCTGTCGCTGACTACAGATTTTTGCAGCACATTTTTGATGGGGAAGTAAACCAAAGAGGGCTTAGGTAGTCACACACCACACCACCACACCCAAACACACACACACACACACACACACACCCTCACCCCCCCACCCACCCCACCCCCCTCCCACACACACATACACACATACACACACACGTGCGCAATAGAGAGATTGGCATCGCTTTGGTTCCATCACCTCATGAAATTAAAAAAAACAACTGAGAATTTCACAATTGTACACAATTTAAAACATTTCAAAGTCCAGGAGACCAAATGTTGTTCTACGACTACTTTAGTCAGAAAAATCACTTTTCTGGTGCATCAAGACATCACAGACATTACAACCACTGCACATCAAATTGTATTGCTCAAGCTGCCCTATGATAACTTATGCGGGAAAGGCTCTTTCAAAACTCAACTAGTTGTAAATGTTTTGTAATTGCTCATGATGCAATATTTTTAAGGATATGTGGCAACACTCACTTGCATTTACAAGACCGTGACACCCAGCAAAGGCTCAATAACAAAAGGCCATAAATTAGAATAGATTTTTTTTCTCAATATTTCTCAGAAAGTAGTAGAGAAAAACAGGAACTTCCAATCAGATGAAAATGTGCCCCCCCCTGCTGATGGAGGGTTTCATATAGCTCATCGCACAGCTGTGTGCTCATTGCAGTCATGCTGTTCACACCATACGGTTATTGTCACTATGCATGGTACACTTGACTTCAATAAAACCCTAGCCATGCGCCAGTGGGGCCCTACAACCACATGTCATAAACCTGACAGCTGCACTGAGGCTGCGACCGCTTTCAAGTCAACCAAAAGCACATAATATACTGAGAGCCAACATATGATGCATCCTGCGAGCACCAGAAAAGGGTTGCCAGACCCCAAAATCAAGAAACCGCTTTTCAAATATGATCAAAACCAGAGCTTGTGGCTGAGCACTGTCACCCCTCACAGTGGAGCTTCCAGAGAGCTATGATTATATATTTCAACCTTTCAGCAAAGCAGACTGTAATTGTGTCACCGCACTATAACGATCATTTATCAAATGCTGAAAAAAAATGTCAGATGAAACCTATATCTAAATATAGCTATAATCATACCAGTGTCCTAAATGTTTTCACGAGCAGACATCCTTTATTGCTTATATGCTCATAGTGCATCTTATCATTTCAGTAATAAAAAAAAACTGCAAAAAGGTATTAAGTATCATCCATCTACCACAAATAGGTTTCTGTGGTTCCTCTTTACACAGTGTTTCTGATAAACAGTCAAAAACAATGCACAGGTAATATAACTGAGACAATTGACCTATATTTTGAATAACTGTAACGAGGCATAACATTTCTGGACCTCCCCTATGAAACTTAAGTAGTTAATTTCTCACACAACTTCTCCTTTTTCTAGTCTTGAGATGTAAAAGAGTAGGCATGTATCACCGCAGCAAAAATGTTGATGCAGGATGGCTGCCACTCTAACTCTAATATAATGCTGTGGTTGTGAAATAAGGAAAAGGAAAAACACAATTTAAAAAAAGAAACTCAACAAGCTCCTGCAACCTGAGGTGTGAACACACCCGTGACAGTTGAAAACGCCCTTTCTATAGCGATATAACTTCAAATAGTGCTGTTACCACAAAGTGCGTATCTTAAACTACAAGTGTGTGTGTGTGTGTGTGTGTGTGTGTGTGTGTGTGTGTGTGTGTGTGTGTGTGTGTGTGTGTGTGTGTGTGTGTGTGTTATTTTTCTGCTGATAAACAGAGCCAGCTCTGTAGACTTCTATTGTGTTTGATTTAAACAAGATTGTACCCTCAAGTCAGCTCAGTAATAATATTGTTTGTCCAGTGACATCCATCAATTTACTGCCACAAGCATCTTTGAGATTGACTTATCCTGGACATGCAGGGGGGATGAAGCGCATTCCAGAGTGCACTTGTTGAGAAGCAGGGCATGTAACCAGGTGGCGGGTCTATTGCAGGAGTAACACACATTATGGATACTGCATGGAGGAAACCTGATTCCAAGATGTCAAATTCACTGAGAAAAGTCGCGTTGGACCACATGGGACATAAATCTCTGGAAATGGATGAATACAGGGGGATGGAGTTGATAGTTCTTGTCTAATTTAATCAAACTGGGCACGTTTGTTATTAATTCTAAAAAAAAATCACCATCATCTTGCCTTCAAAGACCTTGCTACTGTAGACACTGTCAGCATGGAAACTTGTAGGCTTGTAGGCTTGCATTTGACAGATTTCAGTCTTCCCCTGTTATTTCAAAGAGAAATACAACGACACTAACAGTCAAAGATACAATAACCCAGAAAGTTACTACCGCACCTCTGTCCATGAGTTTAAACATTAAGATTCAGTTGCTGTTTTTAGCCACACTGAGGTTTCACTAAGGGAAGGAAGAGTTCAGTAATGTGCAAAAGTGCTCCTGCAAGGACGATTTGATGTGCAAAGTCAGTGGAGAGCCCTTTTAAAGTTTTAATCCGGGCAATGCAGCATGTTTCTGTTTTATGTAATTGACATTTTTTTCAGGCATTTAAAGCTGCATTTTTTCCTTTTCTGACCAGCCGAGGGCAAACAAACTCCACAGCAAGCTGACAGATACACAGTCCAGATTTGTGGGTTCAGGGATGGACAATTACCAGCCAACAGTCCTTGTTCCAGCCCAAGATTTCTCAAACTGATTATCAATTTTTTAAATAACGGCAAGTATGTCCTTCTACTACACCACCTGCCCTTTCACATGACACACAGCCACTTGATTAATTTTCAATATAAAAAGAATATTGATGAGTGGAGTTTTAAACGTTGAGGGAAACCGCCTCCCTTCCTGTTGTTGATGCTTGATATCAGCCTCCATTGTGTGTTGTGAGAAAACAGCAACAAATATCAGAAGTGTTTGACACAAGGATAATTGAGACAGTTCAAATGGGCTGCGTACTGGAAATCTGATAGCAATTACGGACAGTTTGTTGGAGAAATGGCTTGATTGGTGGCAGTGGACACAAAACAAATGTCATGTTAGCAGAAAGTTCACTGGTCACAACACAGCTTTTTATTACGGTGACACCAACTGGCGTAATTTATTAAACAACCCATTTTCAATAGATTTTGCAAGACTTTTCTGTCTCTGAGGAAAATAGGTGCTTGGTGTTGAGCTGGCGACACCTTGTGGCCATAAAGTAGTATTACAATCATTTACATGGTAAAAAAAAAAAAAAAAAAAAAAAAAATCCGGCAGGCGACTGAATTGAATATTATTATTTTTTTTTTTTTATTTTTTTTTTTTTGTCTGTAGAGATTTAATTGTAGCTGTGGATGGCAGACGTAATTTAACATAAGTTATTTTCTTTTTTTTTTATGTAACTTGAATTGTAAATCACAGTTTCACCTGTTCTGCTGGTTATAGTGCCTTCAAAAAACATTTCTTAAATCAGTTTCAAATTAATCAAATCAAAGCAGCGTTCACATACACAATTAGCTTCTCAACAAATGAATCAACTAGCTAGCACAGTGTAGCAGGCCATTTAAACATTTAATCGAACCACACCCCTATCTGTGATTTCATTTTAGATATCCATCTCTCCTCGTCAAACCTATTATTTGTCTTATAGGAAGAATGCTAATGTTGAAAGGTTCTTTTTGATTTGGAAGAATTGAATTACAAATAGCTGCAATTTATCCACATCCAGTCTTGCTATTAAATGTTAAAATGGCTTGCCATACGCACAGTAATAAGTAGCTACAGTGAAACTGTGGACTTGCTGTTAAATTAGATATATTGTGCCTCCAAATAGGAAGAATCAAAATATCACTTGAGTAAAATCAGATTTTGGCTTCGATGTGGTTCATCAACAATACAACAATATATAATATATAAACGACAATAGAACAATATCTAATATATAGGCAACAATATATAATATATAGACAACAATAGAACAATATATAAACAACAATAGAACAATATATAATATATAGACAACAATACAACAATATAAAATATATAAACAACAATATAACAATATGTAATATATAGACAACAATATATAACAATATATAATATATAAACAACAATATAACAATATGTAATATATAGACAACAATATATAATATATATAAACAACAATATATAATATATAAACAACAATATATAATATATAGACAACAATATAACAATATACAATATATGAACAACTATATAGGTGCAGAGGTTAGCATTGTCGCCTCACAGCGGAAAGGTTCTGGGTTCGAATCCGGGTCTTTGTGTTCGGAGTTTGCATGTTCTCCTTGTGCCTGCGTGGGTTCTCTCTCCGGGTACTCCGGCTTCCTCCCACCATCCAAAAACATGCACCTCAGGTTAATTGGTGATTCTACAAATGTTTGTCCCTTAGGTGTGAATGAGAGCGTGAATGGTCTTTGGTTTCATCTGTCTCTATGTGGCCCTGTTCAGGATAAAGCGGGTATAGATAACGGATGGAATATAACAATATATAATATAATAAACAACAATATATAATATAACAAACAACAATATATAATGTATAAACAACAATATAACAGTATATAATATATGAATATATAAACAACAATATGACGGTATAACAGTCAAGACTAATCCGTATCACCTGGGTTAACAAATTAAAATATATAATCTGTTTTCCCTCGAGCAATACACAGAGCAAATTGTGCCACGCTGCAGTACCACCATTATAACCCTGCAGGGGGCGCTGCTGGTCAACAAACGCCTCGGAGCAACAGGGCGCCTTCATTGTGTCGAGTCGGGCTCGTGTCTTTTCCCTGAACTTTTCTCCACCGCTGCTGCTGTTATTCACACAGAGAAAGGAAGTAGCGGCAGGCTAGCAGGTTAGCTGGTCTGTAACCACACAATCTGTCAGGAAAGACCGGACTTTTCAGCCTATTTTACCCCGGAAACGTCTCCTCGCTATTTAATACAACCGTTGACGACCCTCTCTCCCCTCTCTCCCCTCCTCTCTCTCTCTCCCCTCGGTTCATTTTTTTTTTTTTTTTTTTTTTCCAGTCCAGGTTTTAAACCTTCAAACTGACTCAACTCTGAGCTTTGTCTGTCCGGGACTCCGCCGTCGTTTAGTCTCAGTGCTGTTTCCATTAAAGGAGGAAAGCGAAGAAAAAAAAAAAAAAGACGGAAGAAGCTGCGACGAGATTATCCTTTTATGTTTTTTTTTTTGTTTTTTTGTTTTTTTTCCAGCAGTCGGTTGAACCGCGGAGCATGCAGTTGAGGATTACACCGGGACAATGAGACAAACAGCCGGGAAAGGTACGTTAAATACAGGCGGCTTCTGCTCGTTTACGACCTTAATCTTTCGAGCAAAAGTCAATATGTCAAAGTAATACGTGTGTCGGTGTGTTGTTGTTTTTTTGTTGGTGTATACGTTGTTTTAATTTGTACGGCTACCCCGGGGCGCTGCATTGACAGACCTGTTATAGGAAGTTATTGTAAAGTAGCACGTCACATTAACCCATTTTATCTGTTCAAAGTGTAAACGTGTGATTTGAAGATTAAAATAGAGCTAAATAATGTGTAACTATCACGGTCGTCCTGGCTGGCTTTAATGTAACCGGCAGCATGTGTTAATTAGTCGGTGACACACAGTTGCACGCAGTGCGGTGTCACCAGGCCTGGTGCACACTGGGACTATAACCTTATATGTCAGAGAGCTGATGTTTTGTTTGCGTGAACCCGACTCACTTTGACTTTAGGAGGAGAAGAAGAAGAAAGAAAGAAAGAAAGAAAGAAAAAAAAAGAAAAAAGGTCCAACGGTGGTTTTGTGTTTGGTGCAGACCATTGGGAGTCTTTGATGGGGGATGTCTGGAAGAGAGGCAGCTGCAGCTTATCTAAATGACCAGTTTATCATAACTGTTATTATGTTTCTTGCATGGGGCACAATTTATGGCTGAGTGCAGCCATGATTGCAAGTGATAAGTGAAGTGAAATACAGCAATAATGAAACAATAGATCTTTGTAGAGCTGTGAGATATGTTGACATAGTATTGTCTTCATATGGGAATCATTTTATTCTGAAATCAAGCCTATGTATTGTCTTTTCCCTCAGGCACAACAACTCTATTGTAACTGGACTGACTATCCAAAGTTAAACTGACTGCTTGGCTGAGTAATATCAGCAGTGACTGCTCTTAACCATTTTTCCCATCCCTGGTTTACATCTGTAATCATGTCAAGCCATTCCCACCTCACCAGTAGGGATGCAAATATTATATATATTATTTTCACCATGAAATCATCTGTTGATTCATCTTATATTAAATGATTAGCTATTTGGTTTAAAATGTCAGAAATTGGGTGAAACCTGTCAACCACTGTTCCCAAAGAGGTTTTCCAATGTTGATTAATATCACAATATGGCAAGTGTGTACACAATCGCATTAAAAATAATCAGACTGATGTGATCATTTTCTAGCTGTTTATTCCATACGGTAACACACTGGCCGAACCTTAATGCAATCTTTCACACAAGCTGCAGTACCAAACTCTGGCTACATAACCAACGTCTGGGTGGTGGAAAAAAGTAATCATACATAACAGCATTACATAGTCAGGCACTTCACGAAGAAAAAGCCCTCTCCCTCCCCGTTTCCCTCCTGCCATTTTTCTGATTTAGCCTGTACTGAATAGTGCGTTAACCTTCTCATCATGCTACAATAATGTATTTACGCTTGCTTGAGTCACACTGACAGCCACAGGTTGGGACCAGGCCTTAAGGAATGGATTGAAATAAATTGTAAGACCAAAGAGTGGAGAATGATCAATTTCCTCTACTGGATGGTTTGGGGATGTGCGACAAATGTAACATCTGTTTTCTGGCGATCCTGCATAACAGAAGTGGGTTGGACAACAACCAGTGGTGGGCTGGAACAGCGTCTCACTTTAGTTTCATTGCACTTTTAAGAGCAACTTCCTGTTTTTAATTGAGTATCACATTTTTCACACTTTGTTCAATTAACGTTTGAATAAATAAGAACCTGAAGCTGTTCGGGTCAAACATGTTTTATTTCACTTGTTTTTAGTTATGTCAATGTAGTTGTGTGTTTATTTGAATTAATATAGATTTTGTAACTGTTCTGAATTAATTTCTCACAAACTGTAATACCTATGGCAGTAGTTAGTCATTTCACAAACTGCCAAAGCTTCTGCATTAAAACCTTTCAGATGACATCTCATTAAGGACCATGTCTAGTCAGGTTTTAAATAAAATGTTTAGGTTTGCCTTTGGTTTATACAAGATATGTTACCATCCATGCATATTATTTACATAAAAAAAATGGTCCCGTTAATAGAGCCTTATAAAGTAATTCAGCTGAAAGACTGTATGTAAAGTAATAAATGAAACGAGAGGTGGTTTTAATTAAAAAGTGATCCCATTCTCCAGGTGTAATGGGTAAAGTGAATGACACAGGAGGCGTGTGGAGCTGGTGTGGGTGTGTGCAGCACCTGCAAGCCTGTCTGTGTCGGGCCTGACAACTATACAGTGGTGCCAATCAAGCATCAACATATTCAATGCAAGCAATGCCCCCATCTGTCGTTTCAAAATTAAATTAACTTCCCAATCCCTCAGTAAAAGCTGTAGGATTCAGATATTAATTTATTAAAGATGCTTCCTGTCTAAAAATTTAAGTTATGTTGGCTGTTAAGAAATTAAAAAGGCAATTACTCTTTTGTGAACACATGAAGCTCCCTAAACCAACATGGATGGCTTTCTTACTTGGTTTTTACCCTCTAAACAAACCTTTCCCAGCATCTTAAATGATTTCAAACACAAACCCCCCTCACATAAATCTGCGTTACACCCTATTTTGTCCCATATCTCCTTAAAATGCGTCTAAACACTGAGGCAGTCTTGAGAATGGCTCTCTGCCATCTTTTGAAAGAAAAGGGCCATATGGCCCCCTGCTAATGGTTTGTAGTCTGCGAGCCCCACTGCAGATCTGACAGTGGTTGAGGATAAGAAGGGGGAGGGGAGAGAAGACCACTTACATCTCTTGCCCAGCCTCCAGTTGTAATTGTCTACACATCCTGGTGGAAGCAATTGTGTGAAACACTGGATGAAAAGATAATTGCCTCAATCATAGCTGTGCCAATATTTCCCAGAGGAGACTCGAGGAGTCCCAGCTCTCATATTCAGCCTTATTACATTTATTTCCAAAGACTAGATCTCACCTAGTGTGCTGTTAGATACTATTTTTTCCCCACAGATAGCACTATGAATAAGCTTTATATCTGCGAAGCTTTGTTTATCTTACAAGTTCACAGAGCTGTTAGTTTTATCGGTAAAGGCTGTATCTCGCTTGTTGTCGCACGCTCTGTTTTTAATAAGTTTAGGGCTGTAAATGATTTGGATCACGAACATGAACCACATAAGAGGAAGTTTTGTTGTTTCGTAATGCAACAGTTATCAAACAAGATGTTCTTTGCTGTGACATCCCAACCACAGCCAGCAAAATATTTTAGAAAAATGTTGAATGTTTTTAAGGGAACAATAATGAAGTGGTGGGTGAAGTATTGGTAAAGAAACTGCACTTGCCTATCTTGACACTGATGTGATGAGAAATAACCAAGTGTCTTGTGGTTAGCGACATAGAGCATTTTATTTTTAGCGAATGACTCCAGAGGTGTGGGTGTTTTTTGCATTTTGTGACGACAGCAGAAGTAACTTTGTGGAGGTTGTAGAGGATCTGTATCTTATCTGAAGTGTTTTCAGGGTCAAATGTAGACGGGGATTTCTAGAATCACTTGAAAACTATTTGGTTTCGCACAACTGTTAGCTGATGACTCATGATTAGTGTGGGAAATTAGGTTAAAATGGGTACTGTGTTTTCTGTGTACTGTAATGTTGGCAATTCCCCTTTGCAGCTTGACTTTTTTGATTATGTATAAAATCTGCAGAATGAGTGAGGTTGACTGGCTTTACCATTTTCAATTTTTTTTCTAAAAACACAAAATGCTGTTTATAACTCTGTTCATGTGAGTTCAGCTTGAGTGCTCTTTGGTTTCCAAGGTTCTTCTTTTCATGTTTTGCTTCCGATTCTGTCAAATGTAGGTCTCTGACAGAACAAGGACAGAAGAACGTGTGCTGCGGCAGCACAGGGGTTTCTAATGAGTCCCTTTGCAGCATGCACAGTCACTATGTGCAGCTGGTGTACTGCCTATGTAGGCTACCTGTGGCATGAAGCAGACTACTGCAGTCCCATGACTCTGCAGAGTAGCCCGAGTAGATAGCATAGACCAGATAGCTCAACTGTTTTGAGGCATATGAAACACACTTCCCATATAGATCACTCACATATTCTCTAGTCAAACAAACTGAAATTGATATGATAGATTGTCAGATTGCTGGTTTTTGTTTGGGCACTTTTAGTGTGAACTGAAGGACAAAGGAAGCATTATTAATACACAAACTAAAGTATGTGATGATTATGCTGCATTCTTTGGAAATATGAGGTCCTGTAAATGTTTGGAAATGAATGAAAGTTTTTCTTCTACGTGGAGTATAGTGAAGGGCTCATTGCCAAGGGCTTGGAAAGGCTCGTGTTTCTATTTACGTGTGTGCTCATGAGGAAAATGTCTGCATCGCTCTGTTACTTCCACTGCTGCTGTACAACACGAGGATGAGCTGGGCTACATATTAATCTGCCTTTTGTAAACATGTGGATTCAGGCGCTAGTATCTTAACTTCAGTGCAGCAGAATCCAAGATTTAACATCACTCAGCCGTTGAATGAGCGTCATCTCCTTATCTTCGTATCACAGACATTGACAGCTGATTTGAATAGACTGCGGTTGGTAAAACTGGAGGATTCCCTTCAGTGTCAAACACTCACACAGTAAAGCAAGCTGGGTACGTTTATGAATATGGAGGAAGTGATGAATGGAAAGAAGAAGGTCAGAAAGAAGAAATGGGAAACCAGTGTGCTCACATATGCGTGTGCTTTTGTGTACATAGAGTGTGTCCGGTCTTAGACTAGTACTGTCACAGGAATGCTCCAAGCTTCACCTTTCTCTAGCAAAGAAATGGGGAGAAAAAAATAAGCGTTGCAGTCTGTATTTTGTAGAGAGTGGAGAGAGCCAGAAAAAGAAAGTTAGTGAACAAGGTAGACTGAGTAGACGAGGAGAGGAGAAGAGGGGGAGAGTGGTAAAGTGATTCAGCTCTACAAACTCCTTGGTAACTCTCCCCCATTATGCTCTTTCAATGTGGTAAACTGAATTTAAGTTGAATTTATGGGCTTTATAAATAGACCCGGCCGTAATGATAGGGTACAAGTGAGGAAAAGGCAGAGCGGCTGTTTAGAGATGGCCTACTTGCAGTGCATTTGTTTGCTGTGACTTAGTCTTCACTCAGCCATCGTTGCAGTGTCCAAACACATCAGGTCAAAATGATTGGGATCAAAGCTTGATTGCAATGATTATGATTATACCAAATCTGCGTGTTTATATTCTGAGCATAGGCGGCGTAATAAGCCAAAAGTTGAACTAAAATATACAACTCCAGATTTTTCCACAGTGAAGTGAACACAGTGGTCTGTCAACGTCATGGAAGACACATTAAAACCGCTTTACCAGCTCGAGTAGAGTGATTTCATTTGGCGTTTAGGTTCAAATCTACACGTCAAATCTTTATTCTTACTCACAGTTTTGGGTATCAATCCCTCAGCAGTGTTACTTTGCTTTCATCGCATAGCTTTTTTTTTTTGACTGTTTGGCTGTTCATGCTGCAGAAGGGAAAGTTATACTTTTTTGGAGTTACTCTCTGCTCTGAATTTGATGCATGACCTTCAGCTTCAACAGTGACTCCTGTGGTTGGAGAACTCCCAGTGAGAGCCTGCAACCCGTCAGCCAAAAATGAGCAGCGGCCACACAATGCCACCAAACAAAAACGTTTCCGTTATTAAAACGCTCTAAAGTCATTTTATTGTCCACCACAGATTGTGGCATTGTTTGCATGATTTTGCCATTTTATTTTCCCGGCATCATTATAACTTCTGGTCAACAGCCCATGCATTATTTAAAAAAAAAAAAGAAACTTAAATCCCAGATGTGCTTAAAACTCAAGATTTCAAGTCTGACATATTGGGTTTCTGTCAATCCTTCCTGTGGAGGAGGGTTCTTCTGTGTCTGTGGATATAGACTGACTAGTTGTGGTGAATGCTGTAACCTCCCCCTCCATCCTCTCTGCGGTCGCTGAGCCTGTCCTTTGGCTCTGGATTATGGGCAAAGAGAGGGCACACCCTGAAGCTCTGTTTGCTGTTGTTCTGCGCCACAGTGCAAAATTTGATCAGTAGGAATGACTAATGAGGGCCAGTCACATGCTGTACACTACGTAAAGGGTATGTGTCTGTCGCTCGGCCTGTCTGTCTATTTAGAAGCTATCTAGCTATGTCTGTAAGTAGGGTTATATCTTAGTGTCTTTCTGTTTAACTGGGTTGTATGCTAACCAGCAGGGTCACATTTGAAATCAAGAAAATGGTTTATATTGGACTTCAAATAATATTTCAAATAAACAAAATACTGCTTCCAATAAGCAGGTTTGAAACGACCCTCATCTTTCTCATTTCACATGCTTTTTTTTTTTGTTCACTGTAGTCAAACCACAGAAGTTACACAATTGTCACGTGTAACTGATGGTGTGTTTTTGGTATTTATAGTTGTGAGTAGTGATTTTCTTTTTGAAGAGCAATAAGTCGAGTTTGAATAATTATGCATATTATATGATGACCAGAAAAAAATGTGTTGACATTATGATTCATTATTAAGTTTGCTTGTTAAAACACCTGACCGTAAATCCTCCAAGTTCAAAAGGCGTGTCTTTATTTACACAAATTTAGTTGGAGTTGTTTACATCTTGGCTGAAAGAAATACACTGAAGCGTCATTCCTTAGTTACTCCGTTGGAAATGACATCAGGGGAAAAAAAGCAAAATGTCAGCAAGGTTAGGCTGTAAAGATGGCCAACCATTCCCATTATACTGTCTGTGGCAGAGTCGAAGCCAGCCAGTGTGTCACAGAGGACGATGGTGTCGGTGGCACAGTGTTCAAACAGGGAATATATTCTACGTAGCACCACTTGAAGCACATGTTGCTGTTGTCCCATTAGTCTAGGTGTGTAAAGTTGAGAGTGAAACTGGACTAAATCACACGAACAAAACACAGGATATTTTAATTAATGTAGCATTGTTGAGGTGTTTACACTTCATGTAAACATAGTCATTACTATCATCTGTAAATTATTAGCTTTGGATTACAATGTGACAAGACTTGTTCTTCAGAGAACAAAATAGAACGCAGTGTATTGTTGTGTTGTATTGTATTGTGTAGTTACTGTTTGCCTTTGATATTCATTTCACATCCAGATTTATTTTGGACATTTTTAGCACTTTGTTTTCAGCATGGGGGTTGAACTCTGTGTCCCAATGTGCTGACTGCAGCTTAGTCTCACTACTGGATGCCTGAACTAGAGCTGTGGAGAGTGACAAGAGAAGTGAAAGAGAAAAAAGAAAAAGCACGGCAGAGTACAGACTAGGGAGGCACAGACGGGGAAAGAGACGGAAAGAAAGTAACCAGCTGAGGGTTGAAGGAGAAAGAGATGGAGCAGGAACAGTAGACCTTGGCTATGTGCTCGCTGTTGGCTGAGCGCCGCTCTGTTCTGTTTGTTTTTGCTCTATTTTTACCGCCCAGTCTGACTCCGGTCACTGATGAATGACTCCATATGTAAGTTACATTTCATCTAACAGAAATCATGCAGGATGTCTGGCCCAGGTGGGAGAGGGGGAGTGTTAAGAGACATGATGTGATCCATAAAGGAGAAAAGAGAGAGACAGTAGAAGAAAAGGTTTTGCCTTTTGGAAAATAGCTTTTTACTCCAAACTGGGTTTCTTATAATGTTCATAAGTCAGTTTTGTTCTTTCCTTAAGTTGTCTTTTAAAACAATGTAAATGGGTTAATTTAGAAAACGTTCATCATAAGCCCTACATATTAGAACAACATGATCCTTTCTCATGTTGCTGTGTAAATCTGCCAGGCTAGCCCTTCATCATCAAGACAACACAGGGAGGATGCTTTCAATAGGTCATACTCACTACAATGGATACAGTATACCATATATTAGATTAGCTTTATTTCCTTCTGTTAATTACACTTCCTTTCCAACAAACTCTCTATACTTTGTCCCCTTGCCGCTCTTTATCCCACTTTCAAGTTCAAACTAAGGTCGGAGCATGTATAAAATGTTAGATGAGTATTACTACTAACATTGAGGTGTTTCGTAGTTGGGTGAGCATTACATTGGCGCTGCTTTGAGCCTCCCACAATTAACTTCTGTCATAGCAGAGAAAACAGAGGCTTTAGTCCATATTAGCTTGGTTACTTCCCAGTGTGATCAGTTTTGGCATCAAGAAAATGGCATTGCACCCACCTGTCTAGACTTTTTTTTTTTCTCTCTTCTCAACAAAGAAAAGTGCGCGTCTGCATGTGGCATGTGAATGGGCGGTGTGAGTAAGGGATTTTAAATAAGTATGTAGTTGGTGGAGTGCAGTGACTATTCTGGTGTTACAATAGAGTCATGTGTTTGGGAAGTGTTTTTAGTGCCGGGTAGCCCACATGAGTGAGCGTGTACAATAATCCCCTCTGTCTGCCTCCTTCCCTTCGCTTCCTTTTTCTCTTCTTCCCGATTTGTGCCTGCAGCTGCCCCACATCTCCAGATGATGCACTGTATGTTTGTTTGTGCTTGTGAATGTGGTTTGTCACGCTAAACGGGAAGGAAGTGTTTCCTGACCGTCCCGAGCAGCCGCTGTTTACCTACTATCAAATGCACTGAATCAAATAAACACACTCCTATATTTGCATTTATTTTAGAATCGTCTTCTTGATGCTAGAACGGGCACATATCTTTTTTGAAACTGATTAAATATACCAGGTGTGGACACAATAATATAAATATGCTCAATGCAACCCAGTCCAATAGCCACCTACTTTTGCAGTGTTTTCACATTATCACTCACTTCCATTTTAAAGGTAAACCAGTCCAACTCAGAATAATTAATATGAACTCTGGTGAACTCCATGCTTCGCCACTTAAATCTCACCAAATCCGTGTCCGTGTATCAAGACCAATTGACCTCCAATAACTCAAATAATGACATTTTGTGAATGGGGTTGCTGGAGGTGTCACCAAACCAGTCAACAAATGTTTTTTTCTGATTCCAAATTGGCATTTTTAGATGGCTTATTTGTCTGACCAACAATATTAAAGCCCAAATATATTTAGTTTAGTATTACAGCAAATATTCTGTTTTGAGGGTGGAAGCAGTGTGGTTTTGCTTCTTTTTTTTTTTCCTTGAAAATGAATTGATTATCAGGATTTTTGGTATAATAATTTTCCATTTGCCATCTAATTGGTTAATATTGATTCTTTCAGCTGTCTGCTATGGTCTGACATAGAATCAAACATCAAAGAGTTTTACAAAAGCAGAATTTATTGGAGATTTTACTGGTGTTGATGTTGTTTTTTTCCACCCCATAAATGTCTGTAATACTAAGGAAGAATATGCTTGTATCCTACATGTTTTCACGGTACTATATTTGTCCGCTGCTGGTCTAAACTACTCTCTTAGTCCAACATGGCTGAGATGACCAGTCCAGAAGACGCTCTGGAATCTCCTGTCACCACCTACCAGCGTGGAATCCCGAACCAGCCAATCACACTGAGCAGAGCCTCCTGGGATGCATTAAGTCAGACATGCTATGGCCTCACTGGTCTGGTGTATTTCATGTGGACGCTGCTGCTTTGAATCTAGACTTTCAGCTCGTCATGCTGATTGAAAACATATATTTCTCTACACCGGTTGCTATGCATCTTTTCATCCCTGTATTAACCACTGGATGAAAGAACTTTGGGACTTGGATCTGTGCAAGGCAGGCGTTCAAGGTTGGAATTGTTTTTAGGAAAAGTTTGCATGTATATTTGCATTGGGCTGTTGCAGCTCTCTGCAAGAGGTTGGATAAAACACAAAACATGAACGCAACACTAATAATTTGTGTTTCATTCATTCGCGGTTCTTTGATGGTTTCTCTACTCTGCTCACTGGACCTTGCCCTCTGTTCTGACTGACTGGGCGACAGAATAGTAAAGAGGTTTTATATGTAAATGAAAAACACCAGGGCATTGGTTGTTATAAGCCGGGTTTCTTAAAGATTGTGCTTCTCCTCGCCCCTCTGCTCTCTGAGGCTTGGCATCTGGACTGAGTTATAAACCAGCAGTAATAAGTGTTTGGCCTTGGGGACCAGTGGGGGGTGGAAGGGGCGGCGTTGGAGGGTAGAGTCGGGGGAGATTCTGTGATATGACAGGGAGAGATGGAGGGAAAGGGGCACAATTAAGGAAGCCGTTAAAAACACAGCAGTACAGCTGAGGCAGACGGGTGGTGAGACACGGGGGAGTAGAGGAAGGCTATACCGAGGCCTCTTGGATTACTGACCTGCTGTGAAATGTACATAAAGTAAGAGTTCATAAAGCTGTGGCTAAAAGTTCGGTTGGATTGCCTCGAGCAACAACAGAACAGACTGACATGTGGAGCCTTATAGGAGTAATACAGCCATGGCTTCAAGTTGCTTTTATATGAGGTTGTCCAGTGTGCTTGCAACCCGCCCCAGCTGTTGATGTTTACCCTTCTCGCTTGGCTTGGAATCGTGTGAACAATACGAGGTCATACCTACCTCCAAGGGATGTCAAATGAACAGCAGCCTGCTCCAGTTTGTCAATAAATGACTCAGACATGTGATATTGGAAGTGACCGATCAATGCGGTGCACTCAGATGACCATGTTATGATTGATTAGCATTGTCCATCACAATTATGGTTATTTATTTGGCCAGACAGCTGGCAAGGTTACTTTTAGTGGTGGCATTGAAACTACGCAGTCACAAGAGCGAAATCAAATAGTATTGTTCCTCACTCATAGTTTGACATACATATACAATCTCTAATAATGCTGTCTCTGCTCTTTTATGTTCCTTTCGAGGCAGCTTGCTTGTGGCAGGGAAGATAACTTTGACCGTGATCATGGGCTCTACGTTGAATGAATAGGGGAATATCATCAAGTCAAAGACTGGATCCCTGTGGCTCCTCTCTCCTTTATCCTCTTCTTTCGAGGGAGGCAGCAGATGCTCCTCAGCTCTGGTTTTATTGTTCATGGCTGGCTAGCCTGGGAGCTGACTTAAAGACATGGGGGAGGAGATGAGCTTTTAGTGCCCCCTTTTCTTCTTTTTCCTTCACTCTCTCTTCACAGTTCCCTCTCTATCTGTGTTTGTCTTATAGAGCCCAGTTGGTGTCTGTTGGATGAGTTAATTCCCTGATTGAGGTTTTGGTCCCTTTAAACAAAAGGCTGTATCTTTGAATAGGCCACATGGCTCTAGTGGGAGGGCTCTGAACCATTCACAGCCATTTTGGGTGCAACTACACGTCCTATAGAGCCTCAACCCTGAGGCTGATTTACCACCACTCAGCAGCAACAGGAGCAGTCTCTCTCTATCACGCAAGTCCGGAGTGCATTTATGAATCTCTAAGAGAACATAAGCCAAAAACCACAGGGAGAACACATACAAAGAGGTGCACACACACAGATTGAATCTGTACTTCCCTTGCTTCTGTCTCTCATTGTGCCCAGAGGACAATGCTGCCTGCTTTGGCAAAGAGCCAACTCCTCTCATCTCCATTAGGTCATGCAGAGAGAGTTGTAGTGGTGATGGATACCTCAGTGGCCCCCAGCTCCACTTTCCCTGGGGAGAGGAAAAGAGCTTGATCTACAGCAATGCAGCCAGAAACACAGATGCAGCCTGGTAGGTAGGTAGACCTGTGGATTTTAAAATATTTGAAGGAAAACAAAATGGTTACAGTTAACTTCAACACAGCTGCTCACATTGTTCAACTTTCCCACCTCACAAAGCCCTCAGCAGATCAATCACTGTAAACACATGCTTTCAGAACAAGCACTGTGTAAAAGTACAGAGCATTTTTTTAAATTCACAGGGATGTTTAAAAGTTTCCCAAACATACCACAGTTATACAGGTGTACAATAATCAAAAGAGAAAATGTGTTGATTTGGATTGAAGTTGTTGATTCATTGAAAAACAAAGAGCTCAAAGTCTTGGTAAAACAATACATAGCATGCCTAAACAGTTTTTCCAAAAGTGATTTCATTACATTTCATTTCATTTAGCTGACGCTTTTATCCAAAGCGACTTACAATAAGTGCATTTCAACCATGAGGGTACAAAACCCAGAACAACAGGAATCAAGAAAATACAATTTCTTCAAGAAATGATTAAAACATTTTATATTTAAAGCTACTTGTGGAAGGTCGACATTGATAATTTATACCATTAACACTGAGGTTGTTAGTGTCTCTTCCAACAGTACAGAAGTTTGGTTTCATGTTGAAGCAGTCAGACACTTTTTTTTTCTTTTGTTGGAAATGTGATTACATTAAAGCTCCAGTCACAATTAGTGGTCCACTTTCAACTGACTTGCTCATCATAGGCGAGTCAGAAATGTCTCCTTTACAAAACACTCACGATGGGAAGTGTAGCATTTACTCATTAGACAGTGTCTACACAGGATACGTTCAGGTGTAGTTCTGAACTGTAGGTCACCCATGGTTTGGCAGCGTTTAGAGCCTAATACACAATCACTGTAGTTACATGCATAAAACACAGGAAAATAAACTTGAAGCATAGGAAAACAGGGAGATGTAGAGCTGCCACGCCACCGGTGTTGACAGCTGAAGGGATTTAAATAAGAGCATATCTCTTCTGTGAGACTTGATTGAGACAGACAACTGAAAAATGGAGCTGAAGTGCTTTTCATGTGGATATGGCCTTCGCCTTGTCGGTACAAAGCTGGGTCCTCCAGAACAAAGTGGAAGAGATTACTGTTGATTTTATCAGTCACGGCAGTATTTTATATTAAATTGAAAGCTCTTGCTGTTAGAACAGCTCTTCCAGGGACCCTGCATACCTCCACAAACTGAAAACTAATGGAGTCAGTGTTTGGTGTTTAAGAGTCCAGACTCACTTCTCTTGACCCCCCTTTTTTCCCACTATCTATGTTGTGTTATTTGAGCAATAACTTGGTAATGCACATAATGCTTTATACTTATAATGCAGAGAGACTTCTGATTATGGCTCTGTTTGGCACCGCTTATGTTTGAAACGTATTCCTTTATTCTCATTGTTTTACTTAATAGTTTAAAAAAAAGATGAGTCATGAAAAATTTGACCTGTGTTGCTAATTTATCATTAAGCATCTATGTGTTCCCTGCCTGACAAATGTATGTATACTGTTGGGTATATATTGTGTAGATAAGGTCGTTTTGTTTTGTTGTTATCACAATAATTTATGGTAATTTCTTAACAATTCAATATGTTTTTGATTTTTTTGTTTTTTTTGTTGAAATTTTCCAAATAAATAGTAGAGTTACATGTGTGAATCTAAAGATGGTTTACATGAATGTTGGTGGAAATGTGACCATTTTGTGGAGACTGACTGCTGTCATGGTCATGTCAGTGTAGTTGCGTCCATGGTGGGAGCGGTTTTGTAGCCCTGACTCATGAGATTCATCAGGCGCCCTCCTCTGACTTTACTGGAATGCTGGGAGTCACTACATGTTTGGAGCACACTCAGCTGACATCACGTCTTGCCTCCTTGTGGATCTTCCGATGTGTATGTTGTAAAGCATACAGTCAGGGAGCGACGAGAGGAGGGGGAAAGAGAGTCAACAGTACAGAGGGATGGCTAGAGTATTCCATTTCAAGTTCGTTGACCCTGTGTGTGTCATTGGGTCATTCACTTCCTGCCACATCAGAGTCAGTCAGTGTTGTCTCACCACTGACTGGTTGCTGTTTGTACACTCTACATATATATATATATATATATATATATATGAGTGGGAGTGTGTGTGTCAGTCTTAGGAGGTCCATTAGGAAGAGAATTTACTGTCTGTAGCAGACTAACTAAGAGGCTAACTAACACTCAAGGCTTTCACACATCTCTTAGTGAGATCATAAAACACTACAAGTGTCCATATAAAGGCAAAATATTTCTTTTCTCTCGACACTAATTGGCACTCGAGACTAAGAATCACTCCTCCTCCTACTCCTTTTTTCTCTGGGTGGAGCTTTTTATGATTTCTTTGAAAGACTCAGGAGAGTGAGTAAGACCTGATTGTCTTCCTTCACTTTTGCCAGTGAGTGTCACACAAATTCCTGTCTCATTGCAAACTCCACCTTTAGTTGTGATCAAGTACTTGTTTCATGCAGCTACCCTTTCCCTTTGTCACAGTGGTATTTACTTTACTTCATACCTACCTGCTTGTGTATACTGTTACTCTTTTAAAATGGTGCTAGTCAGAAACATAGCATTTAAAATGTACCTTTACAGTCGGTGTAAATCAGGAAGGCTCCGTTACATATTGACCCCCAGACGACTGTGTAAGGGTTGCCCTGCAGTAGAGCACCTAAAATCGTTCTGTACATGAACATGTGTGGTCTAAGAAATGGAATACATAAATATTGGAGGTACTCCTTGTAAGCGGTGGGGTGACCTAACCCTAAATATCTGCCAAAGGGGGGTGATTAAGTGCTATTTGCACCCACCACGATTACTAATTAATGCCTCCCTCTTTTTTTATGTTCATCAAATTAAAAGCACCAGTGCATTCATATAAAGTACTCATTTTAATCCGTGTTTCCTGATGCAGCTGTATTTACTTCTTTTCACTTCAAACATCAATAGGTAAATTCCCCAGGGTTAGTCAAACTTTTGCATACTAATAAATAAGCTGCCTAACAGTTGTTATGTCGTTTATTTCCTCGCATGCCCGAGTGGTTAGGTGGGATGAGTTGAGGGAGTTCAGTGGGGATGGGCAGTAAGACATGTCTGGTTTAAGGAGCTTGTTAGTTTGGTAATGCCTCCTCCTGCCCAAAGCAGTTAAACAGATCCCTCTCCTCTCTCAGCTGTACCCCTCTGCTCTTGTGTCAACCCCCAGTAAGCAGCTAAAGTTCCAGGCTAAGTCTGTTCAAAGCAGACAACACCGAGTCTTATCTGTGGAATGCTCGGCCTCGTCACAGAGGATCTCCTCTGCAGGGAGGAAGCTGTATTATCTCAAAGCCTCTGTCTCCTGAGACCTCTCTCTTTTCTATCTTACTCGATGTTTACCTTTCTCTCTTCGTCTCTCCCTCTGCCGATCTCTCTTTTCTCGGTCGCTTCCTACCTACCTTCAGCTTTTATTCTCTCTGCGCAGGAACATCTTTGCATTCTTTCACACAGATAGTGTAGCTTTTATGTTTGCTCTTTTGAAGCAAGTAAAGCAGCTCAGGAGTTAAAGTGACAGATTTAAACCAGACAGAACTCATGATGGAGGATAATGATGATGCTGTCCTTTGTGGTCGCTGCAGTTTTGCATGCTTTGGCATTTTACAGGCTTGCATGTTTTTGGGACTGTGGTCAGCTAGTCTGGCAAAGGCACAAGCTCATGAGGCTCAAGTTGCTCTATTTTTCCTCTGATTCTCTACTGTGACCTAGATCACTCCAGAGTTGGCTTTGTTAAGATATCTTTGTTGTTGTATTCTTGTATTATTGTCTTTTTGAATGTATTGAACAACTAATTCCAATTATATATACAGCATAATGCTTTTTTATGGATGTGTACAAACAGAAACTTAAACAGACATATAAGGCTCATTCATCATTGAGGAAAAAAGAAAAGTGGATGTAAAACAACAATCAATTAATTCAATTCTTATATTGGACAAATACCCAACCAGTTAATAGGAGCACCCTGCTGTTTCATTTGGTATGTCTTGTAAGTTAAATAAAGTTAATTACTTCTAAACATGGGTAAGATCTTGTGAATCACAGATAGATAATTTTGCACAGGATAGAAATTTGATTTCCTCTTATACAAATTAATCACCTAATTTTACACAATTAAATCAATTTGGACACTGGAACCTTTCATTAAAAACAACTATTAAAATGGAAAAATTGTTGGTTTCATAATACATTCAAGATCTTTTCCCGAGGCCTGCTTATTTTGGACATCTTCCAGACTATAACATTTTTAAATTTTTCAAATCAAGAAAATAAACTGTCTCCACTTAAATGACAAAAGTGATAAACTATAGTCCTCTGTGCTTACGGGACTCGACCTTGGATCAGGTTACCAAAGCAGTGCAGTCTGGCCGCCATGCAGCCATTTAAACTGGGTTTCTGTTTCCCCAAGGGGGGCTCACAGTTTACACAGCATGCATTACTGATGCAAAGCCACGCTACACGATCTATCATTAGACCAAGCCTTACCCAACCGCTGTCTGTGTAACTCACACTCAACTATAGATTACAGTTTAGAATTACATTTTATGACATTAACCCTGATTATATTCGTTTGGCTGCAATCCAGCTGGATGTCACACCGAATCAGTCCTGAAATACCTCGGCATTATTTCAGCGCTGTTGGAGTTGGCTTTAAATGACCCCGTAATGACAGCCAGTGTTTCTGCTCGCTGATGATGATGCAAAGCTGTCATCATGCCAATCTGTCAAAGTAACCACAGCAACTGACACCATCGGTCATCTGGGTGTGAGGTGAAGTGAACCTGCAGTTGCCATCGTACGATGACTTGAATACTGATTACAGAGTAGTGTTAGCCCTACATGGTTTTGTACTGACATTACTGTGCAGTCGATTGTGGTGTAGATAACTGCTACTTATACACAGATGAACCCAACTGTTCTGTGCAGGTTGCAGAAAGATATGTTGATTAGAGTTATAGATTGGTACTTAAGGTTTGGTTTTCTTTAAAAGAACATGAGACAGTGTGGCGCAAACATCACCTAAAGTTCATCATGCTATAAACTCTTACTCACCTTTTACATAACATTGTGTAAAAGATGTAGGTGAGTCTCTTCCGTTTTATACACGCTTGTGTAATATAACCTTATTAATGCTGGTATTAACCTTCCATAACTGACTGTCGTATGCTATGGAGAGCTGGGAGTCAGCAGGTTTTACTGATAAGGTAATGAAGTTTTATTTTCTATTTTGTTTTTTTTCCCGGATGACACCCAGAATACTACAATATAATGTAAGGCGTGAATGCCAGTCATGTTAGAAGTTTGCTTGATTTTTACTGTTGTTTAGTTCATAAAAGAGCCTGCTGCATCTGACAGGCAGCTTCACTTCGCTGGGGAAGTCAGAGATCTGCGTAGTGAGGACTGAACAAACCTCTACTTTGTTCTCTGGTGTGCTCGGGCTCTGTATGCTTGTAAGAACTTTTGTGTTGTACTTTGCCAGGCAGAGAAAATCAAGCCATTAATGGATGCAGAAACGAGTGGTTGTGGTGAAAAGCTGTTGATGTTAATTACTGCTGCCACCAAGTTCTACATCACAACTACAGCAGTGGAGCAAATAGTGTGCAGTCATTACACTATTTGTGGTTTACCCAAAGTGTTGTCTGTTTTTTGTGTCTCAGTTGCTATCACTGAACGGAAGGGTTGAATTTCTCTGCAGCATCTGCTGCTGCAACTTCTGGTAACATTTCAAAGACATTTAGATCGGATGTGACAACAATGTGCATCTGAAGGCTCCAGAAATTTCTTTTGACCTACTCCGATGACTGAAGTGTATTTTCAGATGGGACGAAAACCACAAACTAAAAAGTGGTTGCATTCACTCCTTTCAGGCATTAACTTTCTCTTAGTCAAATATTCCAAGTTAGTTAGTTAGTATTCACACCACGTATAGTGTTGATAATTTGTCATGATGAGTCACATGTTAAAATTTAAGTAATTTTCTCCTGACCTATTTTCTTTTGTCACATCAGCTGCAGAAAAAATGTATTTGATGAGGTGAAGATTTAAATGTTGAGGTGTCATTTTAAGCCTTTTAAGGGGGACTGAGTGCAGACTGATGATTCAGGCCCTGTCTCAGGTGTCTCGTCTTATTATCCTCCTGCTCTTACAGCACAGACAATCATTTTAATGTTCCATCATTTTATGATAAACTACTGATTGCAACAAAACAGAACTCTGTTGATTATTCATTATATTAAGGCCAATGACCCATCAAACTCTTACATTTACCTTTATAGTTCTCTTTTTTGGCTAACCAGAGGCCCCTCTGTAGCTGCATATATATTATGTTGAGTGAGGTTTCAAGGGTCAAATATCTCAGATGAGCTTCACAAGTGGTTTGAAACTTTGTTTAAAAATGAACTAATTTGTTTGCATTTTAGAATGCTTTCTCAGAGCTGTAGTGAATCATTGTTTATGCTTTTAGAAAGCTGAAATGCTTTATACTAGGGAGCATTCTTCATCTGGGTCATCTTACTGTTTTTCTACAGGCTTAAGACCTGTGTCAAATCCTAAAATACGATGGGTCATTACTGGCGGGACCATCAGTCTTCTCCCAAGCCTTCATCTCAAATGCTGCCCCTTTATCAGTGTGGGTTAATAAACAAAACAAATATTTGTTTCTGATCAACTAATCTGTCATCCTCAGGTGCTGCGTGGTGAGAGCGAAGCAGTGGGTGCGGCATGCTGAGGCCACTCCCCCTGGCTCAGGATGAGTGTCAGAGATGGCGCTGCCAACATGGCAACGAATGCAGGTGGAGGAGGAGGGGGAGGTGGGCCAGCTAGCCCTAACGATAACGATGGCCGCTCATACCTGCTCCAGATCTATCCACGGTTGGCTGCCCAGAACTCCACCTGCTGCAACCTGAGGTGAGTGTCCCTCAATGTTACACCTGGGCAATGCAAGCATCAAACCTTTAGCTTATATGTTAATGGTTAGTTAAGTTTCATCATAATATTTATTATATGCATGATATATAACAGTATTTCAAGCAGTGGAACAATTTCAATTTTCCATTGATAAGACTTCTTTTAAAATGACTTTGATCTGCTCATCAGAGTGCAGAAGGATGCGACAGCATCCTCGGTGATCTTGGACTCTGCTACGGCACTGGGGCTGGACCCTGGCCGCCTGTATGTGCTGGCAGAGGTGAAGGAATGCGGTGGGGAAGAGTGGGTACTGGAGGCCGGAGATTTGCCAGTACAGAGGTTTCTGCTGTGGCCTCGGAAAGCCCAGGAGCAACACCCCCAGAGCTTTGGCTTCTACTTCTTACTGCAGGTAGAGTTGACAGCACACCGTTCACTTTATAGTCAGGTGCAGTGAATATGGACCGCTCAGAAAGTCCTTCTGCTGTCTGACTATTGCATTGTGCTTCCTTCTGCTCTCCCTTCCTCTTTGTTGCTATGTAAGCCAGAAACAAAAGCAAGTAGTAGACTTCGAGACAATAAGTTGCACTCTAATGATGGAAAAAAAAAATAGCAAAGAAGGCAAGAACAGTAAATTAGCCACAAAGTATCATTTCCCAGCACCACTTGTAACCGCAGCATGTGTGAGGTAAGTGCCATTTGGGCCTGCTCTTAACCATTTTGACTTGTTTTAAGACATTTAAACAGCCCAGGAGATTTGTCTCAGAATCATTGTTTCAGTTTCAGCAGTGCTAATACAAGTTTTTTTCTTTCCCTTTTACTTGATCCAGGAGAGGAATCATGATGGCTCTATCCATTATGTCCACCTCCCGACCTTGTCCAAGGAGCAAGAGGCACGGCGGCTAGCCGCCAGGGGCTTCCTTCCCCCTCAACAGGATGACTTTGCAGACCTCTGCAACCTCCCCGTCCTCAATGAGGACAGCATATTAGACAACCTGCGCATGCGCTTTTACAAGAAAAAGATCTACACCTATGCAGGCAGCATCCTCATCGCGATCAACCCCTTTAAGTTCCTGCCCATCTACAACCCCAAGTATGTCAAGATGTACGAGAACCACCAGCTGGGCAAACTGGAGCCTCATATTTTCGCTATCGCAGACGTGGCCTACTATGCAATGCTCAAGAAGAGGGTCAACCAGTGCATCGTCATCTCTGGTGAGAGTGGCTCAGGCAAGACTCAGAGTACCAACTTCCTGATCCACTGTCTGACTGCGCTAAGCCAGAAGGGCTATGCCAGCGGGGTGGAGAGGACCATCCTGGGGGCTGGACCAGTCCTGGAGGTAAGATACTAACATGTGGGACAGCAGGGTTAAAACCTTTTTTTTTTTTTTTTTTATGGTCTCTACTCCACCAGACACTTTACCTGAACAAGAATCAGTATAACTCACTGTGGCTCAAAGCCTAGTGATCAGTTGTGTTGAGGGCCACATTATTGCTGATGAAGAGTAAAGAAAGTGTTAAACTCTGTGGTATTAAAGCCATATATTCTTTTAGATAAGGATTCAACAAAAGAAAGAATAAAAAGAATAAAATGTAGTTAGTAAAACAAGTGAGTCGCTACCAGGGACTTGTCTGTGCATTTCATCAGTCAAATAGAAATTGATCTCACATTATGGATGATTGTTGTAGCAAATCACATATCCATTTTCTGGCACTGGCTTCAATCAGGTAAGAAATGCTTTGCTCTTTTGATTAAGCCATATCCAACGGTGAGAGTGCTTCCTCAAAAGTGACTCGTGCTGTTGCTATGGCATACAAAAGCTCAGGCAGAGGATTCAAAATACAGTGAACTATATTCTGAGATTATTTTATGGTATAATATGTCTGTAGTTATGAACGATAAAACACTCCATTGAAGATTCTGATCCCATGCTGTACTGAGAAAATGTATTTTCAGGCTGCTGCGTGGGCTGAGCTAATGGAGCAGTCTAGGTGCAGTGTGAAAGACACGGCTGTCGACTCGTGGTCTACCTAGAAAGAAGAAATGAAAGAAGAAGAGCGGAAGTTGCTTTGTGAACCCTTTCATGTGAACTGTGGGAATCCAGATATAATAGGACAGTTTGTTGGTTTTCTATCTCTAAAAACTTTTAAGCAGACATGGATGTCTGGGTGTTAAGGGTGTTGATTTCAATGCAGTTTGGTCTTTTTGGATAGCTGACGATTTAATACCGTTGTCTGGATTCTGTTTTTTAGGTTAGGTAGGTTAAGTAGGTTAGGTAGTTACTTTATTAATCCCCAAGGGGAAATTACAAAAAAAAATTTGCCATAGGAATGAAGAATACCTAGATTTTATTTTAATTGTTGATCAAACGCTGATATGACTTTATTGCTGTTTCAGCCAGGTGACTGTTCTCCTCTTCCTGCTTTTTGCTCTCAGAAATTAGGTGCTTGTAGTGACTCGCTGTGTGCAACCGCTGACATGACAGAAAGAACAAAAACTACAACCAAACTGACACGTAAAACCTTTTATAAGTGACTGATTGATTGATAAGGCACTGGTCATACACTGTATGTATTAATAAATTAGATTATACTGGCAATACAATAATGGTGTGCAGGCATGACAGTAACAGGACGTATGAACTCAGAACAGACATTGTGTCTCCTGTTATTAGCTGTTTGATTAACCAGAGATTAACTGTCTCTCCATTACACAGGAAAAGGCCGTGTTGAACACATGAAAAAAACACCACCACAATACACATCTTCTCTTGACTCATGCATTCATAGTCCAGCCAACTTGATCATACTTTTGTCGTTTTTATTTGACCTTTCTGATCTTGTCAGCAGGTTTCACTTGTGTCAGCTGTAAAATAGAAAGTAGCAGTGAATAAATTGTGTACTGAATGTGGTCTCATCATTGAGTGAAAGTTTGTCTGTCTTTAAGGCCCCTGAGGGCATTTATATGCTACAGACACCTTCATATCCAGGACAAACTACAACTCTATGTTTGGTGACAAAACAACCCCACACAAATATGTGAAGAAAAGTACATGTCTGTTAGCTCGAACATTGTTTTAATAACAATGGTTGCATTATGAAGGGTGAGCACCTACACAGTGTTGCTTTTGCTTGAGTTTAATCCTTGTACTACGTGGCAAAGCACAGAGTTGGCTTCACTTTGTTTAGTTTTCATGTAATGAGAAACGGGGTCTCCTCCACTTTCACATATGGAAGAATTTACCTCTGGTCAGACCTCGAGCAGCGTTATTATTGTGAAGTCATTTGCAGCATTCACATCCTTTACGTTCTCATACTCTCTTAAAAGCATGGTCCATTGTGAGTGTTGTCTCGCATTGAACTCTGTAGTGTAGGCCTCCATTACTGGAAGTTTAACTCGGCTTCTAATGTATATTTTCAACACTGTTGACTATTGGGCTGTCCTACAGTTTAATCTCTGCTGAATTAACCATAACACTGTTTGCATGTGTGGGTGCATGTATGTGACATACTGCAAGGTGAGAGCCTTGGTCATATTATGTTTTAGATTGCTTCCTGTCAGTGATGTAGTCTTGTTTTATGTTTTTAATTTAATATATATGGAAGGAATAAAGATGAAAAAAGATCTAATGAATTTCTGCCTGAGGCTGCAGAGTTAGTATGAGACTGGGAAGCCCTCTATCTCAGCACAATCACCTAAATACCATGTAACCAAAAAGCAGATTTCCCAGTACTTGATTTCGGGTTGATGACTTTCCTTGGTTTGGGGAACTAATGACTCTCAGCCCTGATCTGGAAGAAAAGCTCCTCTACATGTTTTTCAGTTTAATTTTGCAGTGATGTGGCTAAATATAGACTTTTACTCAGAAAAGCCGTATGTGGAATGTGGCTTATGCAAAGTATAAAATAGTGCTGAAAAATGAAAACCCCCTGATCTGTGAAAGTAAGGTCATTGAAACATGCAACACTTGGGAACAGAACAGAATTAAACAGAAGTTTGAGGGGAATTTGCCACAAGTTGTCAGCTGAAGGCTTAATGCTAAGAATACAGGGTGTGCGGCTACAGTAAACTTCCAGGCACAGTGTGTTCATCTATCATGTCACGTCTCTATCGTCTCCAGACCGTCTGACTCGGTACCCGAGCTTTCACTCACAGAACTGCTGGTGCTTTCAGATGCATTTGAATAAGTGCAGCTTTGGTCCCTTGATGCGTGTCAGTCTGTCAGAGTCTTTGGTTCCGGACAGCAGATTGAGGGTAGAAGGGGGAGGCGATGGAGAGATTTTTTTCCCCTCTATCAGCAGAGTTCTGGTCCCTTTGGCAGACACACTGCCACTCTGCCGTTTGCTCCCAGAAAGCTGTGCGTGCGTGCGTGCGTGCGTGCGTGCGTGCGTGCGTGCGTGCGCGCGCGCGTGTGTGTGTGTGTGTGTGTGTGTGTGTAGTCCAGAGCTGTGGTTTCAGGGCCAGACAGGGAGACGGGTTCAGCTTTTACTGGCCTGGTCAGTGGAGGAAGTGGAGATTGGGCTCATCATGCCAACGTACCTGGTTGAACAGCTGTGCATTTCCTCCTGGCATCATTATTGCATCTAAACATGCATTTTACTTAGAAACGTTTTAGCATCAGTGGGAGCTGTTGCCTTTATCCGCAGTATTAAGAGAACCTTTGTTTTAGTTGATGTGAAAGGATTCTGTTTAGCCAAATTCTGCAGCGTGCTCATAAGATGGCTGACATGAAATAAATGTTGCTTTACAGAGGAAGGTCCTCTAAACTTTTTCCTGCAGTTCCTCACCACCTCTTATGGTTCATTCCTGACAACTCCCAGTCTTGTATATAGCCTTTTATATATATATATATAAAAGGATTTTATCTGTTGTTGTTTTTTTTGCTGGTGGCAGCTGATCAGATTACAGTGGTGGAAAATGTGTGTGTGTGTGTGTGTGTGTGTGTGTGTGTGTGTGTGTGTGTGTGTGTGTGTGTGTGTGTGTGTGTGTGTGTGTGTGTGTGTGTGTGTGTGTGTGTGTGTGTGTGTGTGTGTGTGTGTGTGTGTGTGTCCTCAAGCTATAGGGGAGGTCTCCAGGCCTGGGTCACATTTTAAGGAGATGAGATCATCATTTGTGGTGCTGGATTCTGGCTGTGTACTGTGTTGCTGGCAGATTGAATGGCCCCAACCTGAAACCATTTGAGAAAGCTGCTGTCCTACTTAAGTGCATTGTATCATGTCCTTTCTTCTGTATTCCATTGTATTCTATACATTTTCTCCCTTTGTCTTGAAAGTAAAGTAGGTAAAAAGGAGATTTTCTTTAATACTTTGTGCAGTCTGAACGCATGAGGCCTCTATCTGCAGAGTAGCTCACTAACTCCGAGGGCTTCACTTGTGAACTGGTTTAACTGGTTGATCCTCTGTTAAGTTACTCTCTCTGTTTTCTTATGCCTATTTGTTTGTAATGTCAGCAGGGCCAGCCTCTTTTTCAGCAAGTTGGCTCAACCTTTACGTGGAAGGCTGAATGTTAGAGATAGTTTTTGTGTGGGTTTTGCACCCTTGTAAATATTAAACTGTTTTATATCCTTGTTATGCTTTTGAGGAACATGTCTAAAAGCTGTCGTGAAGAAATTTTAGGACCTTAGAGTGATATTAAATGTCTAAAAAATGTTGAAAAATTGGCAACATTTTCAGAGTGGAATATAATATATCTTTAAAGCATGTTTCCTTATATGCATCTGCTAATTCAGGAATAGGATTTTTTTTTTTTTTAAAGCCTGCAGTGCTTTCAGTGTTCTAGACTGTTTCCAGTCCATTCCAGCGGCATTCTGAATAGCTTTTATTTCAACATCAGAAAGAAGTGTATTACCGGTTAAGCCGCTTGCTCAGGATAAAAGCTTCTATTAGTCTTTCAAGGTCCTGCAAATCAACTTCCAATATGACCCCTTTTCTAATACAGAAGGATAGCTGTTTGGCAAGACATCTGTGAACATAATGTAGTTTCTTCCTCATAAACATGAAGCACTCATGGTGCAAGGTATGTTGCATGTCATTATTTATTTATTCTCTCATCCAGTTAGTCTAGTTGGTGAGAAGAAAATAATCTGGAAACAGGAAATAATACCAATAGGGTTTGTGGTTGTTGTAGGTTTAACCACATTATTAAAGGCTGACTATTAAGTTTTACACATGACAGATGATCAAGTAAATTGCATACGTTTTGTTATAGGACAGTGTGCATATGAATAAGCCATGAATGATGTGCTTTATCAGGTGACCAATTGGTGAGATAGTATACAGTGTTCTAAGTAAAACTTAAGGTCCTAGTTAAGTTGCCATTCCTGTTCAAAGTCCCCTGCCTCCTTCATACCACTCTGTCTCACAGCTTCAGACAGGAAGTTCCTATCATCCGGAACCCTTTAACAGGAAACAGTTACGACACGGGAAGTAACAGCAGCAGTTCACTCCGCTGTTAGCTCAGAGCCTTGAGGGGTGCGGATCAGCCGGAGTATTGTATTGTTGTTCAGGAAGTGCAGAGGAGTAGCTGGTCATTCTGTCTGCTGATCCATTGTTTATCTCTTGCTTATGGGTAGTTTTTCAGGCTGGGTGGCATTGTGTTTGAGTCTGGGAAAAGCTGGTATTAGTGTGTTTAAGTCACTGTGTCATGCCCATGAGTCAATTGTCTTAAAAACACACCGAGATATACAGTATATAAAAAGGCCTTCGTGTAATCATACTCTTCAGAATATTATTGAAGAGCAGAACATGCTTCTCCTCACAGGCCATAGAGTACACAGCTTACATGTAGCTGCTGGCCACTTTAGGGTCTATTTGTGGTGCTCTGACCACACCACAAGCTGTAGTTTGATGTGGTACCCATCTAGACATGGGTGGAGCTGCTTGAAATGTCTCCGATCTGGTAAAACACCAGACCACAAGAAGAGCAAAATTGGTACTTGGAAACTTTATCCTAACTATTGAAACTTTTTTACCTCTTCTCCATTTTTACTTATTGTTTTAACGGACCAAGAGAAGACTCCTGAGGGTGGGCGCAACTATTTAAACAGTTACTTTAACATCAGTGCTTTCTGCAGACTGCAAAATTGCTAACCCATGTTATATATATGTTGAATGCAAATATCAACCATTGTTTTCTATTTGAACAGCAAAGGTAACTATGAAAAATGATGTACCTTGTAAAAAATAAACATAATCTTACAGATCAGAAATTTGGATAAGATGTAATACAGGAAATGAGAGGTTCAGTTTCTTATTAAGTTCAGCGGCCTCTCTGCAGGAGCTTCTCGATGATTGCCAAAAATGTTAATACTGCAGCAAAGTTATAATTTGACTCCTTTATTGGTGCACAGTTACATGGTCCATATTGCCCCTGTGAGCTGCAGGAGTGAGCTATCCGTTGTTACATCATGCATGATGTATACTCACAATGTTGAGATGCCTGATGTTCAGGCTAAACGCACTTTAAAGATCAACATTGCTGAAATTCTTGCATGAGATAAATAACAAAGAAGTTGCATGTTCCGGGTTCCTTCTTGTTCTTAAGGTGATCTCTGCTGCACAGTGACTCTGTAACTACATGACAAATGTTCCTGTTTGCAGATTCACTTTGTCTGTGCTTCTGTGTATGCGTCAGTAGTTTTAGATGTTGTACCTACGATTTTGATGACTGTGCAGTTTATTATGAAACTAAAGTTGGGCCAAGATGGTTGGACTTGCTGCCATGTGTAACTGGAGTTAATGTACTTCTTTGAACTTTGTAGTTCATAATGAGGTGTTTACAATATTATGTTAATCCCTTGCGCAGTTGGGCAAAAGCATCATCATTTCCTATAAAGTTAGTTCAGTAAAGTGTCTGATCTGCTTTCTAGTCTTCACTAATAAAAGCAATAATCTATTCCAATCAGCTACTGCATACTGAAACAATTATAGTTTTTTTTCTCCGAACCACTGCTTTATTTCCACCATGCTGCGTCATCCAAAACAAGTTAGTTTGGTTCTACTGTAGTTGATGTGGTGACTTCCTTCCTGCTTTTTCATGACATCATTGACTGTCTTCTATGTGCAAATCTGTAAATCGCTTAAGATTTCAACTAACAATTGTTGTCATTGTACATTCATCTGTCGATTTAGAAAGTAATGAAAATCATGCTTGTTTTGTCCAAGCAACAGAGCAGAGGTTGTGACAATAGAACGACCAAATATTTGCCATATTTGCTTCATAAATTACTTAAGAATGACTGATTGATCATTTTAGATCACATGTAAACCATCTGCAGTGTGGCCACATCATTGTGTTCAAGGCTAAAAGAAAGATATTTGTTTGTTTCTGACCTTCATGCGATGAATTCATGACGTGGCTCAGTAAAGCCGCACTCATTGGAAGCTTCGCCGTTATTGCAATGAAGCAACAGCCGCTCTGAGTGCCATTAATGGCAGTGATTGTACTTCAAAGAATCACTTCTTTGTTAACAATTCAGATGAGTTAAGCTTGAGGGGTTTAAGTGTAGTTGGTGGATATACTGACGGCTTGAAGCAAAGCCAAGCATAGAGGAGGAACTGTGTAGAGACGTGGTTGCATTTAATCACTGCCAACGACATGTGATCTCACCAAAGGATTTTTCACATTCAGGACAACAACAGTGATTATTTTGTCACTAAGTACTATCGGTGTTTAGCCTGAATGTTGCAGCCACCAGTGATTATGTAGGTCATTATCCTGCTGTTTGATTTTTCTGATTTAACCTGTCATCGACAAGTAGATGAAGTTCAGTTGGGCTTAAAGAACATGATTGATATTGTTGATAAAGATTTTGAAGCTCAGAGAGTAACTATGTCCGCAGGAGTTTGATTCATTTTTGCATGAGTGACTGCCGTTGTCCGTTGTGAATGTGGGAGCTGTCTTTGTGGCAGTTGGATTATTTGGAGTCCTTTGTGGGTGTATCCATGCTGTGGTGAGGTGTCAGTGTCGGGGCCTTGGCAGCTCCTGTGGAAACATTTAACTGGAGCTCTTTTGAGCAGCAAGACCTGAAAGGATGCTGCAGTTCTTCACTGTCATACCAATAGGACCTGTTACCAGTACGTTTTTACTGACCACATAGTTCTCTGTCTGTTTTTTTAGTAGCATGTTGAAGTATGCAAAAACTGGGGAAATATGACAAGTCTCAGAGCAGAGAGAGTTGTTGCCTGGGGGGTTGTATCTTGTATAAAACATCAGAGGGTTTAACTTTTTGTGGTTTCTTTGTTCATGTTTGTGCAAGTTCATACTTGACCTAATATTGAAGGTGGTTTTAATTATATAATTTTTTGTTGAGACAAACAACTCATAAACTGCACTATTTTAGAGACACTCCCCTAGCTTGGTTTGTAAGGAGAAGTGTGTGTGTGTGTTGGGGGGGGGAGGGGGGGCTGGGCTGAATGGGGATGTGAGCTTTCACTCTGGTAGAGCTGGCTCAGTTCAAGTGGAAATGTACTCATGTACTTCTGCTCGCACAGAAAGAAATCAGATAAGACATCCTCATTTCATGAGATGTTCACTGGATATGCACACCTGCAACACGCGCGTACGTACGTACACCCTACAGATTGATGAGCCCCCTCCCCTCTCTCTGTCTCACTTTTTTTCTTCCATAAACTCCATGAATGCAAACTCTATTTCGTAAGAAACAGATTAGACCACGTCGTTCCATGGATGCGGTTTGGCAAGCCGTTGGTCTTCTTCCTCATACCTGCTGAGCCTTCCAGCTAATCAGCCTGTCTGCTGCCGGGCATGCTTGAATACGAATGATGCTGTGACATGTTTAGAATTCCCTCCATGGTGCAGCGGCCTGGGCTTTGCAGAGATTTCCCAGGGTTTTGTACTCTTGGCTGCAAGGTTTGTGAAAGAGGCAGATCTGGGCACAGTGGGCAGCAATGAGCAGTGAGACGCTGTCAGCTCCTAAACACATTTACTGACCCCCTCACACATGGACAACTAGCAATGGCATTGTACTCTGTAAACACAGGGAAAAAAACACCCTGTTTTTTTATGTATTGGCATGCTAATCATACGTCTGAAGTACACAGACATAAAACTAGTGAAGTGGAGTTCTTGTGTAGTGTAAAAACACACATTCAGAACAAGAGAAAGAGAGAGTGGTGAGTGGGTTGGTAACGCCTTGTCTGAACATGTCAGAGTTAGACTGAAGATTATTCTGGTCACAACTGAGCATCTCTTTCGTCATTCATCAACAAGTAACAACTGTTGCCTCACTTCCTTCATGTGTCAAAACTATTTTCAAAGCACATTCTGCTTTGCTGGTTTTAGTGCACTGACAAAATGAACATTGGTGCAATGTTATATCTGTGCAAAATGATTAAAAAGTCTAATAGTACAATTAAAAGCAAGTGCAAAATGTAGCAGAAAAAATAGGTCAACGGTTCATCCTAAGAAATCCCCATCACACCCAGAAGGTGTGTGTGTGTGTGTGTGTGTGTGTGTGTGTGTGTGTGTGTGTGTGTGTGTGTGTGTGTGTGTGTGTGTGTGTGTGTGTGTGTGTGTGTGTGTGTGTGTGTGTGTGTGTGTGTGCCCCCTTTCTCTAATCAGCCCCAACATCACTGCATCAAATTCACCCTGCAACTGCTTTGGAAATACAATGTGGTTCCTATTTAACATGCACCGAGTTAACTTCCCCTGCGGTGGCCTTTTGTTGAGTGTGAGTGTGTGTCTGTGTGTGTATTTGTAACCATGTGAACATGCGCATCACGAAGACAAAAAAAAAAAAAGAGTGCTATTCTGTTAGCGTATCAATGCACTAAACGGGGCCCCTCAGTGAGGCCCGGCGGCTGGGCTCTCTGCGCCGCTGGCTGGCTCAGAATTAGCCTGAGGCCCGGAGAGAAGCTGTGGTCCCTTCGTGTTTCTGTTTCACACACACACACACACACACACCACACACACACACACACACACACACACACACACACACACACACACACACACACACACACACACACACACACACACACACACACACACACACACACACACACACACACACACACACACACACACACACACACACACACACACACACACACACACACACACACACACACACACACACACACACACACACACACACACACACACACACACACACACACACACACACACACACACACACAGTGTGACCAAGAGAATGAAGGAAAAGGTATTAAAGGAGGAAAGAGAAGAAGGAGATGGATGGGAAGAGTGAGAGAAGGGCAAGATGGGACACCGAGTTGCAGATGCTCACCCTATACTTAAGACACACACACCCCCCAGCACACACACACACACACTCCTACTGTTTCAGCTGCTTTGTAAAAAACAATATTTCACCCCTGGGATATTCAGTTTCTTTGTTGTCGTGGAGATTTGTTGTTGTTTTTGTTGACTTCAGTAAGGGTATAGATAGAGGTGCTTGCTTGAGACTAGCCTCCACTCCAGATTCTGTTAGTGCTCTCAAAAGCACTTCCTTATATGGTTTGAAAGTCAACATGGTTCACAGTTGAGTTTCAAAACGTCAACAATGAGCAGCAGGAGATTTAAACATTTTGGGAACATTAGTTGGTGCTACAACCGTTATTTATTCAAACAATCAACACTTAAAATCAAGCCTGATCTGTTCTTCTGTGCTGAACCGAAATTGTGAAAATGAAGATATATTAAAGGTTTTGGTGGATTTGATGATGGACTGCATGTCGTTGGCTTTATTCCCTTTAACTATGTGTTCCTGTCCTCTCCTCTCGTCTCTGTCAGGCCTTCGGGAACGCCAAGACAGCCCACAACAACAACTCCAGCCGCTTTGGTAAATTCATCCAGGTTAATTACCTGGAGAGTGGAGTGGTCAGAGGGTGAGTAATTAACACTGTGCATGTGTGTGTGTTTTTGTGTGTATATCAGTGTGACTAACCACTCTAAACAAAGCCACATACAAAGACTGCTGTAAAAGACATGCTGTGACATTTACAAGATTGTCTCTGTATCCTCTTCCTGTAGCTTGTCATCAAGATCTTCTACCTCTCTAAAGCCAAATATCTTCCTCTTTACTCTTTTTATGGCTGGTCATGCGGTTCTTCCTATGTGCAGTGTGTATGTGGACTGAAATGTTCAACCACCAGCGGGTCCTTCCTTTTTCTCAGCAGTCCCACTCTGGTGAGGAGCTGCATCAAAGTCTAGTCAGCTGTGTCACTTCCTCATTTGCTCATCAGGAGAGGAGAACAGCTTTAAAATGGCAACATGTTGCACTTTGATTGTGGTCAAACTGAAAAACTGAAGGGCTGCATAAATCATTGAGTGCAATGTTCAGACGAAGAAGTAACAGGGAGATATTTCTAACACTCCTGTATAAACAAAACTGACCGGTCCTCAAAATAAATTGTGATCTGAAACATGTAAATGCTTGTGGGCGACAGCTGCTTGGCTCCACAGCAAGTGGGGATCCCCTCATGGCCATCATGCTCTATTGAATTACCTACTCAGAGAATCAGAGAACGCTCTCTAATTCAGGCTGCAGAGTTAATTTTAGTCAGCTGAGGCTTTGTTGTGCTATAAAGTGAACTTTCTTGGACAAGGAACTGAAGAAAATGTCTGATCTACTCGAAGCAAACTGCCTCATAGTTCAGCACCACTGTTCATGCTAGTGTAGCTTTCTGCTTCTTGACAGTAAAAGACTCAGAAGGCCATCACAGCTCTGTTCTGTGTACTTAACAAAGGCTGCCTGTCTGTCTCTCCATCTCCAGTGGCAGCCATTCAGACAGTCAATAGAGGAGATTAACAACAGGGAGGCTGCTGCTCTGCAGACAAACTGACAGACTGGATGTTTTCATGGTCTCTCTCTCTCTCTCTCTCTCTCTCTCTCTCTCTCTCTCTCTCTCTCTCTCTCTCTCTCTCTCTCTCTCTCTCTCTCTCTCTCTCTCTCTCTCTCTCTCTCTCTCTCTCTCTCTCTCTCTCTCTCTCTCTCTCTCTCTCTCTCTCTCTCTCTCTCTCTCTCTCTCTGTGTCTCTCTCTCTCTTTCTCTCTCTCTCTCTCTCTCTCTCTCTAGGTCACTCTCTCTCTCTCTCTCTCTCTCTCTCTCTCTCTCTCTCTCGCCCTCTCTCTAGGTCACTCTCTCTGGTTCTCTTTTTCTCTCTCTCTCTCTGGGTCTCTCTCTTGAGAGAATGATGTCTGAGCATGAACATGTAGTCTTTGTGTGTGTGTGTGTGTGTGTGTGTGTGTGTGTGTGTGTGTGTGTGTGTGTGTGTGTGTGTGTGTGTGTGTGTGTGTGTGTGAGAGAGACTTATGACTCCTTTCATTGATACTGACAGATGTATCACCAGTATGCCTCTTGGCTTCTCTGTAATTTTACTAAGAAGCTCCTGTATGGATGAGAAGAAGTTATATTAACTTTTAGGGAGCTATCATATTCATATTTCCTGTGGTGGCCCTTCAGATTCTGACCTTATTGCTCAGACACCCCTGAAGATATATTTATAAAAATATAACTAGTATATAGTATATTATGTAGTAAATATATCACATTGTCTAACAGCACCATATACAGATCCCAGACTAGGTTCAGGTGTGAAAGAAGGTTCTCTGAAACAAATTCCATAAACAGGTGAAATACTGGACACTCTCACAATGACTTCAGATGCCACGTTTTAAGGACTCACATGGCCTGTATTTCTGTATATATTCATACATACTTGATGGCTGCCAGAGTTGCCTATAACTGGTGCATCAGTGTTTGAGGGTAACCTCAACTGAATTCCTGTCAGTTACTTAGGATGCGCCACAAGGCTTTGTCCTTGAAAACAAATACTTTATACGTATATATCTTAAAGTTGATTAAATAGTATTTTGTGGGTGTGATGTCCACAACAATTCACACCCTAACATCACAGAATGTAAACGAGCAGGTACATACAGCAGACGTATGAACTTTGTGTTGTTAATCCGTCTAATGCTGAAGTTTTAGTCGATGGACCCAACCATGTTTCTCACAGTGTGGCTCTATTCTTAGTGAGTCATGAGGACTGGCGTCAGGGTTGTTTTTGCTTGGCTGTAGAAAAAACAAATCTGACTTATAAAATCTGATTGAGACAACTTTATGGCCTTGGCTGAGTAGAGTGGGTAAATACCACTGCTTTTAAAACTGCATATCTCGTGACTGCAGTGAAAGCGTACCTCTCCTTTATTCTGAGTCGGCTCTCCGTCACCCCCTCTATACATTAAAATACATGAAAGCCAAAGTTGTCTGTGGTTGTTAGGTGGTGTGTGTTGTGCTACCAGTACAACAACCGAGACCGACCAACCATCTCCAAACCGTCTCCAAACCGCTTGGTTCACTCTCTGATTGTTCCATCTGCCCCCACTTCCCCTCCCGCTCCTCCCCTCATTCTTTTAGTACCAGCCCACTTTCACATATGATCTGAAAACACACTCACACACGCGCGCGCACACACACACACACACACACACACACACACACACACACACACACACACACACACACACACACACACACACACACACACACACACACACACACACACACACAGTCACACTCACACAGAAAGACAGAGCTGAATGACCTTTGGTGTTAAGTCATTCATCCTCTTTCTTGTTGTTCTCCCCCCCCCCCTTCCCCGGTCACTGTGTGTCTCTCTGTCTTTTAGGGCTGTGGTGGAGAAGTACCTCCTGGAGAAGTCTCGCCTGGTCTCCAGAGAGAAGAATGAGAGGTGAGGAGCGAAAGGGGGGTCTTGACCCCTGAGCCCTGCCGACCTTCACGGAGCCTTCTGTATAAACATGAGGAGTTTCCCTGAGGAGCCTCTGATGGCTGGATATGAAGTTCAGCTGAAGGCTTCAGACTTAATTCTTTGACTTTATATGTTCATCTGTCTAAACACTGACACGCCCACATGCACGCTAACATATATTCAGACAGTGTAGGTTGTTAACCCCCTAAATGCTGGTTTATACGCATCTCTTATTACAATTGGCATTACCTGTACATCCATAGTAAACTGAGAAATGTTACCCAGTGAATTCATTAACTAATCCAACACCCTGAATGTAGCAGCAATAGATCATAATGATATTTTTAAAGCCATGTACATGGTTTTGCCTAATTTAATGTGACCTCGTGAGTTAATGATCGACTGCTATCCAAAGAAAGAAAAGAAAAAAAATCACTTTCCAGCCTTGTCACCTCTGAGAGAGATGACCTCATGTTGCCGCTCACATCTTCGAGTCCTGCAGGTCTTTTTTACTCCCAACCACTAGACTGATAGTCTGTTGCTACTTTTGTGAGTCATGTGCAAACAAATATTTGGGCTTTGGTAATTGAGAAGTTCAGTCAGACTGTTAGAGGAGTGAGCGAATCCTCTACTGTCGCATCGTTTGCTGTGTGACATGTTAGTGATGAATGAGTCAAAGAAAGAGACTGACAGTTTGATTATCAAGAGGTTAAACTGTTGCATCAATGAAAGCCATGAATAAACTTTACATTAATATAAAAGGATCCCCTGCTGGTTGTAGATACAGCAAAACATTAAGTGTGTTAATGATTTAACAGTTATGTACACAGCCAGCCTTGCTTACTGCAGGTAAACAAAAAGTGCTTCTGGGCGTTAGTCTCTAACATCACAATATATATCGGCTGAATTAGTTGATGCCTTGTATAAAAAAAAATTACTGAGTAGGAAGAGTATTACTCATTCAGTAGTTTCCTGTCTAGATTTCCCCAGATGGTTTTGGAAACTCTATTCACCCTCCACTGACAAGTGCGTCTCCGTAATCCTCCGCCTACTAATCGCCAAGCCTACAGTTGCTGTTGACAGTGCATCTCTGCTGTCTAGTCTGGGAGTGACTCTATTGTACTGTATATTATTGTTTCTGAGTGATAAATGTGGAAACTCATTACTCCCGCATGCTTTTATAGCAAAGCCCTGTCGCCTTTCTACCTGCACACTGATAGCACAAGTGGAAAACTGATATCAGCATCACTGAGCTCCAAACATGGTCTTGTTTCTATTAGCTTTGGACAATGTGTTGACTTGGTTTATCACCAACCATAAATGTGAGGCTCATACCCACTGATCACTGCTTGCCAGTTAATGAAACAAACAAATGTTGGATGCTAATATTAATTCATTAATTCAGTGAAATGTTTGCTAGTAAACTTTGTTTTGATCAGTGTAATGGAAGCTCGGTTTCCGTATTAAGTACAGTTTACGGAAAGTACATTTTGTTTTTCATTCAGGAACTACCACGTGTTTTACTACCTGCTGTTGGGTGCTTCGGCGGAAGAAAGGAAAGAGTTTAAATTGCTGCCGCCTGAAGAATACTTCTACCTCAAGCAGGTACAGTGATGCTCCACTTCCCCTTCACATACAGTGATTCATGGTCCATCCGTTTGATGTGAACTGCAAAACATCCTGCTGTGTTTATCCCACTGAATACGTTTTTTTTTTTAGCCGTGTTAATGGAATATAACCTGTTGTGTGATTTGACAGACAGTGATGTACCACTGTAATTCACTTTGAGTGGACATGGTACTCCTACAGCCTGCCAAGCCTCTGAATACGCTGCTGTATACACTCTCAGCTTACTGCACACATGTCCACTGCATGCTAATGAAGCAGTCTTTGTTCCCTTACTTGTTTTTATTCCCCTCTTTCCTCACCCTGCTTTATATTCATCTCTGTTCTTCACTTGTTTGTTTGTCCACTTTGTGCTTTTATTTCCTTATTTTCATACACGGTCACTAACTCGCCTTGTTTTTTTGTAGCAAAATTTTAAGATAGAGGATGAGGAAGACTTGCGTCATGATTTCGAAAGGCTGCAGCAGGCAATGGAGATGGTTGGCTTCCTTCCCACCACCAAGAAACAGTAAGTGAACATGTTATGTATTGTGTATGTAATGCAGGAAGGGGTTGTATATTCTTCCAAACAAATTGAAGGAACTGTGTTGAAAGTCCATCCTGAAGCATTTTTTCACTCAATCCTGGAAACACAAGTTATTTGGGTCTAAGCCTTGAGTCAAATTACCAAATCTACAAATTACAACAAAGATTTGTTTTAGAACACAACAATATCTCCATCTAATGAGCTATTATAGCAGTTTATTAGAGACTGTGTGCAGTTACAGCCGTGCACAATAGCTCCATTCAGTTTACAAGTCATTGAACATAAACAGATGATCAGAATGAAGAACGGCATAGTTACTGCTTGTGTCATATGACTGTAATGTTTCCGTTGCTCTCGGTTAATGTCATGTTTATTATTGCTGTGTCACAGGATCTTTTCCGTGCTCTCCGCCATCTTGTATCTTGGCAACGTGACCTACAGGAGGAAGTCAACAGGCCGAGATGAGGGGTTGGATGTGGGACCACCAGAAGTCCTGGCTACCCTCTCTGATCTGCTTAAGGTGACCTTTGTGTGTGTGTGTGTGTGTGTGTGTGTGTGTGTGTGTGTGTGTGTGTGTGTGTGTGTGTGTGTGTGTGTGTGTGTGTGTGTGTGTGTCTTTGTGACTCCATACTACACTGTATGTATGACTGTCAGTATTAATCTGCGGGTGTCCGTCTCAGGTTAAAGAGGAGCTGCTGGTTGAGGCGCTAACGAAGAGGAAAACGGTGACAGTCAATGACAAGCTGATCCTCCCCTACAGCCATTCTGAGGTAAGCCCCCAGGCAGGAAAACATCTCTGCAACCTCTCATTAGTCTAACAGTGTCCAGCTGCTCACTTGTGTGTCTATTTCTTTCTTGTGTCTTTCTGCGTCTTCCTCTTTGTTGATGACACACCTACCGTAGATCTCTTAGATATCTTCTTCCTGTTTTTGTGTAATGTTCAGTGTGGTCTGTTTTTGTTTACAATTTATTGTGTTATATTCTCATTTGAAAGCACACTATGAAAGTGCATTGACTGCTGTAACAATCGATGAAGTCACAATATGTATCACCCCCCTCAGGCTATTACAGCCAGAGACTCCATGGCCAAATCTCTGTACAGTGCCTTGTTTGACTGGATCGTCCTGCGCATCAATCACGCACTGCTCAACAAGAGAGACATGGAGGAATCTGTCCCGGTAAGACACTCACACATGCAAAATATCAGCTCTCACCCAGCATTGCAGAAAAACAGTGCAAAGTCCTGGTACAAGTGAATGGACTTCATTTTGATGTTGATCATCATTAAACGCTCTCTGTTTTCTTTGGGATGAATATTGTTTTACGCCTCCCTCTCTCGTGCTCAGCTGGTGTTCATGGTCCTGTTTTTCAGTGCTTGTCCATTGGTGTCCTGGACATTTTCGGCTTCGAGGACTTTGAGACAAACAGCTTCGAGCAGTTCTGCATCAACTATGCAAACGAGCAGCTGCAGTATTACTTCAACCATCACATCTTTAATCTGGAGCAGGTTTGTTTCCCTCTCCCTAAAATCATTTAACATGACAAAACTTGACTTATACACCATCAGCTGTGTTGTCCACACTCCTTTTTCTGTTCCATGTTTATAATAAATTCTAAAATGATGACTTATTCAAACATGTCCTACTCTCTAAAGGGGGGAATGTAATGTGCGAGGTGATGCTAGTTTACCTAATCCACAACAGTTCAAGGGGATGATAGGAATACAAATCAAATTATTATTATAATACTGAGTTATTCAGTCAAACACAACTTGGACAACATACTAATGCATTTTTTAGCATACACAAGAAAAACTTATTTCAATCTTTTCTGCTTTTGCATGTTTGTAATGATCTCATTTGACTCCAGTTGGTCCAGCAGTTTAGGCTAAAAGAGCAGCATTGACGTTATCAAACTTCCTTGAAAAATATGGTTGTCTAAAATGTTCTTTCCTGCCTCATCCAGGAGGAGTACCAAGCAGAGGGAATCACCTGGCACAACATCGACTACACAGACAACGTGGGCTGCATCCATCTCATCAGCAAGAAACCCACTGGCCTGCTCTACCTGCTGGATGAGGAGAGCAAGTAAGAGCAGCTGCAGATGCTTCAGTTTCATTCATGTTGCATGACTGTGGGTACAAATGAATGTTTGTTTTGATTCAATCGAAGCTGTCCATTTATTCAGATTTCTTCTCTCCTCTTTCTATCCCTCCTGCTCTGCTCTTTCCGTCCCCTCTGTGCCCCAGCTTCCCACATGCTACAGACGAGACGTTATTAGCCAAATTCAAGCAGCAGCACCAAGGGAACAAATACTTTGTACCCACAGCGGTCATGGAGCCCGCCTTCGTCATCCAACACTTTGCTGGGAGGGTCAAATATCAAATCAAGGTAACGAGGAAAGACAGAAGACATTATGTAATACTTTCATTAAATGTAAACAAGAGACGTTACCTCCCCTTAAGTATGAGTGTTTCCGTTGTCCCTTGTAATGGCGTTGATATCTTTGACCTCACCAGGATTTCCGGGAGAAGAACACAGACCACATGCGTCCAGACATCGTGGCACTGCTGCGGAGCAGCGATAGAGCTTATGTGCGGCAGCTCATTGGCATGGACCCGGTGGCCATGTTTCGATGGGGCATCCTGCGAGCTACGATTAGGGGCATCGCTGCTTTCAACGAGGCTGGTCGCACCAGAGCAGCCAAAACTTCAGGTACACTATTCGTGTCAGCCCATTTTTGTTGGAATAATCTCTCACGATAACTTCTGCCATATATATTGAATATTTTATCTTTGAAGTATTTTATGTATATGTTTTTGCTGATCCTTAATCAGTCAAAATAATTGTAAAGCTGGTATTGATGGGAGGCAGTGGTGCATTGGTTTCAATAGGTGTGCAACATGGTGTTATACCAAAGCTGCCTTTGCCTTAGCTTCAGAGTGCTGCAGTTTCTCTGCTCTGTAATTAAGCTTTCAGGTCAGCACATAGGAATAATACGGAGGCCACAAATTTAAGGATTTAGGAGATTTAAAAATGTACTCTGCAATTCTCAATCCTCCAGACTATTTTGGTGCTTTCAGACACAGTCCATTGACGCAGCGGCGTTCTTGTGAGGATTAACAAGATTGGATAAATTGAAGACAAAAATCAAAACAACAAAAACGGCTTTAGTGATGTGACTCTGCTCAAACATTACTCTGCTAGAAAACCTACTTATCATTAAGCAGCGTTTCAGTTGTTAATAATGCATTTTAACTGTGGGTTTATGTTTTTGTTTGATGTTTTAGGTGTTGTCCGTCCAATCTCCAGAACTCCTTTAGGAGAGCTTCAGCGCTCCAATGCCCCAATAGAGAGAATGTACAAGTAAGTAATGCACACAGTGGAATATGAAACTCTGAAACTTGCCTCTTTGTTGTGTTTGGACTGGTTTTCTAATTATCACGTCTGTTTCCTCCGGAGGAAATCTGTCTGCCTATGTACCTGTGGACGTGGCTGCCGACTGTCGGTCCTTCTTGCTTTGTGGTTAATAACTGTGTTACTTTTCATTTTCACTAAACACAGATTATTTTATATAGGATCAAGACAATATTCACCCTCCCTGAAACTACCACTTTTCCTCTCCTCATAAAATACACAGCAACACACTTTGTGTTTATTTCTCCATAATGTTTAACTTGGTGAACTGTGGACCTCCACATTGATCCTGTGGTACTGGATGAGATGAAGGACAATGTCAGACACCTGAAATATGTTCAGCTTAGTTACTAAATCTTTTGGTGTCACCCTGACAGATAACTTGTCCTTCACCTCAGTCACCAACATCCTCTCCACCTTTTGGTGACCCCACTGTGTGCGGTTCTCTCCTCTCCCTCTCCCCTCCACAGACGAGCCTCTATGCTCGATTTCTACTTTGATCACTCAGAAGAGCGCCCTCTAGAGGCCTTTGAAGACATCTTTGCTAGCTATGAGAGTAAGAAGTAAGTGAATTTGGTGAACAGGAGGGAAAAAAATGAGGACGTGAGGCCAAGCAGGAAGGAAATGTATTGTGTTTTAAATAATAGATATCGGTTTGCTCCATTTTCTGAGTTTGCTCTCATTGGAAAAAAAAACACAAAGAAAAGAGAATATTCTTAAATATAGTGGAAAATAGATTAGTGAGTCAAATGGGTTTTTATCAAAAAGGTCAGGCGTTCTTAAATGTTGCAACATCTGCTTCTTTAAATATGAAAGTAGCGAGCCAACTCTTTGCGGAAGTTCAGTACAGTTGCATAACGCAGCACAACAAAGCTGCCCTTTACCTTGTATCCCCTCTCTTCCCTCACTGTGATCCCCATCTTTTTCTGTTGCTGCAATAATCCTTCTCCTTCCTCAATTTATTATTCTTGCTATAGAGCACAGGAAAGTGTTTGTGCTGGCCTACTGTGATTAGCCACCCGGATTACTTACATCAGCTGCGAAGCCTTAGAAGCACACATGTATTCATACACAGACAGAGACTCAACTAGACAAAGACAACTGTGAGAGCTTTCACAGAGTTGGAACTAAACCATGAAGAGTATTTTTGGATTGTTGGGCCTCTGCACCTCGACCTTATACCTCCTGCTTTCAGTTCTGAAATTACTGGCACATTTTTACCATAATTAAATCATCCAGTTCTTTCAGATCTGCAAACACTGAGGTGTAGAGGTGAGATTCACGGAGACTCATTTATTAGTGTTTATTCCTTCACTGCCTGGCCTCTGTTTTCATCATCAGTCATGGTAAGTAATGAAAAGTACTGCATGGATTAGCTCTGGGACAAGGAAACGTCTCCATATTAACCTCACCAGTGTTCAGTGTTACACCAGCTCCACTTAAAGGACAACAACCTCAACAGTAACAACTTACAGTCACGAAGCCACAGCATGGAATCAGACGGCCAACCACGCTGACGTCAGCTCAGCTCTGCATGTTAACTACCACAGTACCAGTCGTATGTGTGTCAATACAACCCCTACATGCCCCAGTCTCTGTTTATGTTTCTGTGTGTGTGTGTGTGTGTGTGTGTGTGTGTGTGTGTGTGTGTGTGTGTGTGTGTGTGTGTGTGTGTGTGTGTGTGTGTCTTCTCTCAAAAGGGAAATGGCAGCATGGTTGGGTGGTCTAGTGTGTCTTGTGGTTTTCTTGTAAGTGAGCTTGAACCATGGGCAAGAAGAGTTTGTGGGTTATTCTTCACAGATGAGCAGAGTGTGAAAGCTGAGTTTTCTCTTGATATCAGACCCCCAGCTATCTTGCGTTATCGTGTGTTTTTGTGTCTTGGGTAACTACGGTGGTATGTTTTCTCCTGAGGTGTCTTGACAGTGGTGTTCTATCATGCACTGCTTTATATGTTTTATTTTATTTTTCTCCTTCCTTCCCCCTTTATGTCCGTCCGATCGTTCTCTCGTCTCCCCCCCCCCCCACTCCCTTTACTCCCCCTTTTCCTATTCACACTGGTTGTGTGTGCGTGTGTGTTGTGATCAGAGACATGCATGCAGAGATCATCAGCTCCATTAAGAACTTGCAGCTGGATGGCGAGGACCCTCGCAAGCTGTTGCAGTCCTGGGGTCGCCTTCGCTTCCCGCGACATGTCCTCCAGTGAGTCTGCAGACAGAGCTGGCTTCAGCTCTTCTCCAGATCAGTCCAGTCGGCTCTGGCAGAACATGCTCCTATCAAAGCTTTTTTTTTTTCCCCCAGACTAATGTAGATTATAGCCATTTTGACCTACCATGTTTTGTCAGTTTAGTATAACTAGCCATGTATAGCTGCACCTACCACATTTATAGCATGAGTTTAATTCTAATAAAAACAACCCACTCCTGCTACATCATCATTTTGTTATTAGCTCTAGTTTGTAGACGCTATCTAGTTTTCTTGAAGGCAAAGGCTGAAATGCCATAAATACTAAACCGCTGCATGAATATCAACAGAAAACTGTGTCGGCATGTAAGGTCTATCAAGCCATCTTGTGAAAATACATCCAGCAGCCTCTTAGCATGTTTGCAGCAAGTTATGCAGTCTGACACGAGAGAACATGAACATACGTTTAGAGCCTCTTGTGTTGTGATGAAAGCAAGAGAGCATGTCTGTGTTTGTATGGTGAGTCTCTGCTGGGCTGATTGTTTAAAGCTACGTCCCATCTCCTACAGCAAACTCCATTTTCTTTTCCATTATCCTTCTCTTGCCACTCCTTCAAGCCTTGTCTCTGTCATTCATCCGATCCAGGTGCAAACCTTAGTTTCCGACTGACTGACTGCGCATGAAGAAGTCACCCGACCGTACTAACCTGGCTTCACACCCTCCATCTGCTGCTCCATCCCATCCTCCAGCGTCAAGCGTTTAGTGTCTCTTTCCCTCGAACTCATTCTGTTCCTTCTTTCTCCCTTTCACAGGAAAAACAAGACCACCAAACCTAGGCAGGCCATCCCCAAGGTAAACCTGAGTAAAGACAGGAAACTCAAAGTTCAGAGGCAGATAAAGAGAATACTGCTCAAAGTTCAGAGACAGATAAAGAGAATACTGCTCTATTCATACATAAACAATCAGGTTTATTTTATTAGCTTGCAGGCATTTCATTAAATCTGTGATTGCAAGGAGAAAATTAATCTACTATATTCCTGCTGTGCAGAGTTTGCTGGATTCTCGATCTCTAAAGTTCATAGTAAGCATGACGCTGCAAGATCGCACAACCAAGTCTCTGCTGCACCTGCACAAGAAGAAGAAGGCCCCCAGTATCAGTGCCCAGTTCCAGGTAACTGCAACAGTACGTACAATATACTCTGAAACTGCAGATTTTCCTGAACAATCAGCAAACCCCTGTCCTTGTTTTCAGACTTCTCTCACTAAACTCTTGGAGACTCTGAACAGAGCTGAGCCTTACTTCATTCGTTGCATCCGCTCCAATGCCGAGAAGGTAAAACTTTGTCATGTCATTCCTTCTTGAATATCTTTTGTTCAAATCCACACGTTTCTTTCTTCCCTTGTGCATTACAAGAGGAAATATTGAGTGTTCATTCTATTTAGTGCAATGATATTTCAGACAACTCTGTTAAACAAACCTCTTCCCTCCGTTGAATAATGCTTTAATCGTATGTGAGCAGAAGGAGATGTATCTGGACGAGGCGTTGGTCCTTCAGCAGCTGCGATACACAGGAATGCTGGAAACTGTTCGCATCAGGAGGTCAGGCTACGGCGCCAAGTACACATTCCAGGTAATGCAAACCTCCTATGTTAGGAAAACATTTGTTCAACTTAATCACCGATATATTGTCTCAACAAACCATCGGTATTATGTTTTATAACGTTTGGCTGTTGAAGAGATGTTGATGTAATGGCCTTTATTAATACCACAGACACAAATTTAGACAGGTTCAAAATATAAAGCTGTAATTGTTACTGTGCTGTAATAATAGAACTAGTTTTGAATGGCATCGCTGTATATAAAATACTAGTAAATATTGGGCATTAGGTTTTGATCATTCAACACCTCTCTGGAACAGTCCATTCATTTCATATTTGCACTACCTTCCTTGTCTTGTTCCTGCAGGAGTTCATAGAGCAGTTCAGAGTTTTGCTGCCAAAGAACGCAATGGTCTCTAAAGAGGACATCTCAGCGCTGCTTGGCAAGAAGATGGGCCTCGACCCAACCACATACCAGATTGGCAAAACTAAGGTGCACCCCTAAACTCCTGTCTCTGCTCCTGAATCTAATTATTTCACTTCAGCTTACGAACCCCATTTCTTTGCATTGACATATACTGATGTGTTTTGTCTATTCAGGTGTTCCTGAAGGAGCTGGAGCGACAGCAGCTGCAGGACATGCTGCACAAGGATGTAATGCGCAAGATCATCTTCCTTCAGCGCTGGTTCAGAGCTCGCCTGCAGAGGAAAGAGTTTCTCGACATGAGACAGGCAGCCATCTTGATCCAGGTAAACACAAAAGCAACATTTATTTTGTGGTCTTCCATCTCAAGGTATTCCTTTTTTTTTTTTTTTTTCACTTTCTGAAAGGGTTTAAATGAAATCCCGATGTTCCCTGTCCTGTCTCTCAGTGTTCATGGCGTAGATACTGCAAAGAGGAGCAAATGCGACAAGCAGCCACTCTGATCCAGTCTGTGTGGAGAGGCCACAGACAGAGATCAGAGAACCACCGACAAAGACAGGGTGCTACAAAAATACAAGCTCTAGTCAGAGGACACTCAGCACGCAGGAGGTAAAAACATTGTGTCCCTGTAGTTGGCTTTGTAGGAGAGTATAATTCAGGAAGATTTACAACAAGTTCACTGGACCCCTGGTGGACATATAATGTTCTAATAGCATTTTTTTTTTTAAACATGTTTGGATTTCATATTATGTCTTATACATTACAGGTGCCATTCCATTCGTGAGGAGAAACGGAAGAAAGAAGAGGAGGAGGAAGAGGCTCTGAGGAGAGCAGAAGAAGAGGAAAGGAGGAAGAGGGAGGAGGAGGAGGTCAGAAGAAATGCAGCAGAGGAGGAAGAAAGAATTCGACTGGAAGAGGAAGAAGCCAAGAGGAAGGCAGAAGAGGAGGCAGCTAGGAAAGCTCTGGAAGAAAAGAAAAAAAGGGAGGAAGAGGAGAAGAGACTGGCCAGAGAGCCTCAAACGAGAGAGCATCCAGATATAGAGCTGGTCACAGAGGAGATGCTGGATAAAAACCTCCCTGTCCAGGAGATGGAGGAGGAGGAGGAGGAGGAAAGAGGAGAGCAGGTTAATACAAGCTCACATACAGAGGAGGAGGTGGAGGATGAGGAACTGAGTTTAAAGACCAACGGTACCCAGGCTGAGGCTGGACCCCAGCTGAATGAGGAAGAAGAGGAGGATTTGGAGAAGCAAACACTGGGTCAGTCAGATTCAGAACCTCGTCTGCCCTCTGATGGGGACACCTCCAGTGCACTTAGGCCCAGATCTCCAGCTCAGGGGGTGGATGAAGAGGCTAGTACACCTCCCAATGCTGAACAAAAGAAAGCACAACCTTCAGCTCTTAACAGGGTCCAGTCATCCAGGAGTCAGGAGAAGAGAGAGCAGAGGAGACGAAGAGGGCTGGAACACAACCAGAGAGAGACTGAACGAGCCGCCTCCTCCTCCTCCTCCTCTCCCTCAGCCATCGGCAAGGATCAAACATCCCCACCGAAGAGCAAAACCCAGGAGACGTCTAAGCTGAAAGGGCGGTCAGACAGCAAGGAACTGGACCAGTACACCTTTGTGGCCTGGAAAATGAAGGAAGACAAGGGAGGGAAGAAGGAGGCAAAAAGTTCTCCTCCCTCTCCCTCTCCCTCTCCCGGTCCTGTCCGTCCGTCTACATTATCCCTGCAACCCGCTGACTCGGAGAAAAATGGCTTAGCTGAGGGTGTCGGAGCAGTAAATCTGCATCGCCGCACCGGTGCAATGAAGGAGAAGCCAGAGAAGTGGAAGGGGAGGAGGAGTGATGGAGAACACGCTGAGGGGACCAGCTCTCCTCCACTTCACAACAGAGAAGAAAGAACAAAAAAAACACCGCTGTACGTCTTCTGTTACTGTCCTATTACCTTCATCTTAGAGGATAACTTGGTGGCATTCTGTATTTATCAACCTTTGAACAAATCTCAAAAGCAACTCTGAATTGATCCAAATAACAAACTTATTTTCCTGTGTAGCTAAAACTTGCTATACTCACTAGGAAGTTTAATCCAATATTAGTTCCCAACAAATACACTATTTATTCCTGTTTGAGTAAGATTTGCTCAAACTACAAAGCTCTGCTGTTTTAGGGAATGACATATTACCTTTAAAAAATGAAAGCACGTGTATTTGTGATTCATTTTTAATGATTAAAATCTTCTGTAGCGATTAATAGGCTTTGTGTAAGGAAATCTGAGAGACACTTACATTGGTGGCTCTTGTCTTTTTTATGGGATTTGTTGACAATAACACAAATTGCTATCACAAGCATTATCCTTTAAACTACAGGAATTCTTTGCTTCTGTTTACATTATTCATACTATTTTCCTTAGACAATAAATGACAGTAGAACACACCATTTGTGTAGTAACCCTGCAGTTCTCGGTGCTAAACCACAAATTGATTTGTATCTCTCCTGTGTTTCTCTTGTGTCCATCTGCAGGAGTGAAACAGCCTCCTCATCCTTTGACAGCGTGCCTTCAGGTTTTGAAGGGGCTGCTGCTTTTTCAGGCAAAGAGGTATTTACATTGTTGGTCTGTTTTAATGCAAGATTTCTTGTTTTTAAAGTTAAGATATACATTTTTGACACTCATTTTACTTTGTTAAATTCTGTTGAGCCAGTACATTTCTGAACCTACTTCATCACTTGTGAATGATGTTTTCTGTTCAGCAGATCATTTCCCCATCAGAAAGTCATGGTGATGGCTCAAAGGGAAGCTCCATCAGAAGGAGACACCAAGAGGGTCACCAAGACTCGGCCCACTCCAACCCATCCACACCCGACAGGTACTGCACTTCTGTGGAATGACCTGGAAACATGGTGTGGTGATGGGAGGAGCAGGGTTAACCTTTAATGTGGGGGGAAAAAAACATGTGTTTTAAAATAAAATGACTGTGATGCAAGGAGAAGCAGAGCATTATATACACATGTATATGACTGTGTATATAACATCAGTAAAGACCCCTTCGGTTGTATGATGTACTGTTTACATCAGATTCGTTGGAAACTCTTTGCCTTATGTAATCAAACTACGCTGACCTCCTTGTGTGGCGTCGCACGTTCACAGCTGGAGTTTCCTCAAAACTGAAATTACTCTAAATAGATTTATAAGCCAGAAATGAACGCTTAAGGCATCAAGTGGATTGCTTTGTTTTCCATTTGTACTGTTGCTATGGTAACACGGTAAACAGATTTGTCAATAATTCACTTTTGATTATATTGGGAAAAAAAAATGGACATTGTAATTGTTTACTCAAGATCTTCATCTGTTTTTCCTATTGCCAAGAAACAACCCCGAGATTTATAAACATCCGTAAGATTACAAACACAAAACGGGTCAGAAGCATAAAAGTAACTTTACTGCTATAAAAGAAGGAGTTGTAAAATTGTAAGTTCCCTGTGAAAGTCTCTGAAGTGTTTCTGTCCAAGTATGAGTCACTTTATACAACACTGTTGGAAGTGTCTGAATATCCTTTAGAGCTGCTTGTGTTTCTGTGCCCTGCAGGCCAGGTGGTTTCTTCAGCAAGATTTTGAAAAAACGACCCCACAAAGAGGCCCAGACTCCAGACAACGGAGAGCTGACATTCGCCCAGATTCTCAATGAGAAGTCAACAGCAGGGGAAGGTAAGTTAGACAAAAAGGACACTGTTCAGCCTGCTCTTGTCAAGACTCAGGCTTCTTTTGCTTGAACTGCTCTAGTTCTCTTACGTTACACCTCATGAAGTGAGACATGGCAAGAAAACACAGGTGTATTATCATTATTATTCCCAAGCTTTAACTAACCCCACTGTCTGCTTTCTGAGAAAACACCGACCCGTGCTGATTTAAGCTCTGTGATAACGGAAAAATGTTCCTCTCTGTTTTGTTTTATCCATGGATCTTATGCATACTGTACTTTCTGAATGAAAATGTTCACCCTTTCAGCCCCAGGAGCTGGACATCCGTCCCGGCCTCTCTCCCAGCCCCATGGGGACCGGGCTGGTAAAAGTTTAGGCAGAAACCCCACCATTAAGATCAGCCGTGCCACACGGGTCTCCGAGCAGTGGAACGCCTCGCTGGACCGAGAAATCACCAACGCCAACGAGCTGCGGCACCTCGATGAGTTCCTGGGCAACCAGGTGAGTAAAAAGCAACAAGATGCTGACTCGTTGTGGCAAATAATTTAATCTGATTTACACATTTTTTCGACAGAAAAATAATATTTGTCTGCATTTGTCTGTAGGTCAATGATTTCCGCTCCAGGGGCAAGTCGCTGTCAGCCACAGAGACCATCTTTGTCACAGCCACCATGCAGTTCAGAGAGAACATCAAAGCCATGTATTCTCTCTCAGTAAGTCAGCACACAGGCAGGAAAGAGACACATCACGCACACTGATCAGAGTTCGTCCTCACCGTCCATATTGTCTCCCCTGTCCCCTAAACTCTGACAGAAAACCACCATTGGCTACAAAGGTCTGATGACGGGCTACCAGAACAAAGTGATCCACCTGGCGGGCAGCAAACAGAAAGAAGAGGTCCAGCTAGTGGTCAACCTGTTCCAGTCGGTGCTGGATGGCTTCATCAGAGGAGAGATGAAGAAGGAGGAGGCTGAACCTGCAAAGGTAAAACACTGAGGTTCATTGTGATTCAGTGAAATGAGTCCAAAGATAAAAATATAATGTATCCGTGTTCTCTTTGTCTGGATTTCAGCCTGCCAAAGCTAGAAAGAAGAGGAGGAAAAAAGATAAACGTGTAAGTGTACATGGTTTGACTTTCTTCACAATAATGATTTTAATTCAGTGTAGAGGAGGATTTCTAATTGAGTTTCTGCCTTGTTAGATGGAGAGCCCCCTGGATCACGTCTTCATCAACTATCAGGTCAACATTATGCAGTCATGTGACCAGTGTAGTTCTTACATCTGGGGCATGGAGAAAGCCTACATGTGCAGCTGTGAGTCAAACCCTCCAACAAAGACTGACGTTTGCAACACAACATATATTAAAGATAGAAGCTCCTGCATTTTCTGATACATTTTTAATTCTTGTCCTGCAGATTGTAAAATGGTGTGCCACAAGAAGTGCCTCTCCAAAATAGTCACTGACTGCTCCACCTTCTGTGCCAAAAAGGTATATTTTTATTTGGATAAAGTACAGATCTGGTCTATTAATGCGTTTGTGCAATATAACACCTCACAGTGATGCGAGACGTTATACAATCAATCATTCAGCCTCTTTTCCTCGATTGTTCAACCAAACGTGTTTTCTTATAAAGGGTTTCGTTCCGCTGTCTTTTTAAAAAGCTCACAAGTTCACATTTCATTTGCCAGTACAATAGTTGATACTTAGACTCCACGAAAATTTAAATGTAACACTTTTGCTTTTTCGCCCACTTTTCATGAGATGAGGTAAATGATCCAAGATGTCTTTTATGCACACAAAAGGTTCATTTTTCACAAATTTGTTGAAATCAGTGTTGGTGAGCCGTTCACCTTTGCCAAGATAATCCCTCCATCTGAGAGGTGGGGCACAACATTAGTATGTTTACATACAGTACATGTAATTTAGTATGAACCCCTGGGAAATGGACCGGACTACCAGACAGTAAACCCAATTGCGGTGAAGAATGTGTAATGTACGTGAAGGTTTTGGGCGGATTGAGGTGAGCAGTTTGGATGAGACAAGTTCTTACTGGTTGCTGCTGTCTGATGATTCCGCAGAGTGACGAAGAGTTCAACGGGCAGCACTTCGGGGTGCGCGTGTGTCACCTGGTCAATGAAAAGAACCCGGTGCCCATGGTGCTGGAGATGATGCTGGAGCATGTGGAGATGCATGGCCTCTACACCGAGGGCATCTATCGTAAATCTGGCTCTGCCAACCGTATGAAAGAACTGCACCAGCGACTCGACACAGGTTACACCCCTTGTCTATATTTTCTTCTTTTTCTAACTCATAATAAACTTTAGCCTGTTTGTACTTATGCCAACACTCGCACAAGTAAACCCGTCTCGTGGTCTCTTTGCTGATGTGGTATTTTTGATGTGTCTAGACCCCCACCTCGTCTGCCTCGAAGACTATCCCATCCACACAGTCACAGGCCTGGTGAAGCAATGGTTGAGGGAGCTGCCGGACCCTCTCATGACCTTTATACATTACAATGACTTCCTGCATGCAGTGGGTGAGGAGGACATTACCCACCAGGGGGCGGGGGGGGAAAGACATTTTACAACAGAAAATGTGTGCTTTGTTACGTTTCCCTTACCTGCTGCTGCGTTGTAGAATACACAAGTTGTTTATGTTTATTAGGTCAAAATTGTTTGTGATTAAAAATGAAATGGAGGCACTGTTCGTGTTAAAAACTCAGTTGGAGACTTGATTCATGGTGTTTTTCTTTTCTTGTTAGAACTTCCAGAGAAGCAGGAGCAGCTTCATGCCATCTATAAAGGCCTAGAGGAGCTTCCTACAGCAAACTTCAACACGTTGGAGAGACTCGTCTTCCACCTCGTCAGGTAGAGGTTCTTGTACTGTGTGTTTTAATGTGGTCATGTTATAAATCAGTCATGAATGATCACTCATTCGCAAAGTGGTTGCACATTTTATTTGTCACTTGTCCTGTCATTTAGTATTCAGTTCACCTCAACAGGCCATGCCCTGGATTATTAATAGCATGGATGCTGACAAAGTTACAGTTCCATGTTACTGAATTACAAGATCGTGTCTGATAATGTTCCTGCAGGGTTTGTAAAGAGGAGGCTCACAACCGCATGTCTCCTAACTCGCTGGCCATCGTGTTTGCGCCGTGTATCCTGCGCTGCCCGGACAGCGCAGACCCGCTGCTCAGCATGAAAGACGTCGCCAAGACGACCACGTAAGACTGACATAAAAGAAAAAAAACTGAACCTGCTTTTGGCTTTTCCAGGATGTACATTTGCTTTTTTATTTTTAATCATATCAAATATGTAACGCATAGTAACACCTGCAAATTAGCATAAATGCTCATGCTGCTTGACCTGATGTGTCTTTGGTCTGTAGGTGTGTAGAGATGCTCATCAATGAGCAGATCAGACTCTACAATGAGAAGATGGAGGAGATCGAGCAGCTTGAGTACGCTGAGGCTCTGGCTCTTAACCAGCTCAAACTCAAGAGGAAGAACACGGTGAGGGAAAAAAACGCCGCCTCGCTCTGGATCACCTGTGATCGATTTAATGTGGTGTCAGCACCGTGGCAGTTAGCACCTAACATGTTTAGATCAGCAGCTCGGATATTATGAGATAAAACCTGAATAAAAGTTTGATATGAAGAATGACTTCTGATGCCGCATAATAAAACTTGTCAGTAACATTTTCCTGCATCATTTAAAATCACACAACCGCAGTGAGAAGCTGCTGTCCTTAGGTTACATGGGTAACATGGCCAATGTTCCTTGTCTCTCTTTAGCACTTCTGGCATTTACCTCTCAGGTTCTCAGCTCCTTACAAAGGAGTGGTGGTATGTATCATCGAGTTCTCCTGGCACGGTAGATCTAGCAGTAGTGGTGTGTAGTAGTGTGCCATGTCGAAGCGCCTGTGCATGGCATGTTAGATGTGGGTGACGCTCTGGCTGTTGAATTTTTTTTAATTTTTTTTTTTTTAGTTATCTTTCCTTAATCCTTTTTTTTACTCTTCCATACTAACTGGGAGTAGATTGCATGTGGCTGTTAGTTTGGTTTATGTCCTGCTTGTGAAGTGAAGGATTCTTGTTCTCTGTGTGAGAGGACAGGCTGGTTCTGGTTTGTAATTCTTGTCTTTGGAAGACAATGACCTAACAACAGTGTGACCGGCACAGCTTGATGGTAATGATGCACTTTTGTCTTATTCCCCTTCTTATTGAAAGAAGACCACGAAGCTCTGAAAGTCATGTTATTTATCGAGTTGTAGGATTTTAGTGAAGTGTCTAACTTCGACCTCATCTATGAAGACCTTGTAAGTCTTCTCACATCAGCAGTTTTGAGAAGGGGAAACGTGTGCATTTTTCTTTCTCCCTTTAAACTTGACCTTTTTACAAAAGTGCTGGAAGAATTCATGTGCAGATGCATGAAACCCACGGACACCATCCACCCTGCTTTTCTCTACCTTACTAACAAACTTTGGTTAAGTTTCAGATCTGGGCTGATGTAGTCGTGTGTAGTTTGTTTCCATTTTACGTTTGTTATTCATCATATAAATACCACCATTTATGTGATAATGGATATTCCCAGGTTGATTTGGTTGAGCAATGAGTGTATGATGCTCCGTCCTCTGTAGGTGCATGAGAAGGTCAGTTCTGATCTCAGCGTGGTCCCTGAGAACGAGCCGCTGGACTCCGACACAGAGGCTGAGAAGAACCTGGTGGAACGCATCAAGTCCATCAAGCAGGAGAAGTGAGGACGCTCTCTTTTTACTTGCTTGTTCTCCGTGATGTGTCGTGCTTCCTCTCCAGTCTCTCATGTCTCCGGTGTCCCTCTTCAGAGAGGACCTGGCCTGTCGACTGCCAGAAATGGAGCAGCCGGGTTCAGACCAGGAGAACTTGGACTCTGAAGCCTCGCTGAGCTCCGAGAGTCTTTTGGACGAGCAGCAGCGCTCCTCCGCCCACAGCTCGGAGCCTGAAGGTCAGTATTAAGGTACAGTCGGGACTCTCCTTCCTTCTACCCGTTTCTCTCACTCACCTGTGGGTTTCTGACCAGACCATGGGGCCGCTGGGTTGGGCCCTTCCTGTCTTTTGTGGTGCAGGTCTGGACCAGTGATGGTGATGGGGCGGTGACGTCTGCTCTGTAACACAGCAGGTTGGAGGAACAGCAACCGTGTTTGTGTGTTTGTGTGCATGTAAATGCATGAGTGGCACAGAGGCATGGGCAAATTTTGTCCAAAGTTAATTCATTCCAAATTTGGCACCCTCTCAAGTCAAATGTTTTACAATCGTTAATCACCGAATAAATGTCTTCTTAGATAACATGGTTGCATGATCTTCCATTTGTCTTCACCCTTTTAGGACTCCTGTGTGTGACTCTTTGAGTTAAACATGTTTATCTTATTCTTCCTCAACTCCTCCTCTTCCCTCCCTCTCTTCCAGGACGAGGTGGCCTTCAGCTGAGGAGGTACAGGCCCGTTTGTCCTCCCAAACCATCAGATCTGGCCCAGCGACCTAAAGTCCTCGGTGGACGCGTCTCTCTGCCAAACCTCACGCCTGCTAGCTCCACCTCCTCTGTGTCCAGCTGCCCCTCCTCCATCTGTGAGTCCTCCGGCGCCTCCTTCAGGCATCCGCTGCAACGCCGCAACCCTGTCATCCCAGACACAGTTAAACTCCCCCCCGGCGTCCTCTCCCAGCCCGCAGCCACGAGTCCGTCTCGCACTCCCCCTGGAAACCAAGCGTTACTAAAGCCCTGGGTCAGGATGAGAGAGCGGCCCGGCCGCCGTAAAGACAGCACCCAGTCCCTGTACGTGGACGGCCCCGAGTGCGACCTGCTGTTGCATTTTTCCTCCTGCCCTCCCTCCAATTCCTCCTCGTCCTCCTCCATCTCCATGGTTACACCCTCTCCTCAGCTGCAGCACCACGAGACAGAGGCCCCGACGGGCCAAAGACGGTTTTCTGACCCGGACATACCCTACATGGACGATGATGTCTGACCGGGGCAGAGCAGAGAGGATGGAAGAGTGGACGAACGTTAATGAGTATAAATGGCATCGAGAGCTGACGCAGACGGCAGTAGAGAGCCTGGGCAGAGGATCGTGACCTGTACATGTGAATAGAAATGAGAAAACGTGATGAGATGTGCAGTTGCTGCAGCGGTTCCACAAATTTGAAATAAAGTTACATAAAATGGAGGCCGTTCCTGCTGCTGTCAGAGGGAAACTAATCAAGGCACTGCAAATGTGTCTCAAGTCTTGTGTTCGCCAATATGAACTGGACAAGATGATGCCTAGCACCTTTTCTATCATTTTAATATATTGTGGTTACAGTCGATGAATTCAATTTTTTTTTTTTTTTTTTTTTTTAAATTTTAATTTTTGCTAATTCAAGAAAACATTGCAGGTTCCAGTCACACTTTTCATTTCTTGGTTCTACTCAAGAGCACAACATGCTCACTGAAATGTTAGCTAGTGCCTTCATTATTGTACATTGAGTTGACAGGGAACTCATTTCTCATGTCATCAACATGGAACAGTGCTCGCAGAGGGAGGCAGGAGTATTTAGGAGACCTTTTTCTTGTACTGAACTGACACAACACGTGCTCAAAACAAGGACCTAAACATGAACATTGTGACTGTTGCACAAAGGACCACAGACTCTGCTTACCTTCACCTTTGACCTGCCACACAACAAACCCCAGATAGGAAGTCATTGCTTTTACATAGCAAAGGGAAATGGGAGCAGCACACGCCACTTTCTCCACCCAAACGACAAAAACACAAACCCAACCATGACGCGACGCCCGTGCCACGATGTCCTTAAAGCTCAAAGTCCTCGGAGCGTGCCCTCTAAAAATGTTTCACTCAGCTGTGGACACGATGAAGCACACCTCTGGTCAACTTTGTAAGAAATGTAATACTAATGTTCCTCTCTGACTGCTGTTGAATGATGTTTGTTAGTCTGTCTGGAGTACGAGGAAGATGTTCTGATGTGTAATGTGTAACAGAGAGTGTATGTTTGGGACTGAATGACGTGAACTGTAATGGTTATTAGTATTAACATGAAAATACAGTACATGATGCTTGTAACATCCGCTGCCGTGTCGTTCCATCAGGTGCAGATCAAATGTTTTTTTTTTTATATTTTGGACACAGTAGACGGCGCTAAAGAAAAGGTCAAATCAACTTAGTAAAGGAAGAATATGGATGCATAAAAAGCTGTTTATGACCTCTCCATAAGTTCCAGCTCCATAAATTAGTGCATCATTACATACATCCCATGAGATGTACCTCAACATTAGGTCTCTCCGTCTTTGGATTCTGATCTCTGTCACGCAGGAAATGATGTGTGCATTGTGCAACCATCAAACCTGCCAGTTGTACTTATTGATCTTCAGGTTTTACAAAATCATATTACTGCAGCACTTTGTCTTTGCAGGTTGAGCTCTTACACTATAATCCACAGCCGTGTAAAGTCAGGCTCTCTTCTCGGTATTGTTTTTTTTTTTTATTGTTAAATTGATTTGAAAGTTATTGGAAATGTTTTTAATTTGACGTGGCAGAGAACGGACGAGGCCAAAAATGCCCCTTGAGAATTGGGAGAAGCCCACCAGAGGGCGCCACCCTGCGGGATGAACAGGTACGCCATAATGCAACATCTGATTTTCAAGTCATGTAACGTGATTAGACTTAATGAAGTTATACAGCTGTTTTGATACATCAATAGTATATTAAGATTTTTCTGTAAACGACTCTTTGGCTGAATTTTATTTAGTATTCAGCTTGGCCTTGAGATCGCGTTTCATTTCCTGCAGACCACAATATGTCACAAATTAAAGTTCTAATAATTTTATTTTCTTGTATGCGAGTTAGTATAAATTCTATTCTGATATTTTACTCTAAAGGACACACTTCCTCACGTTTGTTTTTGTTGAGTGCACCATCCACATTCATTAATAACCCTTCTGATTAATTGGACCTCTGAGCAGGTTGAAGGTGGGCGGAGCTATGTAGATGATTACGTGAGGTCACTGAACTGCATCTACCAATTATTCATAAAGGTTCATAAAGTGTATGTTTATCCCACCCAACAGCTGCAACAAAGCTCAAAAGATTGTGAGGGAGATGTCAAACAAACAAAGTCCTGTACATGAACGCTGTCCTGACAGGAGGTCTGATGAGGGCAGATGGTTCCCTTGTATGCGTCATAGTCGTTACCCATCACTATAATTATCTCCAAGTGGAGTCAGAAAGAAGATAAAAGTTGTATCCACCCTTATGTTTGCCACTAAAAATCCCCAAATAATAAAATCAAGCAATCTATAGATGGTATACAATATGACCGGGGAGCTCAGACCCAGATATAACCGCTTAAAGAAACAGGAAACCATAACTTCATGTCTTTATTAAGCGATGCAATTAGCGTTTCAACGGGACATGTTGTTTTCGGTGTTCAGTCCATCCTCCATTTAATGAAGTAAACTGCAAATATCACAAATGTTCTCGAGGCGATGTGATCTTTCTTTCTTTCTTTCTTTCTTTCTTTCTTTCTTTCTTTCTTTCTTTCTTTCTTTCTTTCTTTCTTTCTTTCTTTCTTTCTTTCTTAACAGAATAAAAGAGCTGCAGGACGTTATTGTAAAACTTCTATAAAAAAAATATATATATACAAATAACAGAGTTGACGATCATTTATTGGCACACATAAACCACGCTGAAATATGACGTGTTACTAGTGCAGACATTCACCATGGGACTGTCCCGCCGTGTTTTTAATGAGCGGTGGTGGGACGGTCTGCGGCTGATGACGCCCCGCCCACATCCGCTCTTAAACTGCGTGACGCCAAACGGCCGCGACGGTGCATCGGCGTCAAACATGGCTTCCAGATTAGAGATCAATTTCATCAGATTATTGTCTCGCTGTGAATCTATAGCGTCGGAGAAACGAGGGGAGGCGGAATGGAGGCTCGAAAAGGTAAAGCGGTGAAGCCCGGAGTGACGTGTCGGAGCTGGTTGTTGTTGTTGTTTTTTTTAGTCTGACCTTCCTGAGCTAAAGTTAGCTGTTGTTGTTTAGCCACGTCGTCACAGAGACCCACGACGGGAGCGGTGTTTACCTCTGTTGTTGTTTACCTCTGTTGGTGTTTACCTCTGTTGTTGTTTACCTCTGTTGTTTACCTCTGTTTACACAACGATACGCTTTAAAAAAAAAAAACACACATTTAGCAGCCGAACCGGTGAGCTGCCTCTCGTGTAACGTCAGTCACGTCCTTTTACACGGTGCTGCATTCAAAGACCTCACAAATTGTCCATAAATATTTATATCTATTATTTTTGTATCGTTCACTCGAGTGTTTCAGGTGAGTTTAGGAGGTGCAGCTATCTCAGTGTAATAAAATAGATGGAGCTCATGAAGGTTGTGATGTTTCAGTGTTGTTGGTGTCAGACTTACATCTGGACCCGAGTTCATGTGAGGGCCTCGTTTTAAAAAGGTCGGCCACACGTGTGTTAAACATGATCTCCACATTATTACTGTATTGATCAGATCAGATCAGCGTGAGAACAAATGAACAGTTTAACCCAGTTTATCTCGGGTGCTCAATTGTATGTCGTGTATGATTTGTACTCTTAAAGAACGAAGCATTTCGATATTCAGTGCCGCTGCTGTGACCTTTATAAATGAAAGGTGGGCTGAGACCTGCCTCACTTTGCCTGCTTTGTCTCCTCCAGTACGTTGGAGCCCTGGAAGAGATGCTGGTGGCTCTGAGGAAAAGTCTAAGGTAACGCCAACCCTTCACCTTCACACGTCATAATGTTTTATTTTCTATTCCTGTGAAAGATGTGCATGAAAAAGCACCAAAGATTAGCAGTAAAATGAGGCTCAATGTGTTATTATTATTGTTATTATTATTATTATTATGTATGCCAGTTTTTCACACATTTCTGCCCGTCCTCGTGTCTGCTTTCAGCAAACCAACACCAGAGGTCCTGACTGAATACACGAGAAAAGTAGATTTTCTGAAAGGACTTCTAGAGGCAGAGAAACTGGTTGGTGGCAATATCTTACAACCCTTCCTGTGTTTCTTATTTGTTCGAAGAATTTGACATCCCGAATACTGAAAAACAAAACGTTGCTCAGTCTCCCCGAGTTGTTCTTCAGGTCAGGACGTTTCCCTGATCTGGTGTCTGTCCCGCTCCTCTTTACAGTCCTCGCCAACAGAGAAGGCTCTAGCGAACCAGTTCCTCGCCCCCGGCCGCACACCCACGATAGCCAACGAGAGGATGCCTGCCACGAAGACCGTCCACATGCAGACGAAGGCCCGATGCACCGGGGAGATGAGGGACGAGCTGCTCGGCACGGTAGGACGGGGTGGACGCTGCTCGGCCGACGCGCGGAGCAGCCCAGATATCCGGTGTTTAGTTCACAGCCGTCGCGGATGTTAATTGGGAGAAGTAGTTGCTTAATTAAACGCACTGTATTCTCATGCATAACCTCGACAAGTCTGCGCCTCGAGAAAGTCGTTCGGTAGAAAAAGTCGAATTGGTGAACTAGATTGTGAAGCTTTGTGTGCAGTATTTTTGTTTAACTCGTTTGTCTGGCGTTCTCTTGTCATTTATAGGGCTTGTCAGGCAAAGGTAAGAAGTATTTGAATTCAGCACCTCGACTTAAACACGACGGCAAATTATTTTAACGAGCTCAAATATTCAGATCCAAGATGTTTTTCTTTGAGGTGATTTTTGGTCCTTTTCTCTCTACAGGCACGTCCGACTTGAGAAACAGAAGGTAAAACGTAACGTTTTGTCTGTAAGAGCTACCGTCTTGTGTGTTTGTTTGTTTGTTCAGGCTCACCCCTTCCATCGTGAATTATTGTATCTCCTGGACTCCTCATTGTGACGGTGTATAAGAGCCTCAGCCTCGCACCTAGAGTTAAAATAAAAAAGACGTTGACTGTCTGTCCGCAGAGGTCTTCCTCTGGATGAGCGTCAGTCGGCGGCCGAGCTGGACGCCGTCCTGCAGCACCACCACAACCTGCAGGAGAAGCTGGCCGACGACATGCTCAACCTGGCCCGCAACCTGAAGAACAACACTCTGGCAGCGCAGAACATCATCAAGCAGGACAACCAGGTAGCTGCATAGGGGACGACAGAGCTGCTGTGGACCAAGTTTGAGATCATAACTACGGTGTCCCGGCAGGCCGGGTGGTGTGAGGCGGGTCGCGTCTTATCGCAACATCTCCGATTTGATTCAGGCCGTGGACCTTTGCCGCATATCGTCCCCCTTTTGTTCCTCTCTGAGATTTATTGCTGCTGACAAGGGCAGAAATTCACTATCTGAAATCCGTCATTGTATTAAACCGACATGTTTTTAATGATTACAAGTTATTACAAGTTAATGATGAGAGATCACTGAGGCAGGGTCACGTGACTGGATTATGTTGTTTTATGAAGAGTCGGAAACAGGACAGGACAAATCGAGTTAGGCTCATTAGGTCGATTGACAACATTGTATTTTACTGCTAAACTTTCAGTTCTTTTCCCATCAGTGTCCCTACAAAGAAAGCTTCTTTTTTTTTGTCAGATATTTAGCATTTTTTTCTGTTTGATTTTTGTTTTTTGTTGGTTTTTTTATGTGTAATTTTGTCCGAGGATTACTGAGTTTCTGCTGCTCAAACGTTTTCTCCTCTTGATGTGTTACCCGATTCCGGCCACAAGGGGGCAGCATATGACAGCTAAGGTTCACAGCCAGCATGTGAACTTTTGAGGTGTGATTATTCCTTCCACTATATTTTTTTTCTTTATCTTGATATTTACATCAGCGACGTCTCTCTCTGCCTCGCAGACTCTGAGCCAGTCCATGCGTCAGGCGGACCTGAACTTTGAGAAGCTGAAGACGGAGTCGGAGCGTTTGGAGCAGCACACCAAGAAGTCCGTGAACTGGCTGCTCTGGCTGATGCTCATCCTGGTCTCCTTCACCTTCATCAGCATGATCCTCTTCATCAGAATCTTCCCCCGACTCAGATGATGACTGTGCACCTCCCTGAACTCTTCAGTGCTTCATCCTCTTGTGTTTACAAGAGCAGTAACGACGTAGGCCTCCGGAGGTCTCTCCAGCACGTCTCTCTCTATGTGTGAGATCACTAGTGGTCAAAACCAAAACAACTGAGCTGAATCATTTGCACTTTGGAAACTGAAATTCTTCCTCTAAACGGGCTGATGGAAGTTTAAAATATGGTTTGAAGCATCAGTATTTTTCTTTAAACAGAGCAGCGTGTGAATCGAGGTAAAGAGCTACTTGAAGGAGCAGCAGAGTCTTAATACGGAGAGGACAGGGACTGAGCCTTAATTATTGTAACCCCTCATCAGGGAGGCGACCAGCCATCGAACACGTGGATGCACTTTGCCAGTAAGTGAGAGTCCTTTTTAAGGAGCGTTTCTTTCCACCGTGTGTGCATCGAGGAGCATCCACCATCTACTGTAGACACAGTTCACAGATTCAATTCCTTTAAAAAAAAGATCTGATTGATAAATAGAAACAATTATTTGGTAACTCTAACTCCCCTGTTTAGTATTTATCACCATATAAACATTTGATAAATGTTTTTTAACGCACCATAAAGTAGTTGTAAGCAGATATATGGACATTTTTAAAGTGCTTATTAAATTGGGTAACTGTGATTCACTTGAATGTGAGTCCATTATGTGTTTATATAGAAGCCTCTGTTTACAGGTGTTGACGAAATGTTCATAAACTGGTATATATCTGCTCATAACTAAATTGTAGTGCGTCACAAACCACCTCCAACATGTTTATAGTCTGCGTACTGCACCTTTAAACTGCCACCAAATGTTTCACTCAAATGAAACGATATCACAGATTACAGAATTCATTTCAAGCATCGTGGTTGTTTTCCTTCCTGTTGAGGTGTGCAGACGTTCACTACGAGGAGGTTGAAGTCTCTGCTGTTAGATTCCCCTCTCTGTATCGGTCCACTGTCCTCAGTCCTGTTCGTTGTGCGTTTTGGTGTCTGACTTCATATGTTTGTTGTCGGTGGTGATGACTGCTGAGGAGAGATTTCTCATTAAATGACTGTAACTCCATATTTCACATCCGTATGAGGACTCGTGTCACATTTAGAGTCAAAGTTGTGTGTTTAAAGGATCACCAAAAAAAAGTCCAACTCTGACTCCAGAGAGTGAAATAATTCTGTTTCTATTGTGTGTATTGTGTGTATTTGTGTGTGTGTGTGTGTGTGTGTGTGTGTGTGCGTGTGTGTGTGTGTGTCCTTCCCTCCCTCCCTCATAAACTCAAATGCCAAACAGTGCCCTCTGTCATAACTGATGCAGTGACTTCGTGTGGCCAGTGTGTGGCGCTCTTGACCTTTGAGTATCAAACGGAAGACGACCTCCATGACCCCGGTGGCCTGTTCAAGCCGTGACTCCTAATTTATCCCCCCGACTCATTTAGAAGGTCTCTGAGGATTGAAGTGCGGCTAAATAAAGGCAGCCGGCTGCAGGAAAAGCACACGACGAGCAAACGTGACTCCGGAGAGCCGTGCGTTTGTCAGCTTTTTTTTGTTGTTGTTGTTGCTCTTTAATTTAGCCTGATAACAGTTCGGCGTCGGAGCTTTAGGTGTCTGTTTTGTGTCCTGCAGACACACACACACACACACACACACACACACACACACACACACACACACACACACACACACACACACACACACACACACACACACACACACACACACTGAAGCAGACAGTTCCACCGTGCTGTGAGGCTGACTTGTCGGCCTGTGAAGCCTGCCCAGGCTTGCAGCTCTGCCCCCGGCCCTTCCTCTCTCCCCTCTCCTCCCTCGGCTGGCTGGGCCGGGACCCGGCCTGCCGTGTATTTTAAGATCCCTGGGGGGTATTTTGCCGGCTGGAAGCCGAGGTATGCGGGCCACCAGGAGACCAAATGAGGCTGTGTCACAGCGGAGGATCATCATCCCTCAGTTTAATCACAGCTGTTTGCGCCTCCATTCTCAGGGCTTTGGTAATGCTCTGGCTCCGTGAGGCTGCAGCTTCTCAAACTGCAGGACGTGACTTCATCAGGGGTTTCTCTTTTTCATTATGCTCGTATTATCCCATTAGCTTCATTTTTAGTTTCCCGTGTGGCCTCCAGAGTCTGGGATGTGTTAAGTACGAGTTGTTGGAAAATACCTCTGTGAGAGGCTCATTAAGGGCTCTTTTAACCTCTGACCCAGGGAAACAAGAATGGGCTCCTTCCTGAAGGCTTTTCCCACAGCGAGGATCTGAAAATAGTCCCGCATCGCGTCTGCTCAAAGACGTGTTTTGTAAATTTAGCCTCATCAATTCAGTACCGCTTCCTAATACGGCACCCTTAATAAGAGGTTACAATTTATAACCAGTGGTGGAAAATAACTGGTGAAGCACAGCCGTGAAACACGAGCGTACTTCACTGTAATGCTTTAACTTCACACCACTTCACACCACAGCTCTCACTGTCGAAGGGATGTCTTTCTAAAATAGTCGTATAACTAATGCCTTTATTAAGAGTTAATGAATCTTTCACTGATGCCTTATAGATGCTTCAGCCTACAATAAGAACGTCTGAGCAGGCAGCTCGTAAATAACATTGTACTGATGCAGAGGTGATTAAAACCTTTAATAATTTGGTCAGTTGTGGTTTAAAATAATATTAAAAATGCAACATGAGATATAAACACAGATTATTGTAAATACGCAGGACTGCAATACTGTTCCTGTATCGATGTAAATAGTCATATAAATATGTGCACACATCCAAACACGTTTCATACTTTTCTTACACATCAGCTGTGACCACGATGCATCACTCGAAGAATCACTGTGTGTGTGTGTGTGTCGTGTGTGTGTGTCGTGTGTGTGTGTGTGGGGGGGGGGGGATGGGAGAAGTTCTCTCCCGTCTTAGCCCGGCGGTGCGCCTGTTAAACATCCCAACACTCCAGTCTTTTTAAATTAGTTTTTGGCCGCAGCCACGCTGAAGATTTTGGGATGCCTACAGAGATGAAGGAGACTTTTCTTTTCTTTCCCCCCCCCCCCCTCTCTTTTCTGCTGACATTTTGAATGTGCTGTAATGTTAATGACCTAATAGGAGTGTAAAAGGAGCACTTATTATAGCCTATGAAGTTGAGTCACTATCTTCCACACATACTCCAGCTCCAGTCGCTGTCACATGCTCTGCAGCTGCAGAGTTTAGACACTTTACAGTTAAATCTCCAGGAGCCAATTAACTCCTCCAATGTTTTTATTGATTTTTTTTTTTTTTTTTTTTTGCTGTTATAGTTGAATTTTCTGGTTGTTAGCTCTTGATTTTTAAGAGATGCTTCGGAGATGATTTGCTCGTCAAGCACTCAAAAACTTGAAATGAACTGTGAACACTTTATATCTCTGGCAGCACTACACCTACGGTGGCATGAACACTCTCCACCTCCAAGTGTGTAAGAAAGCGCTGGCTGCAAAAAAAACCCCGCGGAACAGGCGGAAGGCCCCTCGTCAAACCGGTGTTTGGTTTGTCCTTTCTGCTACTGTAGAAATATGGGGGTGCAATGGAAGAGGACCTGCTCCCATTGTAGATGGTAGGGGCTCATTTTAAAGTAGTGAAAACACAACAATTCTCAGTTTCAGGTGACGACACACTAATGAAAACATAACTGTAAATAGTTCTGTTCCATTTCTTGCCGTGTAATCCCGAACTGAACCTTTAAAGCCAATTCATATTGAAACAGTGAAACTTTCCCACAGTGTTTTCTGGAGTGCGTGTCTTCTGATCAGAGGTTCATCACTGCTGATTTCAATCTGCTAATCCCTCGTCTGTGCAGGTGTTGTGGAGTTTTCTCTGCTTTCATTTTGCCGTTGTCGTTTCTCTCTGCAGCACCTGCCTCCTGTGTGTGTGTGTGTGTGTGTGTGTGTGTGTGTGTGTGTGTGTGTGTGTGTGTGTGTGTGTGTGTGTGTGTGTGTGTGTGTGTGTGTGTGTGTGTGTGTGTTTCTGTATCGCCATCTATCTGTGTGGTTGTGTTGTGTCTGTGGCTCTTCCTCAGTCTTAACACCCTAATGAGGGTTCCTCTCAAAGCTCACACACACACACACACACACACACACACACACACACACACACACACACACACACACACACACACACACACACACACACATTCAGCTGTGTTGTGGCTTGTCCTCTGATTGGAGTGTGAAATAGCTGAAACACCCAGAAGGCCAACTTTCCCCTCCAGTGCCTGAGGATGCAGCCCGATTTCAGACAGTCATGTTGGCCGTTGAGAGTAAACCGCAGATAACTTGAGCAGCCGTAGCAGCATTTCCTCGGCTGTGTGTTTGGTGTGTGTCGGTACATGCCTGTGTGTTTTTCGCCTGTGCACGCATGTATATTTATTGCCCCCCGAAGGCCTGAGCCATATGTCATTCCCTGCAGCAGCCGCCTATTGCCTCTCTATCACTCCGTGTTCCCAGCCTAGTGTCAACATGTGGGTTAATGGACTGAACCTTCCAGCCTATTTGTCAGGCAGCGCGGCGCTGAAAGAGTCCCCAGTGGAAGAAAAACCTCCCTGCTGGTTTGTGCCCGGCCTTTGATGTACAAGAGCCCAGGTAGCTGCTGCTGCTGCTGAGAGGCTTAATTTCTTGCTTCTTTGCTCCTTCACCTTTTAGTGGTTCAGGATCTCCCAGCAGGCAGGACCGAAGGCCGCGGCTGTTGATGGTATTATAGGAGGCTTTGAGGCTTGTCGGCCAGGAGGCGCCACATTTATGGATACACTTCGAGAAACATTGAGGTACGACCTTAGTTTAGCTTAGCGTAAAGACTGGAGACACGGGGAAGCGGCTAGCCTGGCTGTGTCCACGGGAACAAAACCTCCTACCGGCAACTTTAAAGCTCCTTCGTTAACACATTTCTCTCATTTCTTTAATCTATCCAAAACCAAATCAAAAAAGCACAAATCAATTTATACCAAGCAGCTTAAATGCAGCAGTGAAACAAGTGCTCAACACCTTTAGTTAACATGTCCCGAAAGACAAAAATGCTTATCAGTAAAGGCAAGTAATATTAACTTAAATAAAGTCAGATGATCTGTTGAGAAGGCACTAGATGATCCCTTTATACTACAAACAAGACCAACTAGATTTAATCTAAATATAAGGTTATTTTACTCTCTTAACTGGTTAGATCCACAGTTTTTGCAATGTACTCTTTGCTTCCTGTGAAATATAAGAATATGTAAAATGTGTGACGAGAGGCTGCAAGTAGACGCTGCTACTCTTCTTTTTTTTTTTTTTTTTAAATGACTCATCTTGAAGCCTTGTAGTAACTGCAGCTGTCAGATAAATGTGGTGGAGTGGAAATGCAAAATAGCATGAAGTCAAAAATACTGAAGTACAGAACATGCACCAAAGAAAAGAACAGGACTTGAGTTACTTTGCACCACTGACTTTCAGTAACAGACAGTAGCTTTGTGTCAGCCCCCTCATCTAACTCCAACCTCTAACATCTAAGAATTAGGACTGAGAAAGGAGGTTACAGGTGGCTCGGATGCAACACGTCCTTCTCTCTGAGCCTCCGGCTGGGAGGAGCTGCTCAGACAGGGAGGCGGTCGTGAGGGTAAAAACTGTCAGAGGTGACGTAGACAGCGAGAGAGCTGGGCCCGGCTCAACCTGAGGCTGGAGCCCACCCAGGCCGGGCTGCGTCCTGGGTGGGTCCCACGAATCGTGTGCTGTTTAACAAAAAGTGATATGTTGGAACCGGGCGCACCTCTCCCGGGCCCCTTCGCTGTTCTCTCTCTCTTCCCCCCACCCCCACCCCCAGGAGGCCCGGATCCACCACAGCAGGTGCGGGGCCCCGCCTCGTACAAGGGAGGCTCCTCGGAGTAGCAGATTAGCAGTATGAGTGTTTCTGTTTTCGCTTTCATCTACCCTGCATGATGTTCTGGAACGCTGGTGAACAAAACACTGACAGCGGACACAGAAATGGTCACAAACAAGCCGAGATTCTTTTGAGTCCGACATCAAATTTCAGAAATTGTTTCCATTGTGTGGATGTAAAGCAGCGAGCTGATTTAAAAAAAAAAAAAAAAAAAGACAGAATCCTTGGCGGAGCTTGTTATTTGTGAGGATGTTTGAGACCAAGGTTTCTTTCCAAGGGTAGTTTCGACGTCATTCATCAAATGTCTTGTCCGCTGAGGTGGTACGTCAAGGCCGGCCAGATGGTCCTCAATGAATTGCAAACACAAAAGTGGCAAATTTCTTCTCCAAGGTCTTCATTGACTTGTTACTTTCTCAGTGCAGTTACTTTCTGTGAATGTTATTTCAGTCACGCTTCAGCATCCTGCTCATATTCTCATGTTTCACAACCATTCACATGGACAGAAGTGGAGGGTCGTCTTCTCCGGGCCAACATACTCCAACCCATCCACATCAATACTGATGCCGCCTGTTTGGTTGTTCGACCAGCTCTGATTTGACTATTGAGTCTTTTCTTGCTATATTTCTTCTGCCTTGTTAAATGCCTGGATGTCTTGGAAGGGTGCGTATCTAACAACAAGACTCAGGACACAAACGCACTTCTTCTAAATCCTAACGTAATGGCTAACTGTGAATTTTGTGCGGATACAAAATACATTATATGAGTTTTACAGGAATGTATAGCACAGTGCTGTCAAGATCCCCTATTAACTTAAATTGGCGGGGTTTTTTTTTTTACAAGAATTTCTGCATAACAATACATTTACCGTAATGTAGATTCAATTGTAGTATTTAAATTATTTTGAAATTAAATTTTTGATTTAAAATGTTTATTTTCTGTCAAATATATTCAATTTCTTTATAATTTCAGAAAACGTAAACATCTATTTGTGGTCAGCGTCCCTCCATCCAGAACATTTTTTGGCCTTTCCGAGGAAAGAATTTGGGCACCTCTGCTCTAAAAGGATATGCATGTTGCACCTGCAAAATATTAACAGAAACCTCTGAAATATAACAGAAAGATACATAAAACGACAGTAAATCACAGAATCTACAGTAGATTTAAAACAACACATCACCGCCTCCATTTTATGCCACATTGTCCTTCTGCTGCTCTGCATTTGAGCAGTCCGACAGCTCTAAGATTAGGATGTTACAAAACACGTGATTCATTTCTAAAATATGTTGTATTGCTACAGATTAAACACCCGGCAACAAATAATATAATTAGAATTGTATCTCTGAAATAAACTACAGTTTCCACATCAATGCCACAACGATAATCTAATCACGATCGTGTTTTTTTTTTTTACAGCATAACACATTTACGTTTGTTTACTTCGTTCGTAGGATATTGAATGCAAGACTCGGAGTATTTCTAAACTGTTGTACTGCTCCTGTTACCGAAAGCTTCCTCCACTGCACACTTCTCAGTGTCTTTACAGGTTTCCTGCACGGCCCAGTGTGAAAGTGACACTTCTCAGTAAATGTCACGCTGGCCTCGACCGCTGCTGCAGCTGTTTCTGATAATTCATTCTGTCTCATCTCTCCACTCATGTCTCCTCTGCAGCCTCATGTATCGCTCTCAGCCTCTTCCCAGTTTTACCTGTTCACCTCTCCCTCTACGCCCCCTTCTCTCTCTCTCTCTCTCGATGTATCCCACACTGCAGCAAGAACAATAAGAGGACTGTTGCAGCAGAGCAAAACATCAGAGGAGCAGCGAGGAGGTTGTGAGAAGCTTTGACCTAGAAGTCAAGTGTTTTTATTTTTTTTAATTTAGCAGCTCAGAGATCTTTTGGTTAAACCCTCCTGCTGCACAACAGCGCGGGGCAACCGAGGATATTAACACTAAGTGTGTTGTTGCTTTAAAAAACTGAAAATGTTGTCTTCTAATGGGGGCTTCTTTTTTTTGCATCACTTGAATGTGATCGAAGCTGGCGAGCTAAAGAGCCGACTGTCCTGCAGACTGAGCACAGGGCAGGTGACGGTGCATGGAGGAGCACAGGCAGAGCTATTGATCACAGTTCAAGGCTTAAATAAAGTTTTCATCTGGACATCTACGAGCACAGGAAATCAATACAGCAGACAGGATCAAAGAGAGCTGAGGAGAACAGTTGGTGTCAAAAGTTTACATATGAAGCCTATGCATAAATTTGGTAAGGAAGACCTGTTCCCTCATGTTTCATCTTCATTTTCTCTGTGGGCATGCGTTTCTTGCTGCTCTATTTTGTTTTGTCACGTCCTCTTTCCTACACTGTCAAATCTCTCATTTATAATCTTGTTGTCATCATATTTGCCTGATGATCTTTCTGTCTGTGCTTTTTGAGCCAATCCGTTTTTCATCCCTGGTCTTTAAAAATCATCGTAATTCTCCTACTGATACTCAACCCTCCTCTTCCTCCCCATCACCACCTGATCCGTCTGGGAACCACCACTGAATTTTCCAACAGTCATCTCCAACGCGTTGAGGCAGATGACCGGGAGTTTTTCCTTCCTGTTGTTGGAAATTTTTGTTCGTGTTAAAAACAAGTTTTTTCTTTCTTCCGGCTGTCACTCATGTAGGAATTGATTATAGAGATTATAATTATTCCTGCTATTTCTTTTTCTTGTAGTGACTCGTGATTTTAGGGCAGTCCGCATACTATTGATCATGTTGGCTTCAGGACTTTGTGGAGAAATTTTAGCCATTATTTGCCTTTATTCAATAGAAGCAGTACAAATATGGGTGTCCAACAAAAGTCACCTGCTTGCACGCTCAACTATGGACATTGCAGTTGTGTATATATATATACGTATACATTTCATGGGCAGAAAATGAAGAGGCACTCCCACAAAGAAACTTATGAAGGAAACAATTTGTTTCTGAATAGGGTGCAGAAATGACTAAGTCCATGTAAACGGTTGACCACTGCCTATTAAAATCAAACTCGGCGAGCAGATCAATATTCAGCAAAATGCACAGACATGTCACGGTGATGGAGTTACAACATGTTCCAGACCGTCGTCACCTGTCCACTCTGAGGCTGCACGCTTCATCGGACTGCTTCTTTTTTGCACACTCTGAATATTTATGTCCTAATTTGGGCTATTTTTCTCTAATGTTTTTTAAACTGGGGTTATTTATAGTGACGAGACACACTGTACTCTCACACTGGCGGCCTCTTTCAGGCATGCGATCACCACACACACTTGCACACTGTCAAGTAAATGTCATTACATTACAATAACTCCAGCTTGCGTAAGTCCCCAGTTTGTTTGTTGACTCCCAGACCTCGCGCTGAACTTTTACACTCATCCAACTTCCCTGATCCCCAACTTCCTCGTCCCTCGCCTTGTGAGAACATAAACAAACAATGGTTTTATTCTTGTCATTCTGGGAAGCCTCGAGACACAACACGTCCCCCTCTACCTCCCGGTTCCCCCCATTCTCACCGTGCAGAGAGTTGGCCCCCGGGGGTCAGAGAGCAGCGCTCTGGTCAGTCAGGCCTGAGTCGCAGGATGTTCAAGTACCGTGCCTCAGGGCTGCTGGACGGAAATAGGACTCGAGAAGAGCGAGCAGTTAAAGCCTTGATGCCTGGCGTCCCCACTTCTGATCCTCTGGGACGGAAAAGAACAGGCCATGCCACACGCACACGCACACGCACAACCACACAGTCTCTCTCTCTCTCAAACATCTCTCTCAAACAAGTGACGGGCTCAGGGGACAGCACTTAGGGTTCGTTCCACTAGGTCACTAACAATAGTTAAAAGCAGACGGTGGAGGAAACTAATCAAGGATTTTGGCAGTTTGTTTGGCGACGACCGTGTTACTTCTAATTTTGTTTTGGGAAGAGAGTTCACGGGTAAATAGCTTTGCAGACGTTGGGCCGAGTGAGTGTCAAGAGTAGCAGTTAGTCTCCTCCTCCCCTGTGATTGATGCTGGGACGAACGCTGCAATCTGTCTTTGATCCTCTGAGAAAAAGTAGTTGTCACCTTGGATGTGGCGCTCGCTGCATCCAGGGTGGGTGGTGTGCCACTTGGTCTGTTTCCTCTGTAAACACGAATACAGTGCTGCCGCATTTATCCCATAACCATGCCTCGCTCTGCGGGAAGCAATTAAGTGTTTGCCCTTTCTCTCGTTTCGGTCTCAGTCGACCTGAGAGTCAGGAAGAAAACTCACCCCGCTCTCAGACCTGCACATGCCTCTCAGCTAAACTCATTTCAACGAAGACATCTTTGTTGTTCACTTTTTTTTTTATTCTTTCACAACACATATCGGCTGTAAATATTTATAGCTTGTTGTCAGGAGCAAACACATTCCTCTTGTATGTTTGTAATTTTACCAAACGCAAGATTTAAGGCACAAACAATTTCCTGCTCAGGTCAAAGGTCAGGAAAACACTGATGAAAATGCTGCTGGATGCTTAGTGACAATGTGTGTCCAATAAATATTTACAGGTTTGTCAGTGTGGCTTGTTGTGGCTTAAAAATGTTATTCAGATATCAAGATTTTTTTTTTCTACTTCTTCTTGAAAAAAAACAGCCATAAATCGTGAACTACTTTATCCGAAATGTTAGAAAAGCTGAATTGAATCTTGAGCGGGAATATTATATTAAACTCATTAGCATATCCATCAACAAATTTGCTTTCAACGTGTGTCAGTTTAACGTCAAATTTAGCCACGAGACATTTTCTCTTTTTTTGAAATGTTGTTCATTTCTGCACGTATGGAGGCCAGATTGTAGGAAAATCTTTACACACACAGTTCAGGGCAAAGACACTTTTATTTTGGAGAGACCAGATATCCTCTTCTCCTAACTCATTAGATCATTCGGATCCACTGTGCCTTGATATATATTTAAATCCTTACAGTGCTGGATGTATGCATCATTGTCAGACCCCAGTGTCACGGAAATCCTGGGAATTTTTATCCCCGCTCTGATCTGCATTCACGTGTCGACCCGCCACTGATTTCACATGCAGTTAAGGAAAAAGGCTGATGATTTTAAAAAAAAAAACACTGCAAATGGCACATTAAATGACAATAAGGCAATATATATTCATTAATATTAACAACGGAAAGACTAATGCCCACCAATACACCACACCACAGTGCAAAAAAACTTCTTTCGAACAATATCCTAATATTCAATTGTGTTATAATGTAATGAGGTGAAATTTGCCACTTGTTTCTCTTACAGCAGGAGAAGTTTTTAAAGATTTTTCTTAATTCAGGTTTTTGAGGAAATTTGCTGTTGCTGAAATGAATGTTGTGATCTGATTCTTTCTGTCTTGTTTCGATATAGTGACACTCATTTGTAGTAAATTCCTAAAACAACCAAAGATGCTGTGAAAAAAAAAAAGACACATTGCTTTTTAGATATGAACAATGTTTTAACTGAGAGGACCATGGAGCTCAAAGTTACAAAAAAAAAAAAATCCATAAAAGTTGTTTTACAAAACAATAAATCTGTGATTGTAGAATACAAAAGCTAAATCTGCTGAAAAAAACGAGGGTCTTAAATGCTTTTTCAATAATATTAGTTCGACACATAGGCCTACTGCATGCATAAAAGAAAAGTGCAGTCTCTTACAGCTGGAAGTGTGTTTAAAACCTTTAAACAAATTCCTCATTCAAATCAAAAGACCACATTTCTTACAGACCCTGTCTCCTCCGGTTGTTCCGATTTCTTCCAGTTAGCTAGCGTGCGGTTTGTTTTGATGGTGAAAGGAGAGGGAGGAGAGCCTCGCTAATTGTATGTAAAGAGTTATTTTTGTTAAGGAAGCACAAATATTCCAGAGATCATTTAAGTTTGTATTAATTGTGATTTCCTGGAGTGACTGTAGTCTCGTATCACCATGCAATGAAAGATAAAAAAAAAAATCAGCTCTATCAAATTGTGCCATGACTTCACTCTGGTGTCACCATACTTCTGTCCGTTACTTGTCATTATCTTTCAGTCTCGTAATCTCTCCTTTGTTGTTAATTTATTGTTTGTGATTGTGACTTAATTGTTTGCTTTTACTGCATGTTTTTCTTTCACTCGTAGCTCACAGGAGATGATATGACTCGTCACCCGGCTATCTCGACACTTTCCAGAATAAATGGTTCTAAGAACTGAGCCCCTTGCATGTGTGCACGTACGTGTGCACATTTACGTGTGAAGGGAAGCAATAAAACAACGGTGTCCCCATATTCCCATTGTGATGGGAAGTGCGTGAGCCAATACACCCTTTCCCCCCAGGGGCCGACGCTGCTCAGGGGCCTGTGACTCCGACCTGACCTTGACTGTCCTCTAGTATTTACTGAGCCTCTCTCGCTGGATGTGTTGCTTTCGTTGACACTCTGACAATAAGTGGATAAAGCTGTCACTGACATCCTCTCAGGAAGGGCATTCAGGTTAAAGTTCGCCACGCAGCATTCCTTATTAATGATAAAACGAATCCTTTGACCCGGCACGTTGCCTCGTGGCCCCCTGAACCTCCCATCAGTGTGAGAAAGAGGACTATTTTTTTCAGTTGCTCTCACAGGGAGGAGGAGGAGGAGGAAGAGGAGGAAGAGGAGGGAGCCAAAATGGGGAGAAGTGTGACAGAACCGAGCAGGTGATGAGAGTTTGAACAGGGAATGCAGAGGAGTGGGCAACAGAGATGACCTTGACAGTCTAATCTGTTTATAGATAAGTGTGTTGTGGTCCATGTATGGGAAAACAAGGCGCTCCGGGACATGCACGTGACCCGGGGTTAAGTGCCTCACGCACAGACCAGGGGCACACAAACAGGGACACGCAGCACACATGATGGAGCAGAGTACAGCAGGGGCAGAGGCTGGGTTTACTGAAGGGTCCCACAGTTCAGGACATTGTGTCAGAGATAGAGCTGTCTGAAAGAGGAAGTAAAACCTTTGCCACTGTACGTTCTTTCTTCAGCGTGCTCGCAGAATTCACTTGGTCAGCATGAAATAGGGAACAAAAGGAAGTCAGATTGTCACATTAGTTGTAACTAATTCACCTCAAAACATTCACAATTATGCCGAACAGCCTCTTATCCTCACTAACAGCTTCCTGTTTGACACACAAACTGTTTAACAAGGGAAGATGGTAATTACGAGGACCACTGGTGGAAAACAGGTCTCATATCTTTTACTAAGAGAAGCAACTTCTCATGGAAAATACTTCACAAGTTAAAGTCCTGCACTCATGTGTGAGCATGAAAATACACTTAAAATATCCACAGGAAAAGTAACCAGCTCATAATGAGATCCCTGGTGATCATTTCTGACTGATTATGGAGGTTATTTGTTGTAGATGGTTGAGGTAAATAAATGTCTACACCCGGATAAACTGTTGGGGAGTTTTCGTTCTACCAATGCATCATATTTTAACTTTGGATTTACAGCACAAAGCCGCAGGAAATAGAGATATTGATTTAAAGTACCTGGAATGTAACTAAGTACATTTACTCGAGCACTGTACTCAAGTAAAAATGTATGGTTGTCTTTTTACTTGAGTATTTCCATTTTATGTCACTTAATACTTCTATTCCACAAAATCTCAGAGGCAAATCTTGTACTTTCTACGCTATTACATTTGTCTGACAGCTTTAGTTACTAGTTACTCGTACCATTACAATTCTTCATGTCTTTACTATTCCGTAAAAACCATGTATCTCCAAATTTGGTGAATTTGAATTTTGAATGTTTCTGGTAAACTGAAAGATGAAATGGTGCGTTATAAAATTAAATTTCTCAAGATAAATAGATTATCTCACATCCCTTTTTTGTTTGTTAGAAAATGTCACAAAGCCAAAAACATGACTGTTTTTTCTGAGGTTGTTTAGAGAGTCATTGTTCTCAAAGGACAGGTAAGCCGCAAATACATGATGTTGTTATGTAATATGATACATTGCTGTGACCAACAAACATTATATAAAGCAAGTAAATATCTACAGCAGTAAAATGCACATTAAGGCATTAACATTAATCCAAAAACATTGTATGTAACAGTAAATGTCAGAGACAATTTTATAAGGATTGAATACTTCGTTTTACTGATAATACTCACATAATTTTACTAAAGTAAGGTTTTGAAATCAGGACTTTTACTTATTATTTTCACAGTGTGGTATTAGTACTTTTAAGTAAGTAAATGACCTGAATACTCCCTCCCCCTCTGCTCAAACACTTAATTCCTCCACTTGCGTAAATGTACTGCTACTTTCCACGAGGAATCAACTAACAATTATTGTCATTACTGATTCATTTGTTGCATATAATATATTAATAGTGAAGAAAAATTCATCACAACTTCCCAGCGTCCAATGTGATGCAAATGTCCATGGTATCTTTATTTACCATTAAAGTTTTTCTGTTGAATAACAAATTAAATGTTGGGCACATAAAAATAGTCAATAGTCAATTTCAAACACTTTTAAAAATCCCATTTTATAATTTAATCCCAAAATTACAGGTACAAAATTGTCAATTATCATTGTTTTTATGCTGTTGTGTTTGGAGAGTTTTTATCAGTGCTTCTTAATAAATAATTTAATCCTAAACGCTGACTAGAACAAAGGATCCAGTTCCCTTTAAATATCTAAAAACATGTGAATGCATACTGTGATAATGACACTGAGGGCACAGTAAACTGTGTACAATAAGAGATTCCTCATGCGAGAGGCTGATTGACACACAGTATGTACTGTACAGTATGTGTGATTCATAAATCCCCAGTAAAGCACGTCAAGCTGGTTTAAAGATGGCTCAGAGCACTCTTGGTTATGGTTTCATAAGTGATTGATGGGACAGAGACGGAACGGTGATCAATCCGCCGACCTGAAAGACAGCAGTTATGTACCTAGATTATCAACATGACTTGAGCGGTCTGTGTGTGAGATTTTTCAGATCACTCACTGCATCATGCGGCTTCATTATCACAGTGTTGACCCGAGCACGGTGTTCTTTCCAAAAGCTTTAGTCTTCCTCATCGATGGCCTTAAGTGACATCTACTGTTATAGTCAGCAGCTCTCAGCATCATCCTCGCTGCTCTTATTTCGGATTAACTGTGTCTGCCAGTTGAAAGGTTTTATACTTAGGCAGCAGTGTTCAGAGCTACGTGCTAACGTGACAGCCGTCACGATGCTATCATGCTGATGCAGGTTTGATATTTACCATGTTGTAAATAATCATCGGGTTCGTTTGGAAATGGTTAAACACACTAAACACAAAGTACCACTACCATTAGTTTGGCAGGTATTTGGTCATATAAATTGAAATTTCAACCTCATGGTGCCACCAGAGGGACGATCAAAGTTACTACAGCTCATCCTGAGAGGGACATGAATGTGTGAATAAAATTTCATGGCTGTCCTTCATAACCCAATAGCTCAAAATGTCAACCTGGAGCTGTAGAAGTATATCATCAGTAGGATTCATCCTCTGGGGAGCTTGAATGCCGACACAAAGCTTAAAGGCATCAGTTCAAAATGTTTCAGTCTGTACCGAAGTGTGGACCGACTGACGCATTCACCCATTTGTCCACTCAAGTGTAGCAAACAAAAACCAAGTGGTTATGTTTAGGTAAAGATTTCCTTTACAAAATCTGCGTCGGTTTCTCACAGTGAAACCCTGGTCTCCCAGGTGAAAGTCCTGGGTTTGATCCATCTCGCGGGTACTCGCCCAGGCGAGGCGAATTGTGACACGGTATCCTCTGGTAGACCGTTGGCCGTATCACACTCGTTTGACGAGATACCAGACAGGACAAAACTAGTCGCAAATAGAGTGAGGAGACAAGGAGGTTGTACCAAGAAAATGAAACAAAAATTGAATATGAGGGAATGAACAGACTGATAAGTAAAGTGTCTGCAGACAGCAGTTAAGCAGCATGAAATACACGGACTCTGCTTATAGTGTAAAAGTGATTTTCTTAGATGTTAGTGCAAGAAAAGAAAGACACATTACGAAATAGAATATACTGTACACACACACTAAAATAGAATACTCTAAAGAAGTAAACAAAGAGAGGTACAGAGCAGGTTTTATAAATTACAAGCAATGACTCAACCGTACAAAAATGAGTGTATGTATCTGAACAACCACATGTCAGTGGACAAATTTGATTCCATTATGATTTAATCTGTTATGACTATTTATTCAAGTACGATGATGATGAAGACTTTTTCAGGATCTTTCTCTCACCCAAACACACACACACACACACACACACACACACACACACACACACACACACACACACACACACACACACACACACACACACACACACACACACACACACACACACACACACTGATGGTTCATAGTTCTGCATCTCAACCTTGGTTACTGATGACTGATACAAAGTGGATCAACTGATCGGCTGTACATGTTTTCTGCAGCTGTACCAAAACTCAAAGCTTCCTTTGGTCACAGATGATGTGTGTGCAGTGTATCAGGCATGTGTCCTGTTGTATATATTTTTCTAAACGCCTTCTTCCTGTCTTACCGAAGCGTCGTCATATGCAGACAAGTGATCAGCTGCTTCACTTGAGAATTGGTGTGCACCCTCTGGCTTTAATTTCAATATACTATGTGATTGCATTCTGCTTGTCTGATTGAGAGGGATTCAGATGGTGCGAGATCCAGTTGTTTGTCTCAGCCACAGGGTCCGGAGTCTGAAGTGCAGGAACACAAAGTGCTAAAGAGTATAAATCAGTAACACAGGGAGCCGTTTGAAGAGGATAATCCAGGAACGCTTTGTCTGTTTAAGCTCATGACCCTCTCCTTGGTGGACGCAGCCTGTATCTCACACACGTACACACAGATGCCCTCATGCATAAACACACCGGCCGACACACACAGAGGCTGAACGGAGGCTCTTGCTTCCTGACTCCCCAGGCAGCTAATTACTGAGCCTTACACGCCAACAAAGGAAAGAGACTCTCTCCATTCAAATATATTAATCCCTCCATTTACAGGCTGCAGAGAGAATCAGCGGAAGTTTGTTTTGCCTTCTGCTCTCTCTCTGTGTGTGTGTGTGTGTGTGTGTGTGTGTGTGTGTGTGTGTGTGTGTGTGTGTGTGTGTGTGTGTGTGTGTGTGTGTGTGTGTGTGTGTGTGTGTGTGTGTGTGTGTGTGTGTGTGTGAGAGAGAAAGTCAGAGAGAGAGGGAGGAGTTAATGTTGCAGAAGTTTATGGCATGAAGCAGAGGGGAAATGGAAATACATGGATTTGTAATTTATTTACTCGTGTGTGTGTGTGTGTGTGTGTGTGTGTGTGTGTGTGTGTGTGTGTGTGTGTGTGTGTGTGTGTGTGTGTGTGTGTGTGTGTGTGTGTGTACTGAATGCAAAGTGTACTAATGAAGGCTGATGCTGGCTGATGCTGCTGCATGTAGATATAGGCTACTGCTACTATACTAGTGTATTATGAAGGAACCATAATGTACAAACATAGAAATGGGTTTGGAACCAGCAGTCTCTTTGTAGGTTGTGGGGCTAAATATAAACCACTGAAAGAGCTCCAATGGTCCTTGGTGTTCTGTAGCTTCTCCAGCTCTACTGGACAGACAAACACAACAACCTCCCACTGGTGTTCAGTGAAGGTCACAACATATGAATTATTTCATGCTCACACAACTGAGCGATGCACCAATCCAAAATGACGGATTCTTATGAAGTCAAGGTATCGGCCACAATGTGACCAATCAAGCATCTTTTTCCATGCTATTATAAAATGATGTGTTTCTACCATCTGCGGCAGTTGAGTCCGATTTTAGTGCCACAACAATCTTTGGCATCTTCTCATTGTACGGAAAAATGATCTGATCTGGGGAACTTTGTAAAGAGGTCTTTATTGATGTCAGGAGAGAAAGAGGTGCCTCCCTAATTAAATCATTCAACGGCCACTTCATGTCATTAGGTCAATGCCACAGTTTGTTGTCATTGTTTATTCATCTGCTGATTATTTTTATTAGTCAATTTCTTGTTTAGTCAATAGAATCCCAACTAGTGAAAGATTTCAGATCGTTCTCATTCTCGGATCAAATAAGGCTATTGGCGTCTAAGACAAACAAAGTACCTCATGTCGTATGCACAGTGATGAGGAGGATCGAAAACGGTAATGTGATGTACTATAATGGAGGGAAAGTCTGCGTTGGGAGAAGGTTGGAGGTGATTGGATGGCACGAATCCATCACATTCACTTGGGAGCATAGCGTTCAAGGCAAAAGTCAGTGTGGATTTGTTTTAAGTAACCTAAACCGTGATCTTTTCCGAACCCTAACCACATCATTTCCGTTGCCTAAGCTAAAGCATTCGACACATTATGAGACACAAATAGCTTTGGATGTGGATGTGAGGCACAAATTGTCAAGCACTTTGTAGACCGCTAAGACATAAAGGTGTTATATAAATGTAGAACATTTACCAATTCAATATTCTGTTGATTCGCAAAGCTTTTCGGCTCCAGTGTTTGACGTGGTAAATTGAAGGAAACAAACAGGTAATCTCATCATATCATATGTTGAACACAGAGAAACTTTATTTTTGTGCATTAAACCAGAACATGCCTATGTACAGTAAAAAAAAAAAAAAAACAGTCTAAATATATAAGTAAAAATGAGTCAATAGTGAATTTGTACCACTTGTGAAAACAGCATCCTGGCTCATCAAATGACAAACTGTGATCACCAGAGCGGCGGTCTTCAAGTCAAACTTTGACAGAGACACCTGTTCCCTTATTTAGGACATTTCTATTTTGGGTTTCAGAGGGAATATTCTGTCTGACTGAGAACAACACTTGACCTGCTTTGATACCTCCTTGGGCCTAAGGGAATAAAACAGACCTTGGTGGCTAGAAATACATATATTTTTGTTGTGTCAGTGCTGACAGTTTTATATGCAAATAATATGTGTTTGTTTTTGCCAGAGAAAGAATTAAAACTATGAAAAAAAAAGAAAGGGGGGGTTCTTTGGAGACTTGAGGAACAGTTTTCAGTGATGTGATGAGTGCTGACCCTGCCGCTTTTTCGTCAGCAGTCGAATTACAGCCATCATTGGGACGTCTGCATGTCCTCCGGTCTGACTAAACTATCAGCTGCCAGGTGGAAACATCATAATTCTGCCCCGAGCATGTGATAAAAAGAGAAGTGTCAACACATTAATGACAGGCACGACTGCCTCACAATATTCGTGCTCCCAGTGGAGAATGGTGCCTTTGTGAGTGACGGGGGGGGGGGGCACTTTAGAGAACTCAAGTTGTTTAGGAATTTTAAAAAGCCACACTCGATTTCAAATTCTTCATTCAGTCATTATTTCAAGCGACCTCTCCTGAATTATTCCTACAACCTCACAAGCCTGCGTATACGCTGACAGAATCCCATTATGTTCATTTGATGTGGAGCTCCCTTCGCTTGCTCTCTCATCAGATTTGAATCCTATTTATTCCCGACGTTGTATCCCTTTGTCCCTGTTTGACATTTGGAGTGAGTGAATTGGCTTTTATTTTTGGTGCCACCTACTGAAACGAAGTCGTAGTACAACAGAGCAGCAGCAGGGCTGTAGTGCTGCACAACAGCACTGTAGGTAGGTTAGTGGGATAAAAAGCCATTCACGCAACCTCCTCCACTCCCACTGAAAAAAGGAGAGAAGCTGCACCTGAGAGGAAGTGGGACAAGTGTGAGAAGAGAAGAGAGGAGGCATGTGTACGCCTCCAGTTGGCGTCAGACAGTGTGACTACCACAAAGAGATCTGTTTTGACTAGATTCCACAACCCTTAGTCCTTCAGACCTGTGACATTTAATCTCACTAAGACCTCATTTACTCTGTTCACTGGGTAACAACATTCCTCAGATTAACAACAAGCCTGCTCCGCCAGCTCTTAGCTGAGCAGAGCGGTGTGTACCCATCCACGCTCACAAACTGCACTCCTATGTGATAAATAAGAAGCAAATGTTCCCCTCTATTCTGATCTATTCTCCTCTTCTCTTAAGTTGAAGTGAAGACACACTGGATTCAGCCATCCTGCAGGGAAAACGTCCAGGTATTGTGTGCAGCTAAGCTCATTCAATGGAGCAGGTTTCATTAAATTAATATTTGCTATGCAAATCTGAGGGAACTACGAGTACCTTGTTTACGGCAGTGTGTGATGTTTACACTGCTCTACAACACGGTGACTTTGTTTAGTCTGAACAGAAAAGAAAATCTGGTGAAAGGATCATAAAATAGTTTCATATTATCCTGCCGTATGATGGTGTGAAGTGCTGATTGATCTCAAATAGTCGATTGTTATGTGCTACTTGGTGCAGTAAGTTGTTAATGTGTGTGTTTGCTTCACCTGTGGTTTTAATAAATGCGGCATTTGCACATTGCTGACGTTTAATGCTAAAATGCTACGTATCTTTTTAACAAATTACATTGTCCTCAAAAAATACCTGTCCCCTAAGTATATGTATCACCATTAGCACCTCAGAAACCATCTATGATAAAAGCTAATCACATATTTGCTGTACAGAGACGCTAAAGATTTGCTTTCTGTGATTTAGAAGTTGCAACTGAGTTGCTTAGAAGATCTTTAATAAACTAATTTAAGGGATACACATGAAAGTACTTACTTAGGCTGCATAATGTGGTTGTGTTGAAAAAAATACTATTGACCACTATGGGTATCAGTCGGGCTTGAACCAAGATGAATCCTGTACTTCAACACTAACTTAGTCATGAGTTTGTCTTCTGCAGCGACAGACAAAATGTGAGCCTGACATGAGTTTAAAAAAAAAAAAAGATAGATTTCTCAATTAATAGCAGAAACCCTTCATTTCCGCTCTGCCATCTCAAGGCTGGTGTAGTTAAGGGCAGGAATAATAATGAGCCAATGGGCACCTGTCAGTGAATGGGCATGTACATATGTAATACTTGATTTTTGTGTTAAGGGTAGCCTCAACATCATCTTCAAAACCATTGTGATGGTAGGCTGAACGTGTAATAAGGAGCCCGGGACCTCTTTCACTCCCACTCCGCATCCTGACTGCCTGTTCTCGCACTGTGTGACTTTGGTAAGTGGTTCGGACCCCCTGTGAAAAGTGCACTATTCACCAGCAGCAGCTTGTTGAACTCCTCGTGGTTGTAGATGGGTAACTGTAGTAGACCGGGGATGGTCTTGGGCTTCTTCTTGTTATCACGGGCAGCATTTCCACCCAGCTCCAGGACTTCAGATGTCAGATACTGAAATACGGTCTGGCTCTCCTTCCGACCAACTCCGCACAGTTCCCCTAGTCAGCACCCCTTTGGACACAACTGACTGGGAACTGAAACACAGCACAGGGAGGAGCAGGTCTTGGCCTTCTCTCTGGCTTTTTCCAGCATGCCCATATCATTGTCTTTGTTTCTTTCTTACTTTTAGAAAAGGACTTCAATAGCGTCCATAACCTCATCTAGAATAGGTGTGGCCACAGTGAGTGGACCTGAGCGATGTCTCATGGGTTTACCCCCTCGTGCAAGCACCAGTCCTGTAATTACCATATGTGGCCACAGAGCGCGCTGCTGCGGCTGCTCAGCAAATGTTATATATTTAAATCAACTCAAATTGAACAAATTACAATCAGTCTCAGATTGCATTTTCTCAAATATGAGGATTTTTTTAAAATTTTTAAATTTTTTTTGGCCACATATGATAGTACACATTGTAACTTTGGATGATAAATCATATTGTGTATTTTTTTCCACTATTTTATAAATTAAATAATAAATAGATCAAATGATTAAATAAATGTTGCAGCACTAAAAACCTCGGGGCTCCTGTGTTTATATTATTTTGTCCAAACTTAAATAACAGCAGTAATAGACCGTGGTGAGTATGAGTATTATATTAGCTATGTTATATTATAGCCTATTAGTATAATATAGTAGTGGATTTAACATGTAATTCTCCATGTTTCAACTGATATTACTCCATTTTTATTTTTTATTTATTTTTAAATGTTATTTTCAGGTGTTGCAAGTGAGTTCACCTTCCTCCCCTCCCTGACAAAGAGCAGCGCCGCCTCAGACGGTCCAGATCCGGACCCCGGCGCTGGAGCTTTTCGGCGGCTGCGCGCTCCGTGTTTCCCCGCAGACCGAGAACCCCCAGCTGAAGTGACTGGCAGGACTTGTTTACTGGTGGAGAGACTCGCAGAAAGAGAGACGGAAAGAGGGGAACCTGAAGGGAGAGCGACCGCTAAACGGAACGGGAATCCAAGTTTTTTTTTTTTTTTTTTTAACAACTTGACCCGTCTTTTTTTTTTTTTTGGTGTTAAAGTCTTTTTTCTTGTTTGTTTACCTCGTCCTTTTGGGACTATCGGAGACGGGATACTCACTTTACGCGCGCGCGCGCGTGTGTGTGTGTGTGTATGTGTATGTGTGTGTGTTTTTTTTTTTTTTTTTTAATTTTTAACTCCACCGACACTGAAACCTCGTTTGTTTTGGATTAGCTCGCTAACGTTAGCTGTGTTTTTTTTTTTTTCCCCTCCTCCTCCCCAGCAGCTAATCTGAGAGAAGAGACGAGCGGCGTGGTGGGAGAGTTTCCTCACTTCGCAGCAACGTGCAGGTGAAATACGGACATTTTTTTTTTTTTCTTCCCCCCGTCGTTTCCCCCTCCTCGCGGGTGAATGGGGAAAGGAGTAGCGTTTGCCTCCCAAGTTTTCCTGATTTCTTTCTCTGCGTTTTTTTTTTCTCTCCCCCTTTTATGAGTGTTCATTCGTGCGCGGCGCGGTGGTCAGCAGCGGGGGTGAAGGAGTTCAGAGGAAGGTCGTTGTGGGGAAAGCTGCTTGGGTTTTTTTTTTTTTTTTTTCCTGCACGTAGCGGCTCCGAGGAGCTTCCTTCCTGGGATGTGCTCGTGAGAAGATACGAGGAAAACAGGGGGTGGTGGTGGTGGTGGTGGTGGTGGTGGGGGATATAAAGACTTTCTGAGGACGGAGCTGCCAACTCCTGCCGTGTCTCCCAACTTCAGCCCGTGTCTGCAGGAGGACTCGCCGTGTTTGTAAACGCGGTGCAGAAGAAACAGTTTGTTTTCGAAGTGGCTCTTTCTTCACTGACTGCAGCGGTGCGCTACAGAGAAATGAGCCCGGGGCCAGCGCACCTTCTTCGGGGACCTCCCAAATAGCTTCCTGCGTGCGTTACCATTATTATTATTATTATTATTGTTATTATTATTTTCCTCTTAATTCAGCGAAGCACCAAAACCAAACAGATGAACGTGGACTGTCGCCTTCATTTATGGAAAAATGAAGATTTTTACTCGCACATGTGTTGCCAGAACCCAAGATCACGTTATTTAATGGCCTGCATCTTCCCCACACACATCACAAACTTATCTGGGGGGAGATAATCATCCGCTTCTTACCCCCCGCCCCCTCCAGCCCCCGGTTTACAGGGGGGGCAACCTTCAATCAGTTATTGGACCTTAAGTTGTTTACTCTCGAATTAACATTTCATTTTGGAGAACCTTCAAGAGGAGAGCACAACTTATCCTGCCGTCAAAATGAGGCGGCTGACGCTGAAGATGCGAGCACAAATGGTGTTTTTTATCATCTGCACCTGCATTATATGCCAGTGTGGACTAATCAACGGAGAAAGTAAGTATTGCTTTTTGAATCAACGCATGTTTGTCAACCAAGTTACTTTTTTTAAAAATTTATAACTGCTCTAAATGCCACCTAACATACTGCATATACTGATTCACGTTTATCGTGATGTCAAATTTGCGTTACAGCCTTATAAATCGCCTAAAGTATAAATATTTCTCGTGAATATGTTTCCGACTTCAACGGGGTAACAAATAAGACACATTTTAGGTCGCTTGAAGTCCCGAATAATATTATGGGGAAAGAGGAAGAAGCAGGATTATGTTATTGTTTTTATTTTTATTTTTGGCGCATGCTCAGACTCTTGCGCGGCTCCAATTAAGGGGCTTGTAATTTCCGTTGTTGCGTATGCGTGGCCGCGCGCTAATAATTGATATTCCTCCGTAAAGTTATTGAGGAATATGCCCGCCCTCTCGCGCTGCCTCTTAAAGGTACATCTTTTTGTGAGCGGCCTGTGCTGGATGCGTCAGCCCCAGGGCCAGATTAGTCGCTGTAACTGGACGAGGGTGGTCTGCTGCAGCGAGTCTAAACTGGGAGCAGCAGGATCGGCCCTGTGAGCGGAGCTAGGCCTCTCATGGCGACAGACTCGCACCAACAACAACAACAACAACAACACACACACACATGCGCGCGGCGCTGCTGCTGCAGCAGCCTGAATGTAAACAAATTAGCCGCCGACGCTAAGACGTCTCTTCGTGTGGTGGATTAGCCTACATTGCGCTTTTGGCTCCAGATCGGAGCGAGGTGCGGGCGTCTTCCTCACCGGAGGATGCGTGTTGTTCTGTCCCCGTTTGTGTTTTTAATCAATCAATTAGAGGCTTGATTGTAACAATATAACGGCGCGTTATCTTTTAAAGTCCCGTGATGCGTTTGCTAGAAGACACTGAGAGGGCTGGAGGTAACGATCCCGCTCTAAACGGCCTCCTAATGACCTCGTCTTAATAATGATATCAGTGGACCAGGGAGTTGTGTTTATCAGATGGTGCGTTTACTGCAGGCTGCTGTTGGGATATTGTTCAGGATGGCCTGCTTTCAATCGGCGGAATAATGTCAACGAACAGTCAGACACATCTCTATGGGCTGATATACGAAATTTCAGATTGACCACCTATGTCATAGGCAGCAAAATTGACTTAATTTTGTATTAAATGTTTTACCCTATTATAATTCAATTTTCAACTTGATACAGGGATGCTTGATATTGGATTTTCCAACGGTTTTGCCCCCAATGCAGCTACTGATATATGCACATATTCTCTTTATTCATTTGTGTTGTTAAAGGAATGTAACGTTGCTCCTCCTCACACTGACACACTCATTGCAAATAGCACATTTGCTATCCATATGGGACACTTTGACTCTGCTGTTTCTGTTTGTCTGCCCCCCTTCCCCACTCCTCCATGTGATTGCCGTTCACACTCACATAAGTCAAAAGCACCCATATTACTTTAGGTAGATAATACCGTGTTGTGTTGTCTCAGTTTAAATGGACGAATGTCTCTATGTAAAACAAATTCATTGTACAAACAGAATGACGGGAACTCTGTTTTTTTTAGCGGTCTAACCTTTGGTCCACACTTCTCCCTGTAAGACTTATGTTCAGTGTTTTAGATGGTGTGTTGCACAAGCTTATAACGTCTTTCTGTACATGAACAGGTACACCAGTTTAAAATGTGGGAACAAATCACCTTAAAGAAACCATTCATAAAGTGGCGCTTGCTGTTTCTTGTCTTGAATTTAGTAATGACGGTAATTGGTTGTATTACTTAAAAATGTCTCCCAGTGGCCAGGTTCAAAGGAAATAATCTGACTACTCTACACAGGTCATGTATGCAGACAGAACAGAGGCCCCTGAAAGGGAGTCTTATGAGACTGGGCTGCTGGGACCCCTCCTTCCTTTCCTTTTTTCTGTCTCTCAGGGAGTGGGGTACATGTCATTGGCTGCTTCTGGTTCCTCAGTACTCTGGGAAGTGACCATATTTGGAACTTTTGAGATGTTTACGCCAAAGGGGGGGTGGGGTGTAACAACCAAAATACTTGGACTGTTTCATTCTGAATCCACATGCTGCCTGACGTCTCAGCCTCAGCCATGGGAAACGGAGAGGGAGTATTGATATAAAACTGCCGTGGCTGTGATCCGCTGACTGCACTCCACAAAATATAATGACTTTAATTGGACTGTTTGTTATCAGCAAAATGTTTTCTGAAGTAACCGCTGAGCTGTCTCCTGGTCGAACTCGTGAAAAACAGGTTGTGCAACTTGGGAGCCTTTCTCCTTTCAGTCTTGTAAGCGCAGCTTGGTTGGTAGCGTGCATGTGTGTATGCATGCGTTATTACGTATGCTTTCTGCAGTATATATGCTCCTTTAAGCAGCGCTGTCACACAGATCGCCTCATGAATCTCCCTCTCTGACCATCTGAATCCAACGTCCACAGCATTTGTTCAGGAGGAGCAGTCGAATAGTCACTCTGCCTGCTCTGCTGATGGAGAAACATGTGGAGTTATAAAATCAAGGCGAGAAGAGTTGCCCTCCATTTGTGTGAGTTTGTCTGTATCCCATTTGGATACTCAGGCACTCTTCACTGAAGTGCACATTGGCATTTTCTGACAATGCTGTGCATGTTGTGGAATGTCTTTGAAGTGGCCCACCATGTAGGTGCCTGTGTGTGTGTGTGTGTGTGTGTGCGTGCCTGCCTGTGTGTGTGTGTGTGTGTGTGTGTGTGTGTGTGTGTGTGTGTGTGTGTGTGTGTGTGTGTGTGTGTGTGTGTGTGTGTGTGTGTGTGTGTGTGTGTGTGTATATATATATATCGGTATGCTCCCCAGTAACTCTGTGCTGTCTGCAGGATCTCAACTCTCAGCTCCTGACCTGCCCACTTCCGGGCAATGTATGTTTTCTATATATCTATGTGTGTGTGTGTGTTTCGGTGAGAGACTGTGTGTGTCTAGAGGAGGTGGCCATGCATGAGAACAGTGTGTACTCGATCGGCAGGCTCACGAGTGGGCTGCCTGTTAGCACTAGCCCCTGAGCCCTGAGTGGCCCCTTGACCCACCACACATCCAATTCATCAAACAGACAAATTGCATTAGGAGGTGGTCCTGATACATGAAAACAATGAATGAGGTGGAGGTGAAGAATGACACCGTGTAAAGCGGAGTGAGCATCCTCTGCTGAACCATTACTTCATTTCAAGACACGTCGAAGGGAATTATATTCTGTCTGTGTGATGGTTGGCAAACAACAGAGCTGCAATGATTCATGATGGACAGAAAATTAATCGCCAACTATTTTGATAATCGTTTTGAGTCGTTTTTTTAACAAAAAAAAAATGTATTCCAGCTTTTAAATGTGAATATTTTATGTTTCCTTCAGTCCTTCCTGATATAAACACAATATATTTTGGTTGTGGACTGTTTGTTAGGACAAAAAAATACATTTTAGGCTCAACATTTCTCACCAGTTCCTGATATTTTACAGAACCAACAGCTAATTAGTTATTGGAAAATATAATCAACAGATAAATCTTTAATGAAAATAATTATTTGCAGCCATAGTGAACAGAAAAGAAGTAATCAGTCATTTTCGAAAAGATTATTTTATCTATTTATTTGAAAAATCAGATAACAGACTGAAAACAGAGGCACTGTTTGCAAATTAACATTTTTAAAATGTCTGTATTCTGATATGACTATTGTTTTCACACTCAATTGATTGTTTGTGCCAAAATTCAGGAAAATTAGAAAATGCCCATCTTTGTTTCCCAAAGACTAAGGTGATGTCTTCAAACAGTTTTGTCAGATCGACTATAAAATCACAAAGATAATAATTTTACTCTAAAGGAAAGAACATCCTCACATCTGAAAAACTCTCACAAAGGTGTAAAATATAATGAAATCTGTATAATATTGGTTTGACTGTTAATAACCGTTGCAGTGTTTGAAACATTCAGAATGGGTTCTGGATGATTTTCTACTGTAGCGTCGTTGTTCTTCTCTGTTTGCTTCATTATTCGTTTTTAAAAAAAAAAAATTATCTGCTCTTCTCGTGCTTTGCCTTCAGCACACTCTGTACTGTATTTTTAATCGGCTACACGCAGAATCATCTTTAACAATGCAGCCCTACAGCTGATTGCAAATTGCCATTGTATATTTGGGTAGTCCGTGTTCACACAGGCATCAGACAATGGGGGTCATGAACTGAGGCTCCAGCAGCTGTGTATTGCATTGTGTGTGTTGGCCAGGAAGGCAATATGTACTGCAAGAGGAAATTAACTGTTGGGGTGCCTTCCCTAAGTGCTTCCTCCACTGCTCTTATCTTTCCAAGTATCCCATTCAACCTCTCCTTGCCAAATGTTTTTTTTTTTTTTTTTCGTCTTGTTTGCGCTTGTGTGTATGTGCGTCTGTTCCAGGCAGTCTTTTTCAACAGCAGTAAAGTCGTGGATAAAAAAAAAAACACAACCTGACCCGTTGACTCGGGTCGGCCCGTTGACTCGGGTCGGCCGACAAGCAAATTACTACATTTCTGTAGCGTGTTTGCTTGTCTGTTTCGCTTTGTCTGCTTTCAACAAACACTTCAGTGCTATGTTAACATTTTATAATAATGTGAAAAGGCTGAGGATTTTTAATTTCCACCTATTCAATGGCAAAGATGATAATTATTAATGTTTTCAACTAACAGATATAAACCCAGTTAAAGGGGCAGGAGGGAAGTTCTCCCTCAGAAGGGTTTTGACACCAGCATGCTTACTAACTCACACACATTGTTAGACTCTCTTGAAGATTTGAAGTCTAGTTTTGAGGCATAACATGTCAGTTAGGGGGTTACTGATAACTTTAAACCGGTTATTTCCCACATTTCCTCTTACTTGATTTTATTTTTTTTTTTTTTTTTTTAAGTCTATAAACAAGTTTATACCAGTGACGAGCATCTGTTTTGTTGAAGGTTAAACTGTGCAAATAACTTAGTTATTACTGGTAGAAGTATTCAGATGCTTTACCAAAGGAAAAATTTCATTATAACAGAGTCAGAAATACTCCATTACAAGTACAAATCCTGCATAAATAATCCTACTTAAGTAATGGCAACAAAATATATTTAAAATATTAAAGTAAAAGTCTTGGTTTGGTCCCTCTGGTTGGTATATTATTATATGTGACATCAAATTTGTGTGTGAGCAGCATGTTACTGTTGTAACTGCTGCTGGTGGAGCGAGTTTGAACTACTTTGTATCCCAACTGGGACAGCAGATAAGTGTGAGGGGTCGTCAGATGATTACCTGGAGAGGAAAGTGCTGATCCACAAATCTGTTTTCAGTTTGTGGAGTTTTTATCTAAACTAGATTTTTGGTAAGATATCGGATCTTTTCAAGATTTATTAAAATGAAACCATGTGAGAAGTTTAGAGGAAAAAAAAAATTCACTCTTGGGTGGAGCTGTTAATAACTTATAGACATCTGAAATGTGACCCCAACTACACTGCTGTTTGTAATATAGCAGCAGACAAACAGGTTGGAAATTACATTTAGTGGAGTAGAAAGTACAATATTTTCCTCTGAGTGGAAGAATGAAATAGTATCAACTGAAAATACTAAAATAAAACTATTTTTTAAAATTGTACTTGAATATAGTACTTGAGTTAAGGTACTCATTGATTGTGAATGTATATTAAACTTAAAGATAATTTATGCACATTAGTGTCAACTTTAAACAAAGAATATGAAGCCACTTAAAAGATGCAACAAACTCCATACGACAGAAACTTTACATTGTGTACTCTGACCTCAGCTCTAGTTTTCCTATCAGACATCTGGAAGATGAAGAGGAAGCACTCACAATTATAAAACACAAATGATTTGTCTCTCGATTGACAAGCCGTCCTGAGACCGCTGTGAGCAGATGAGTTCCTCCTGTGCAACACAATGTGATTTCAGTCTGAAATATATGCGTCAGTTTAGTGAACAGTTAGAGCTGTTGTTTTTAAACACAGGGCTGAGCTGATGCCCTCCTCTCCAGCTCCCATTCCTAGATAGAGCACTGTGACTGTTTATGTAAACCTCTGCTCACTGCACAGAAATGTGGTCCAGTTGGGAGGGGAAGGATGGGGTGCGGGAAACACACACACACACACACACACACACACACACACACACACACACACACACACACACACACACACACACACACACACACACACACAGACTAACACACAGACAGGGCCGTTACGCCATGCTGCAACAATCTGATTTGATAGTCCTTGTTGCTGTTTGAATCTGCCCTATTTTAACCGTTGGTGACTTCACACTGTAAAATCCACGTTGAGCCGGCCCTGTAATGCCGGGATCAACACGGGGATCTTTTGGGGGTATTTTGCAGGCCGGACCAGAAACGGTCTGAGGTCACGGCTGTTGTCATTTCCCAGCAAAAAAAAAAATGCAGCTTTCTGCAAAGATGCTGTCCAAAACTGATCAAGTTAAAATGTCCATCTTGGTCTTGTGAAAAATTTTACTTTTCCAAAATATCTACACATACTCTATGTAGTTATGCAATCCAGGATGAAAACATATACACATCTAGAATGTCTCTGTACTGTTGCTGCTGGAAAGCTGTGCCAGAGGACTGAGCAACTCTACAGGGCGTGTGGTAGATGAATCTAGAGTCTTTGTAAGTCATTGGTGAAGACGGTGCTTTGAAAACACCGCTTGAGTTTTTTTTAACAGATCTTTAGAATACATTATATAGGATGAAGTAATAAAATATACTCTACGCTGATGTAGATAATAAAGTTCAAATGAAATGTGTCAGCTGTGCCATGAAGACTTGGTGATTTATATTTAATTTCATAACTCTCTTGTAGTAATTACACGGTTTGAACACTAATTACCATTAAAATTATGATTATTCTGCCTTTCAGCCAAATATATGCTGTTAATTAATTGAATTTCATAAAAATAGACCTTTCTTTCTATTTTCTTTCAACACGGGCTTCACCAGTGTTGCGAAAACTCAGGGGATGTCTGCATTTTTTTGCATAGCACTGTATGAGCGCAACGATAGATGCTCTCTTTGTATCTATATCATGTGTCTGAGTGTGTGAGGGCACTGGGTGCACGGGTGCATGTGTGTTTGTTGGGCTCAAGAGGCTGTCTTAACTGAACCTGCTGGGTGAAATTTATTTTGAGGATTGTCATATGACTGAGAGGTGGACCTTTGACACACTGCCCAGTGAGCCCGTTAGCAGTTAATTACAACCACACACACACACACACACACACACACACACACACGCGCGCATGCATGCACACATACACGGGGACAATATTGATCACTGAACTGAAGAATGGACCGATTCAAGCTGTAAAATAAGGGAATATTGGCTACAGATGATGAATACGTCATGTAGAAATCAATCAGGGACATTAGCTGATTGAACAGTAAATAATTCACACATTATGTTTTTATAATTTCAAGCAACTGTCACACAGTTTCAGCCACGCTTTTTTATTAACAGCTTGTAGGTTTGTTAAATCTGGTCAAATTAGAGAAATTAATAAATGTACTAATCAGCAGGCATTTCTACATAAAGCAATTCAATGAATGAGCCTAGCTTCACATAGCAATGCATAATGGGCACCTGGAAAATTTAGTTTGAAAGTCAGGAAAAATGCATGAAACACAGGGAGAGAAATGACCCTGTATAAAAATGTAGCATATATAGTTTAATGTATTACATATTTTTTTATGCAGCTAAATGTGACAGGTGAAATATGAATGCACCATAGCAAATCCCCCCCCCCCCTCCCACACACACACACACACACGCCGGCCCCCCCTCCTGTGGCCGTGCCTTGCCACTCGTGGCTGTATTTCTTACCCTGAAGCTCCGTCTCTACTCTCTTTCGCCCTCCCACCTTCATTGGCTTCTACGTTCAGCGGTAAGAGGGTTCACTGTCATCTACTGATTTGTTTTTCTTTTACACTGCAGATGCGCACAGCCTGCGGACCTGCCTTCCACTAACACACACACACACACACACACACACACACACACACACACACACACACACACACACACGCACAAACACACATACCCACCTGCTAATCCCGCTCTATGGTGTGGGAAAGCCTCCTCTTTCAAACCTCTTAAAGGTGTGAACACCATCCATCTGACACCTCTCTCCCTCCACGTTTTTGTTTTCTCTCTTCTCATTAAGCCTGCTTGCTCCAGCTGGGCCTAAATGATGCTCAACATGTACACCTGCACATCGTGAACAACAGCACCCAGTCACATGGCCCTCTCTGATTATGTTGTATTTGCTGCGCTGTGTGTCTGTATGTGTTTGTGCATCTTTTTATGAGCACTCATGCTTGTACATGTAATGCGTTCAGCGACTGTGTGTGTTTGTGGGGTGTGTGTGTGTGTGTGTGTGTGTGTGTGTGTGTGTGTGTGTGTGTGTGTGTGTGTGTGTGTGTGTGGGGGGGGGGTCTGTTTTTGTCCTGATGAACTAGAATGAGATAGGTTACTATGGTGACAGCACTGGCTGTGCTGGCAGTTGGCTTCAGCGCTCCCCCACCTCCCCTGTCTAAAGACACTTCTAGCCTCACTGCACTTAATGCATTTCTCTATTTTAGTGTGTGATGAATAATCAGTTTTGTCTTAAAGACTGCCTCCTGTGAGAATCCACTTCTTAACCTTGTCCACGTGGTGTTTTTTTTTTATTTTTTTAATATGCTACACGACACAATGAGCAAAATAAGCAGTAAACACCACCGATTCAGACAGCCAGGGTTTCATACATCACACACCTAACGAACCAACCATGTCAACTTGCATGGTAGAGCTTTTTATATCATCAAACTGTCAGTTGGAGCTGCAGGTGAATGGCGAAGGGGTGAGTGGAAGCAGGAACTACTAACATATAGATCCACATGTACTGAATCAAGGCTATGGTTTTATGTAAGCCACTTTAAGGCATTAGGGTGTTTTTTATTTTTAGAAAATAAAATGGATAAATAAAATGTATTTTAATGTTTATAAAATAAATATATAATTTTGATGGACAGATGAGTATGTAGGGGTTTAATCAATGCCCGGAGGCGATCTTTAATGTTGTCTATTGAGCTGCTGTTGATTGATTTTATTGAATGTTGCTACTTGCAGTACAAATGTGTCTTGATTGTCCCTTGTTTGACCCCAGATAGGTGTCCTCTATTAACAAACCCTAATCTGTCGTGATTGTTTTCCTGTGTAATAAAAATCAGCCTTAACACCTGTAATCAAGTCAAGACCTCTCGCCAATCAGCCTGTAGTTAGTGGGAGTAACCCACCAACAGTCTGTCAATAACTGGTGAGAGGCAGAGTCCAGCTCCACTGTACTGCTCGAATCTCTCTACACTAACTGCAGTAACTGAAGTGATTTTATTGATTCACATACTTGTGACCTGTGGTTTACTCATCAATTTTGCATGGTCAGTGCTTACTAATCACAGACACCCACGGTTGTCCTGCTCGAGACTGCAGCCTTCCTCATATCCTCCAACAACTTATAGCGCACACACACACACACACACACACACACACACACACACACACACACACTCATCACTGCATCCTCACCAGCAGATAGAAGGAGATGGAAACCACCTGCCCCACCTACAGAAGGGGTACAAAGCTCCCTCCTTCTCAGACCTACTGTAGTTTCAGTCCACCTCTGCACCACTTCACTCACTGCAGCCATAAAACCAGAGTGAGAGTCTGGCCATGCCTCACAAAACCACTAGCCAGGCAGTAAATGTAATCTTTTCATTACAGAACACATGCTTGTATTATTTTATTAGGGCTTTTTTTTTTTTAAATTAACTGTTAACTGGTATGTTTCTGCATTTCAGCTGTGAAGACAAATTTGATCTGCTGACCAGCAACCTTTCGTTAATCCTTGGCAGTCACACATGTAATAATAAAGCCACTAAGCCCAGTACACACCAGTGGCTGAGGGCAGCTTTTGTCAAACATGGAAAAAAAAGTTAGAGCTAATAACTTGAGCTCACTCAGATTTGCACCAGATCAATCAACCAGCTATGAGGAGTGTATAGATGATTACATGACTCATTGCTGCTCACAATTGCATGATACTTAAAACTATATGCATTTTAGATATAAAATGATTCATAACTCTGCATCTGTATTTCCAGTTTTGAAAATCATTAGCAATAACCAACATGCAGGGCTGTTAAAATCATTCTTAGACAAGAAAATGAGAAACTCTCTGAACTACAAGGCATGTGAAATCAATTTCAGGTTAGAACAACACTGAACAAAACAATCAGCATGATTGTACAAAATTCTGCATTTGATTTAACACTGACTAACTATCATATTGTTGGTCACTAAAATAGTTCTAAAATAGGAACAATATTTAATATACTGAGAAAGTTTTATGAATAAATGTACTGGTGTGATATCCATCCATCTGCTGTGTGTGTGTGTGTGTGTGTGTGTGTGTGTGTGTGTGTGTGTGTGAGAGAGAGAGAGAGAGAGAGAGAGAGAGAGAGAGAAATAACAACAACAACATAGGGAGGGGTATTTGTCCATAGTCAAAACCCCAGGTCTGAGTGTTTATTGATCATGTTTGCAGTACACTGCTGCTTCATGTGCAGTCATATCAGATCAATAAGAAACTGGTGTTCAAAGGCGGAGGGTGGTGAAAACACATTTCTGCAGATTTATGGCACGATTGTGGTTTGGTGAATGGAAGGAGGCTCCAGGTCCAGGCCTGAGCAATGGAAAAGGTGGAGGGAGGGAGAGATATGGAAAGAAGGAAGCAGGGCGGCTGTGTGTGTGTGTGTGTGTGTGTGTGTGTGTGTGTGTGTGTGTGTGTGTGTGTGTGTGTGTGTGTGTGTGTGTGTGTGTGTGTGTGTGTGTGTGTGTGTCCTGCAGCAGCCAGTGAGGGCTGGTGGTCTAACAGTGCAGACAAACGGGCCATTAAACTGACCTGGCCCCTCTGCTCTCCATCCCTCCAGCCTCCGCTTCTCCTTCTTTTCCATCTTAGTTTGTCAACTCCCCAAACATCAAATCCCTCTGTCTGTCTCGCTGTTTGCTCAAACTCTGCCTTCGTTTTCCTTTTCTTTCCTTCTTGCTTTCACATCTCCCCGGCTTGTTAATTTGTCTCCTCACTCCTCTCTATAGTCTGAGGCTCACATGCAGACACATTCATACGTACACAAACAAACAATCCGAGTTCAATTTCAAGGCAGTTAGATTCAAATGATTTCCTCCTTTCTGGGTGTTTTCTGTACTTGCATCAAGTGTTGGATTCAGGTGCTTGCTCGGAGTTGGCGGCCATGCAGCAATCCGGTCAAATCGATAGGATTTGCCATGCTCGGGATGAGCTCACTCATCCATTCCCCACACAGGGAATACCTCTAAACCGCAAAACTGTTAGAGCCGGATAGTAAAACTACAACATTTAGAAAAAGGCATGTTACCATGTGGAGACACAGCAAGGGCAGCAGTTTAACCACAATGACTGTACTTTTCTTTTCTTGCCCGAGTACGTCTAAACCTTCATTCTTTCTTAATGCCGAGTGGATAAATCACAAACTTCAGTCCTACAGGAAGCCGGTTAAGATCCGAAATGTAGCGCCACAGCCACTTTTCAACCATAGAGGCGGGCAGATCTGGAAGAAGAAAGCTAGCCATACGGGATGGAAGGAGCAGATTTGGCAGAGCCATCAGGCAGGCGTAGCTCCTCCAGCCTCATGTGTAGCTCTGGTTATGTGGGTCGCAGCGTTGGTGGGGCCGGGCCCTGCAGCTGCTGCCGTGTGGCTGCAAGTCAAGCAGGGTAACCGAGCCCTGGCTGCCTCCCTCTTGGGTCGAGGCTCACCACACCAAGACGCTGCGCTGTGCTCCGCTCGCTAACGTGGGAAGATGAAAAGGAACATCAGATGTTTTTTGTATTACTCACTCTCTCTCTCTCTCTGTGTGTGTGTGTGTGTGTGTGTGTGTGTGTGTGTGTGTGTGTGTGTGTGTGTGTGTCTGTGTCTGTCTGTCTGTGTCTGTGTCTGTCTGTCTGTCTTGTACTGTATCTTCAGCAGAGTCCAGCCTGCAGTTGATTACCTGCTCCTGTTTCACGGTCCTCTGTCTGTCTACTCCAAAATGCTTGACTATGTCAGGAATGCCCTCCTCCCTCCCCTCCCCCCTCCAAACATGCTTTTTTATTTGTTTGGAGCACCACCTGGTTTTTGCTATTTTTGTGAGGCGTGGCCAGAATATTTTGGATTTTTGTTTTCCGGCTTGTGTATTACCAGCTGTCCAATTATTTTCTAGACACGCTGGTTGCAATTGTGTCATGGAAATAAAGGGAAAAGACTGAATGGATAAGTGCATTACAGTCATAACAGGTATTATGTTATTATGCAGATACAGCTGGCATCAGTGGCCCTGTGTTTTAAATTCCTTGACAGTATTTCCTTCTCAACAGTCTGAATGGCACTAGGAGAAGGAGAAACGGAGAAAAGGCTGGGAATCAAGTGTGAAGTTAAAAGGCACTAGTTTATTCTGTTTGGGAATATATATATCCATTTGATCAGGTAATGGCCTATGATAAGTTATACATGCTGTCACGTGTTCATTGGAAATGGGTACTTTTATTGTGAAACCCCAGGAAAGGAATAAACTGTTCGATTGAATGAAGTTTATGGTGCACATGGCGATAAAGAAGTTGTTGAAAATCTTGAAACGTTTGTTTTCTTCTGGAGTAACATGAAGAACTGGGCAGTAAGGAAAAAGCTCAAAGACACAATCCAAAGACAAATACAAATAACTTTTTTTTTTTGTACAACAAGGCAACAGTATATTGAAGGTATACATCAGACTGGCACATCCGGAAACTTTGGCTTGCAACACGTCCCTGTGCCCTTTCTTTTTTTTTTGGGGGGGGGGGACAGTAGCCACAGATTATGGTACAAAACCAAACAATTAGAACACCACCAGAATTAAATTAGTTTATAATTGACCCAAAGACACTGTTTTTATTTTTTTTTTTAAATTTACTATCAGTAAATACATGTCTCCTCTGAACACGCTAAATAGATGAAACATTTTAATTTGATCCCTGTTCACTAGTGTCTCTTCAGTCTCCCGGCTGGTATGAAGCTATTGCCACAATGCCACTCAATGGCCAGAGGTGTCGGGCCCAGACGTCTCTTTTTAACGTTCTGGGTCTCCAGGGAAGCAAATTACGAGCGAAATATTGAAGTGCTCAGTCCTGCTCTATGAACAGTATTCTAGCGAACATTAGCATTCTGCTGTGACAACTGACGGAGGTACATTTGAACCCACAGCGTCCAGTTGTCTTCCCTTCGTATAATACCATAAAGAGCTGTAAAGCGGGGATCTTTTTAAGGAAATAGCAGAGCAAGCAATTGTTTTTATTATTGTTGGTGTATCTAACTTCACAGCCACTCATCGGCATATCTTGACAAATGGTTAGTTTAAAGTAGATAGAAGTGTGGAGAAAAGTCTCAACTTCTTTCGGTTCGCTGTTGCGAGCCTGCTCTGGATGACATGTTACTGGTTTCATGAATAAATGAAGGTTAGCCGTCCTCCAGATTGCAGAATAAAATGTGTCTGAATTGTTTGGCAGGCTGAAACCTTTCCTTTAACCTTGTGTTCCTGGTTTTTTTTTTAGTACAAAGGGAGCTACTGAGCAGACCTTGGAGTCTCAGTCATGTCCAGCTGATGTGTGAGACATGTTTCACTGTCAGACTCCACATGTCTGCATCGTGGATATTTGGTGTTGATGGTTGGTAGAGACCAGTTCCTATCAGGTACCCTGTCATTCTGAGAGCATGTCAAACAGGGGAGTCAATTTGGTTTCATCTGCTTGCGTCTCCTCCCCTCTGCTTCTACACCTGTCTTTCACCTCCTCCTCCCTCCCGGCAGCAGGAGGGACTGTGAAACTAGAATATAAGGAGTCATTGTTTTTAAAAACAAGTGACAGTGATAGCACCTTGCCACCACCCCCTCCCCGCTCACTTCTTTTTCTCTTGTTTATATATATATATATATATATATATATATATATATATATACACACACACACACACACATATATCTATTACCTGATCTCCCTTTGTCTCCCTCTCTTTGCACCTCACCTTCCACTCTTCCTCTGCTCCCCTCCACCTCCCTCCCTCTCTCCTTTGCCAGTGCCGGAAGGTAAAGAGAAAGAGGCGAGCCAAAGTCACCAGTGTGATCTGATTTAGGCCTCTCTCTTCTCTTGGCGAGCCATCTGACAGCACGGGGCCTGCATGTTGCTCTTTTCTACCAGCTTCAATCTGCCACAGCCTGGCCCTCTGCCACAGCTGTAACGGGACCCAGCGTTGTATATAAATAGGCTGGGCCAGCACCGTTTGCCATGCTCCTCAATGGGAAGCTGAGGCAATGGAGGAACAGGTGTTCCAACCCACACACTCCTTTTCTCTCGATTCGCTCACCTTTATCTGATGTCCTCAAATGTGGAAGTACAGGACAGTCACGATGCACGTGTTAGCTACGCTTGCTTGCTCTGTCACTTGGTCTGTCAACAGATTTTTTTTTTTTTTTTTAAATACATTTCCCTGTGTGTTTTAACTGGATGGCACCGAGCCTACAGAGCCCCCCTCTGTGTCTTTCCCTGGCTCAGGCACTGTTATCCTGGTCGTCAGCTCTCTTTGTTTTGGAGGTACATGTTGGTACATGTTAATCAAAATGCCTCACATGCAGTTTCTCAGCCTCATTTTTCTCTGTAGAAGCCACAGCTTGGCAGTGGGCGCACGGGGAGCTGGCTTTACTTCTCAGGACTTTCCACAGTTATATTAACAAACAAATGCATTTTTCCGCTGGCAGTCCACTTGGCACCGCAGACGCATATTCTCTCTCGCAGGGGTTTGTTCAGCAACTGAGCTGTTGACAAATCTATAATTGGCAGATCACCTCATCAGGGGGAACATGTGCCTAAGCTGACAGCGAGAGGAAACTTCTCACAGTCCAGAGTTAGCTGCCACCTGGTTTCATGCTAGACAGGTCTGGTTTCACGCTAAGCTAATGTGCGGCTGCCCTCTGCTTCAGTGAAAGGCAGAGGCAGGCCTATCCGCGGGCCACAGAGGGCTCCGCTCTCGCCTTCTAAGACCTGCCACCATGATACGCTCTCTCAGTGCCAGCCAGCTTCGGTTAGTCGATGCATATTAAATTCTCTGCAGGGAGCACAACTCTAAAAATAAGAGAAGAATCTGTCTGAAATTGTAGCTACGCTATAATGGAGGTTGCAGCTGTGGGTGCTCACCAACAGTGGAGATGGCAGTTTCTGTCACAGATAGCCGATACATTGGTCTGACCTCAGTTGCACCAGTCAAGTCATTTTTGAGCTGTAATAATGATGAGCTAATTCTGCTTCATATTTGACGAGGAGAGAAAGACCTGACACATGATGGCAGGGAGTAAAGTGACATTTAATACTGTGATTAGATATAGTATATAGTAATATAGTAACATAGTAATAGTGCAAATTAAATTTTTTTGATGACACTCATAACTACACAGCCAGCACTAATGATTTAAAGCCATTGTGACAGATATTTCTATGATCTAAGGAAAATGTGCAAGAGGAGCAGTAAAGGAGAGGAGGTGCGGAGTTGCTTTCATTTTCCTCTGAACGCGCTGCTATAAATTTCTGATCGAACCTAAATCGGAATATATTTTTCTCAGTTAGCACCATATAGCCTCTTCACACTGTGGCTGGATTGCCCACAGCGTAAAGATGGTCTGCGTGCCCGTGAACCAGCACATATCGCAACCGGATACCAGTGTTCATCTCCTTTTTTTTAAATCTTATAATCAAAATCTGATCAGTTGCCAAGTCGAGGAAAAGTGCTGGAATTTTTTGAGAAGTTGTCAGTGCAGAGTAATTTTGACAGATTAGTTTCATATTACACACTCGCACATTATGGAAAGCAGAAGTGGATTATACACATGCTGGATCACTACACGGTGCTCACTGGCTGCACAGATGCAGCATTTACTCTGACTTTTTGACTCCATTTTTCTGTTAAAGGGTTGTTTGATCAATAAGATGATGCCATAATATCCTGGTTATTGTCTGTAAAAGCAACTGGACCACACAAGTTTTATTTTGGGGCCGAAAAATATATTGTTTCAGCATTCAAATCCACGCGATGGTCAAATTGCAAGCCATGCAAATTAATAAGCCAAATTAAAGCCTGACTTCTACTGGATTTTGGGGGCTAATGCTGATATTCGTAAGTAAAGAGGAAAAATAATGTATTCAGATATCTATATATCAACCGAAATGGGGTTACCAAACACTTGGGACAGAGATATGGTATATTTTAGAGTGTAGCTCCAGTGCACAAATAGAACAATATCTTTCTTACCCCCCAAGCATCTTTTTCTGCATTCTGCACATTAAAGAGAAGTTTTATATCAGACAACATACACGCAATATCATATCTGTGATAGGCCAATATCTGCTAATGAAATCCGCCAACCAATAAATCGGTCGGGCTCCAAGAAACCATTTTACAACCTGATAGAAAGAGAAAACTATAACGATTCTCTTTTTCATGACTAGTAGTAGAGACAAACAGCCAGTCCCTAATCTTATAATTAAGCCCCATTTAATTACATTTTGGTCACTGGCTTCACATGCATCCTCTAATAGTTGTCCCCAGAGCAGTGTGAGGGTCCTATCCAGAGTTTCTAACATTTAAATGTTTGAATAAATAAATAGATTTGGTGGTGGGAAAATCCTTGACATATAGAAACGATAATCTGGATCAAAACATATGGCACTCTTTGTTTTCTCTTTGATTTACAGATCTTAAAAACTGCATCTTTTTAGTTTTTAAATACCTTGGTCTCTAAATTTAGAAAAATACAAATCACAGTTTGTCCAGCCCTATCCCACACGGCATATTGTACTATTCTGTCATCTGTGTATGGACCCTCTGCAGTCCTGGTGATCTTTGAATGGTCCCATCAGCATCCATCAAATTAACATTAAAGGGTGTGTAAACAACAGAAGCTGTTGTCTTCACTGCAACCATTCGCATAATTTATTCAGTTCATGTCGCAGCATGAACGTGTAAAAACGACCTCGCAGCTCTTCAAGCAACAGGCAGTGACAAATGTCTAGACTATCTTAATAATTGGTCAGGAAAAAAAAAAATCTAACTTCTCTGACAAATTTGTTCATCTCCTCTTGAAGACCTCGCTCCAAATCCAAATTTTTTTCTCTGCTGTTTCTGTTTGTCTGACACCCCCCGCCCCCAGATACACCTCCCTCCCCATTCCTCCTCCTCTCATTCCTGCTGCCAAATTAAGTGTCAAACAGACAGGGAAGGCAGGTGCATGGCCCAAATTTCCCCTATAGAGGTCTACAGGATGACAGTATGGTACAGTAAATTCCAGTCTGGGCTCTATTGCCCCCCCCCCCCTGCCAAAAAAAACCCCAAAACAAAACAAAACAAAAAAACAGGGGCTCATTAGTGGCTGATTGGGTTGTTATTGTAATTAAGGGACCCTGTGCATCCAGTGAGAGCACCAAGCCGTCTGCTTATGGGTGGTCCTCAGTGGCAGGGTGGGCTATAGTGGGATCACTGTCATTGTCCACCAAACCTCCCACCTACACAATGTCCAACAGCTTTTTTTTTTTTAAATGTTATCTGCAGTTGTGTTTGTCAAATTGTAAATTAAAATATAGGTTCAAGTTATAGTTGTTATGCCTTTTGAAGCATTTTTAAATTGAATAATTCCTTACTTTAGATGTAACAAAAATAAAAATTGTGTAGCAGGTGTTTTCCTCTTTCCGTTTCATGTTTCTGTCTTTCATTTAGTCTCTGATTCCTTCTTCTTATAGCCAGTCGTAGGCTTAATTTGAGGGTTTCTATATATTATAGGTGGACATTGCTTGTTGCTGTGTTTGTGGCCAGTAGGTATTGAGCTCTGCCCGCCTCCTCTGTCCTCCTCCCCCTGAGAGGCTGTGTGCGTGTTGCTTGTCATGTAACAGTGGTCCATAGCGGCCCTCCATTCATGCATGTGATCACCAACCGTCCTGTAGGTCCCTTACTTCACCCTGCGTTCCTGCCTGGGCTCAGGTTACACTTTCACCCCCACCCGCTGCCCCTCCCATCATCCCTCTGCCCCCCTTCACCCCGGGCTTCTTTCCGCTTCTTTTTTGCCCGCAGACCCCTTCTTCCCTCCGAACCCCCACCCCCCTTCGCTCACATTGCTTCTCCTGTGTGTGTGTGTGTGTGTGTGTGTGTGTGTGTGTGTGTGTCCTCCCCTCCTACCAAACCTGGGAGGATAGAGGGAGGAGATGGCTCATTATTTTAAAGACACAGTGGCTCTCACAACCAAAGACCCTGAGTGCTCTCCCTCCCTCTCGTCATCTCTTCCCCATCTACCCCCTGATTAACCCCCCACCACACCCTCAACACACACACACACACACACACACACACACACACACACACACACACACACACACACACACACACACACACACACACACACACACACACACACACACACACACACACACACACACCCTCCTTTCGTTCCTGTCAGTCGAAAACAAACCTCCATTTTGCAGCGGGAGCTCCCGGCAGCACTGTCTCCTGCTTCCACCTCATGGCCCACCAACATCTCTTTGTGTCAATAAAGCTTCTCTAACAGGAGAAATGAGGTCTTTCTCCTCGCCAATACATGTTGGCGAGGAGAAAGACCTCATTTCCACCAAATGTATTTCTTACCTGCAGCGTAAAAGAAAAAAATACATGCATGTGAAAAGGTCATGTTTGTGTCCCGTTGGTGTGCCTTAAAGATCATTGAGGGCAGAGGTGAGCTGCACCCTGGCCCTGCTGGTGTTGCGTAACCCAGTTTGTTATGTTGTCGTGTTTCACAATAGGTATCCGGTTGGTGCTGCAGGCTGACAGCAAGTGGGTGGCCTGTTTGATGTGTCCAGGAGATAAGGCAGGAGGGGCAGAGAGAGGTGTAAGGTTGCAGTTATCACTGGGAATAACACCAACTGCCAGCAGCAGAGGAACCAATGTGTTTTTGGTTTCTGATACAGTTTGTGTCTAATAAAGAGGGTGTGGCCAAAGCTCAGGCTTGCTGTTGTTGCTTCAAACTGTTATCTGATGAGATGCTTAACAGCTGAAATGGATTTATTGACTTATTTCACAAGTTGTTTTTGGCTGCCGGTGAAACTGGCCACTGGCGGAAGTGTGCAGAGTTGAGCGGTATCACGCTGTGTCCACACAAACATGGATACTTTTGATTAGGTACACAGCTTGTTCTTAACCTGCTGTATAACTTCTCACTTTGTCAACCTGACAGAGGCTGGAAGTCCACAGTGAATGATCAACACTAGATGTCTGAACTTTTAGACAATCAATGGTAGAGATGTTATGTTTTCTTAAAGTTTGTCAAAAATGGCCACCAAAGCATCAAGACGTGTGAATTTTTTTTTATTTTATTTTACGTATTCTATTTAAATCTTTTCCCTGTTAAAGGTTTTATGGGGAGGTTTTTATTATCTGGATCAAGTAAAGATAGTGGGTGTTGAATGCTGACTGAAGTAACAAAAACAAAATGTAGTGCCACTGTCGACATTAAAATGCTTAAGGTAGTGTGAAACACTGCTGCTTTAAATTTAAAATTTGTTTAGGATGCAATGTAGACAGTACTTTCTAAGGTAGGTTGTTCTGACTATTTCATATACATTTAACTTTTTACCTCTTGATAAAATCATATCTGAATAACTGACCATCCTTGTAAACACATAGTTGTAGTAAACAACGTGATTTAATTTGGCACAGATGCAATTATACTCCACTAAAAGTTACATAACCAATTTGTGGACTTGGGTAGAGTTTCTACCTGGATTGTTGACATGTTTGTCTTGCTAACCATTAACGGAGCGGGATGTTAATAGGTAGCTTACACCTGGGAAATGGCGACAAAAAACGAAGCAACCTGCTGCAGTAAATCTGGACCTTTTTCTGTTTTGGGTTGCACGATTTAGGGTGTAGTTTAGTTTACTTTTCAAATGTGTGCACCACCACGGCAGATGATAGAGGGTAAAGGCATGAAAGACATACAGACACGGTAGCGTTTGTGTGTCAGAAGCGTCGACTGAATGCAGCAGGGGACATGGAGACCAGGAGATCCCCCCTGTGTTTACTGGGGGTCATTTTTTCCCTGCGAGCTCAAGACTCTTTTCAGTACGTCTTTGGCTCTAAGATGGTTACATTTACACACAACACACACTGACCAAAGTGCTGCAGAACATCAGACAGAATTTAAACAAACAAAATCAAAAGCAGTTCAAACTATATTAAACACCTAAAATATACATGAGCAAACATTAATATTGTAAAGACAAAATCAAAACTTGGAAAATGGCAGGAAGAATAAATGTTTTCAATCGAAATTTGATCAATTGTAGTGAAGGTGACGAGCTGTTCTGGAGGGAGAGGCTCTTCAACGCTTTCAGCTGCCACTGACGATGTCCAGTCGGCCTCAAGAGCCAGTCTGGATGTAGAAGAGCTGCTGGTGCAGTGACCTCGTCGTTGAAAGCAGTTTGTGACGTCCCATTAAGACGCTGCATTAAATCCATCTTCACTCCCACGCCGAGTTATTGTCCATAACCACCTGTTTCAGGCCATAATGGCTGCTGTTACAGTATGCATAGTTACATCATGTGAACAAATGAGTGTTTTATGTCTCTCCATTTTCAGTGTGTTTAATGGTTATGCTCATGGATTGCAAACGGGTGTGGCAGCTCTGCAGAATTTGTGCTCGCATTTATGCAAATACATTTAACGCCGTGTGAGGCAGTAAATCATATCTCTTCCACTTGAAACAGCCAGTCGCTTTGTTTTTGTTACGGTGGGGGGTAATATGGTAGAGAAAGGTCCCACCTCTGTGATCATTCCTGACATTTTTGCTGAAGACAGTTCAAAGAAGGAGAAAGTTGGAAGGAAAATAATAGTGTTGAAGAATCTGGGATGCGTTTCAGAGGTGTTTTTTTACTTGTTGATTTATTGATCGCAGACCATTTTACTTTTACAAACCGTTTCAGTAAGTGTGCTCGGTGGTTACCTGTCAGAGACTTTCTGTTGCCTGACAGCTGTTGTTTTGATGCAGTGCTTTGCCATCGCACCGTGTCTGAACCATATTGTTGCTCCGTGTCCTCTATTCTCAACTAGAGGTTTAGCTATCTCAACTCATGGCAATACTACAAATCATCCTATAAATTTCCTCTAACTGCTATAAAACATGTTTGAAATGTGTCTTTCTATTTGGTGCAAATAACAGTATAGCATCCATTTCCTCTCTGCATATCCTTAAGTAACTGTCAGCTGATGAATTCTCCACTCCCCTCTCTCTCTCTGTGTGTGTGTGTGTGCGTGTGCGCATGCATTTGCCGGTCCAAATGTGGGCTCGTGTGCGTGTGCCAGTGAGCAGCAGCTAAAGAGTATGAATGAGCGTGGATAAGCATTTTGCTTCCAGGCTTCATTTCTGTTAACCCCTTCACGTCTGCTTCATTCAGATCAGACAGTGCCATACAATAATTTCCTCTCTGGAGCAATAGTGCTGCAGCCAATGAGAGGAGAGAGACTTTGTGTGTGTGTGTGTGTGTGTGTGTGTGTGTGTGTGTGTGTGTGTGTGTGTGTGTGTGTGTGTGTGTGTGAGAGATAAAGAGTGTGAGAGGGAGAGAGGGAGAGAGAGAGAGAGGGGGCTTGCGGCCAGTCAGATTGTAGAGGGGACTTGAGTGAGGCTGCTTCATGAATGGCTCTGCTCTACTTAATGCGAGTCACTGGTGGTTTCATGGCTTAACTGGGAAAAAGCAGGATGAGTTGATGTTCATATCCGCTTGTTTTAATACTGTTGAAAATTGAGGACGAACCTTGTGGCTGTTTAGCCTGTTCCTGGACGCAACAGTCAAGTTAATTGTACAGAGAGATGTGCATCTTCATTAACAGTGATGTACTTTTTGCATTTTTGTCTGTACAAGTAATTAAAAGCTAGATTTTGTCCATCCAGTGAGGGTATAACCGAATATGTTAATGTACGGTCAATTGAGGAACATAATCGGCCATTTCAAAAACACAGATCACTCTTTCATTTCATTTTTCAATGAAAAAATACAAAATACACCTTGTTTTTCTACATTTTGTTTGTTTTACATGAAATCAAACTGAATATATTTGATTTTTGAGTGATTTGTTGCACAAAAGTAATGTGATGTCATCCCATTGAGCTTTAGGAAACTGTATTGGACTTCTTTTTTTTTGGCATTTTCTGTAATTAAAGACCAAAGGATGCATTGATTAATGGGAATAGATAGTGAAAATATTCACTTGTTGCATTCGGGATTCTTCTAAATTTACCAAGAGTTTATGTTCAACAGCTTCACACACAAAAACCTGTTGAAATTGTCTACGCTGTAAAGATGAATTAACACCTTTCTCAAGGACTTTTAACAAATCTGAACATTTTAACTATGAAGATGGAATTAATTGCTATTTTTAAGAGTGTGTTGTTAAAGCAAGGTCACTAGTAATCTGACAGATAAATGTATATTTGAAATGAACATTTGCTGAAGTCTCAGAGCAATGCTCAGAAGTTGTCTAAAATCATAGTAAACATAGATGAATGATTCCTGCATGAATAAATCATGTCATGATTTCATGTCAAATCATTCTTACATGTTTGTTTCTCTTTCTGTACTTCCAGTCTGCCAGAGCAAGGACATCCGCAACAATGTGACCAACCTCCAGTCGCTGGAGAACTGCACCATCATCGAGGGCCACCTAAAGATTCTGCTCATGTTCAAGACCAAGACCGACGACTTCAGGGGCCTCACCTACCCGAAGCTGCGAGTGGTGACCGACTACGTGCTGCTCTTCCGGGTCTACGGCCTCGAGAGCCTCAGCGATCTCTTCCCCAACCTGACGGTGGTCCGCGGCAACAACCTCTTCTTCAACTACGCCCTGGTGATCTACGAGATGCTGCAGCTGAAGGAGGTGGGCTTCCACAGCCTCATGAACATCACCCGGGGCGCCGTGAGGATAGAGAAGAATCCGGACCTGTGTTACCTGGCCACCCTGGACTGGTCCAAGATCCTGGACTCGGTGGAGGACAACTTCATCGTGGCCAACAAGAACGATAGGGAGTGTGGCGACGTGTGTCCCGGCACAGCCCAAGGTCAGACCATCTGCTCCCAGAGCACCATCAACGGACACTTCAGGGGACGATGCTGGTCGCAGAACCACTGCCAGAGAAGTAAGTGTCTTAAACAGTGGAGAGTGTATTCTGTCTTTTTCCCTTAAACACTCCCTCTATACCAATCAAAAAAAAATTCATTATCAGGTGTTTAAACCAGCCGGGTATTAAAAAAAAAAGTCAATACATTAAACACTGGGGAAACAAACTCCATATTAACTGGATGTCATGTGCAGACATGATGGTACGGCACTTTCTCAGAATCCATCACGCTGCTCGTTGTAAAGCGGTCCGTAATGAGACACACAACGAGAAGATGCACTTGAGATTATTTTTCCTCCCAGAAATCAATCGAGGCGACTGATGTTTTCATCCCAAACGCTTTTTGTAATGATTTCTGTGACGCGGAGGGGCTGCTCCTCATGTAAGCAGCCAGGGGTCGAGCTCACGCCACACCCTCCGATTAGCATTCATTGACTGGAGCATTGTGGGCAAGAGATCTGTAATTACATGCTCGCGATCTGCTTGATGTGTGAAATGACTCGGCTGCATTGTTGAGTCAGGGAACTGCTCTCTCAAAGGTAGGCATTATGGGAATAAAAAATTGCATCGAAACACAAAGAGGGTTAGAAGGAGACGGGGGTAAATGTCACAGTAGACACGTTTGTTCGAAGTTTGACAGATCTCGTCTCTCTTTAGTGGGTTTGCTCGGTGCTGCAGCTCGTCTGCCAGAGTGTCGGCCGGTCAGTCAGTCTTTCCTCTCCTACCATAAACACAGAGAATGTCGTCTATTGTAAGACACGCAGAGAGAATGCTTATTATTTTTTGAAGGCGATTATAGCTTGTGTTGTTTTTTTCCTCTTCTGTCTCTGCGTCCGACAGAAAGGCTGCCGTTCAAAGCATAACAACCTTGGCCGTGTTTATACTTGAACATCGACTGTTGCAGCCCGCATATAATGCTGGCTCCTCGATTTTCTGCCAGGTCTCACTGTCGGGAAAGTAATACAGGAAATGGCTCTCCTTCATGTCTCCCGCTTTCTCACACACACACACACACACACACACACACACACACACACACACACACACACACACACACACACACACACACACACACACAAATGCACGCTGCCACAGTATTTTGACTTCAGTGAGCATTCAGAGATTCACAGTATTACAGAGGAGGAACACTGACAGTTGTGGATCCTAAAAAGGTTTTTTTTATGACATAAATAAGAGCTCAAAATTCAGATTTAACGAAAAGCTTTTGTTATTCAACCTTAGGTCCAAAGAAATTTATGAAGAAAAAGTTTAAATCCTTTGCTTTTACTTCTGACTAGTGGCAAACTTAAGAATAAAAGCCATTCATTGAAATTATTGCGATTGTAAAATATTCTTAAATTTAAGAGCACAATTTTTTTAAATAGATGAGTGCAGCACCTCCTTTGAGCAGTATTGTAGAGTGTGACTATTGGTACTATCACAAGATATTTACACAATGAAATCTTTAAGAAATTAATACTCATTAATGTGGATATAATGATTAAACGGGTAAACGCAAATAATAGAACAACTCGAATAGTTGAGTAAGTTCATAAAAATGTCATCCCTTTACTGTACTGCAGACTTAAAACCATTAAAAGAATATACACGATAATGTTACAATATTATGACATCTAAATTGTAGGACAATATCTCGTTATCGATATGATCATCATATAACAAATCATATATTAGCTGAAACAAACGTATGAAACACACTGAAACTGTAATTTTGTCCTCTTAATTGAATTTGCGTTTGAACACATGCCAGGATGCTACACCCCTTTCTCTTGTCTCACTTCTTCTTCTTTTTTTTTTTTTTGGCCTATTCACTGTCTGCATTTGTCATTGTGGTGCCAACTTTCTTTAAAAAAACGTTTTTTTCTCCCGGACTCGGAAAACTGATAAACTGAATCGACCATGTGTACTTGTGCCGTCACGTCTCCAGGTATGACGATGTGCTCTGCGTAACGTGACTGGCACCAGTTTAGTCAAGAACCAAGTGTCAATGTTTGCTTGTGTTTGATGTATGTGTTTGACTGTAACTGTGTCTCTTTGGAAGTGACATCACGTTGCCACAGATATGTTTTTATAGTCAACGCTGCCTGACCTACAACTGTTACAACTACTTTTCTCAAATAATATATATAATAAGATAGAGCTTACTTCAGCACAATGATAACGATAACACCATCAGCAGTAGAAGTAAAGAGTTTTGTATCCGTTTGACGCTGCTTTATTACGCAACTTTAGCTGTGTATCCATGGTAGCCACAGGACAACCTGGATGAGATTGTTCAGTGCTACACAATGAAACACATGCTGCATGGTGACATGGGGAAGCTATATGATCTTTAATTCGAGATCCTGCGAATGAAAACTCAACCTGGATGCACACACTTATGTGTGTGCACAGATGCGGATGCAGGGCGGAGGAACATTAGACGGGGCATTAAAGTTTATGTGTGAGTGGAAACTGGGGTTGTTTTTGTTGTGTTTTTATAGGGTTCCAGTTGCCTTAGGTAAGAGCCAGGGGAGAGCCTGCATTCCTCTGATCTTACACTCCTCCTTACAAGCAGGAAAACCACTGTGTGTGTGTGTGTGTGTGTGTGTGTGTGTGTGTGTGTGTGTGTGTGTGTGTGTGTGTGTGTGTGTGTGTGTGTGTGTGTGTGTGTGTGTGTGTGTGTGTGTGTGTGTGCGCGCGCGCGCACATGCATGAAGACATGCCACTTTTAACTGTGCATAGCCCTTAAGTAACTTGTTGGCTATCCAAACAGTGTGTATGAGAACTGACATTCATTGCCCAGCGCTGTTTTCTTGGGTTGTATGTGTGTGTGTGTGTGTGTGTGTGTGTGTGTGTGTGTGTGTGTGTGTGTGTGTGTGTGTGTGTGTACACTGTATATTTACAGCTTTGTGCAGGTTGCTGTTCAGATGTGGAGATCCTGTACAGTAGTTGTTTTTTGTCAAGGGCAGGCTGCAATTTTCCTAGCTTTTACAAGCTGTCACCAGAGTCACTGTGGCTTTGTTTCCTGATTGACTGTTGCTGGTTGTTTGCTTTCCTTCTTTCGAGTGCAATAGTTCTGATCAACGGTAGAAGTCTGCTTTATCAACAGTCTGTGTTGTGAGTCCTGTAGGTCAGGGTGGCAGAAAGTCCTAGTTTCTCAAAGCATCAAATCTTTTTAGATCCAAACACACTTTGATCATTAGCTGTTAGCGATATTTCGGCCAGACGATATTGGTGTAGCACAGATATATTGGTATCAGTGTATGCTGACTGGCAGGCGCCAAAATGAAAACTTCTTCTGTACAGAGCATAATGCTTGGGGTAAATTAAAAATTGTTCTGTTTGTGTTTTTTTTTTTTATTTATTTTTTTTTATAGGAATTTCCCTTGATTAAATTTCCAGTAAAGTTAAGTGTTTCAGGGCACTGAAATAATGAACTGGAAAATCTCCTGCCTCCATTACACGTCTTTGTCACACGTGTCAAAAGAGTTGAACAACCACAATTGATTTGATGTTTATATTTACTGTATATATAGATAAACACTATTATAATAAAGAATATTGGCCAATTTATCAATATCTCCATACTCTCCACTGTCGGTATCAGCAATTGCTCTAAAAAACAGTATCAGTCGGGCTCTAAACATTCAAATTATTTCTTAGTCAAGGATTTTAACTATAAAAGATGTTTGGCTTCTGTTGTTTAAATATCAGATTAGCAAGAAGACTGGAGCTGAAAACACACTCTGATAAGATAAATCTTGTAGTTGACCTCCACATCTGTGCCGAACGAATGGCCTTTCAACTTAAATGCCGAGTTATGTCTGGTCAGTGGGACATGAGGTAGATGCTCAGTTTACATATTTCTATTGGAGGAAAAATGAAGAAAGCGAGACTGAATTTAAAGATATAATTCAAATACTTACAGATGAGACGGATGGATCGAAACAGACACACGTGGCTTGCTTGATAGGAAAAAAGCAGAAGAAGCTGATCTACAAATTCGAGGTGAAGTAAGAGAAAAGTGGAGCTGGAATGAGAGGACAGGTGATATTCACAGATGAGAGAAAAGAGGGAAGAGGAGCAAACAGTCGATCTCCTGTTTAGATAAGGCTCTATCTGCTGCTGAGACCTGGCACACTGTGTTCAACCTCACACACAACAACCAGCACTCTGCATGCACAACTCATGCACACAAAAACATACACACACAACCAGAGAGAGCTTTTCAGGTCAAAGTTCACTTTGCCTCCGGCTACATGCTTTGTTTTTTTGCTGCGATTACTTTCAGGCACAAACAGTCACGGCTTCATATCCTAGTGACAAAAGCCACAGAGGGGAAAAATCCCGTCTCCGCGTTACACGAAGGCCTTTGTGACCGTCACAGGTTAAACGCCTAACGGTGGATGATCTAAATGGCTCCATGCGTCATCCGACATGGCTTTGGGAGCTTCCCGCTGACCAGAGCTCAATTCAAGGCTTCAGGAGCGGGAAGAGATTTTAACCTTGTGTCACTGACTTTTCAAAGATGTTAGCGTAACTTCTAACAGCTTTTTTTTTTACAAACAATAAATAGGGGGAGGGAACAGGAGCAGCTGACAGGGAGCACGAGGACAACTGAAAATTAAACTTTATGGTGTTTAAAAGACATAATGTACGCAGTTCTTTGCTCAATTTCCATGGATGTACAGGGCCTCCACCAGAGACAAACCCGTTAGAGTGGTTTATGAAAGGATGAAGAAGCCGACTGAATGTTTAGAAAGGATGGTCTCTGTGTTGTTGTCCGTTTAAATAAAAAAAAGAAGCTTATACGTCATGTGTACATTGTGTGCTTCCTAAGCAGTCTGATCTAAGTAAGTCACTATCTTCATTCTAGTATTTGTGTTCACGTTTATTAAATCCCGTTTGCAGCACCAGAACATTTCTTTCCGCCACAGCAGAGGAAGGGTAAAACTCTGGAGACAGACATTTTCTACCTAATTTTTTTTAGAAGGTTACTGTGCCAGGTCAAGTAATAGTCCCTCACATAAACCCTTGAAAAACCACAAATTGTAATTGTACAACCTTTTTCTGTATGGATGACAGTAACCAGAAAGAACGTAATGTATCGTGTGTTTGCCTTGGTCTTTATGCTAAGGTTTCCTGGCTCCTGCTTAAAGTACAGATAGAAGTAAGCATTTCCACATTTGTTGAACTATTAAGGCTCACGTTCTCACGTTGGTCCTGTGCTGGTGCTCATGGTCCCTGTCGGTAATGGAAATTTTCATCAGTGTCATTTCCATTAGTGTTAGATTTCTCATGCTATTAAATGAAAGTGGACCGTCGGTGTGGATAAGATGAGGGCCAGATGAGGAGGCCAGGAGGGGAAGAGAGGGGGCCGGGCAAAGCAAAAATAAATAGAGCAAAACAAACATGGCGGGGTATTTCAAGTGTGGCTCCCAGGTACACACACAAACACACACTTACCCACCCCACACACACACACTACACGCACACACACACACACTCACACTCACTCACACTCACACACACACACACACTCACTCACACTCACACACACACTTGCCAGGGTGGCAAATGGCCAAGTTAAAGGAGGCTAAAGAGAGAAAGAAAATGATGGTATTAAGGATGGAGGTGCTCAATGAAGCATGCTGTTGGCCTTTGCCCACAACCAAACAGAAACACTTTGCTGGCCCAGCCTCTTAATTGGGGTGTAAAAGTGTCTCTGCTCAGACTCACTTCTCTCTCCGTCTCTTTCCTCTGTGCTCCTTTGGTTCAGTTTCTGCAGTTGTTTGTAATGAGCAGTAAATGAAAGAGTTATCCCGAAGCTGCTGTTCTTAATAAGCCGTTTAGCTCAGTGACACAGCGAACACAAGAATATAAACACAAAGGGACAGACTGTTTGGTAGTGCAGAAGTCTTTCTCTAAAAGACTTTTTCCACATCCCGAAAGTGAAAAGACTGTCCTTATGTTTGTGCGTGGTCATGCAGACTGTTCAGGACTGCCTGACATAAAAAATTAGAGCTCATTTATAATCAGTATTGACACATATACCAAGATCTTTGTAGGGGTGGACACATTGTGAAGCGAACGTGGAATATCTGCACTGATGCAGTGTTAGAACATCATTGCATAATAATCATAGCCCAAGGTTTCCTATACATAGGCTCTAGTTGTGCGGACCGCCATGGTAAATTAAAACCTGCTCAATTTCAGTTTAGGAAAATCGTGCATTAGAAAACCTCATTTTGCTCTTTTCAAACTCGATCTGACCACACACCTGCATGTGCTGCAGTAACAGAGTCTATGTGTGTAGCTAAGAAGCTAGCATCTAAAAACGGTCTGCATTACAGGCATTTAAAGGACATCTGTACATTGGAGTTTCTGCTGATCGTGTTCAGGTTAGGCATTTAGGGAACATCAGTAAATTCTAACGTATATTGATAGTCTGCCTGTGAGAAGTTTATGGAACATCTTTAAATCGCAGTTACTAAAAAAAAGCTGTGTTAAACTCTCCCTCTCTAAACTGAATCAAGAAGTACTGAACACAAAGGGACAGACAATTATTATCAAAGACTGGTACCTGGGAAAAAAATTATAGCAACCATTTTGCTAAAACACATTTCGATTGGTACAAAATGGTACTGAATGTCCTCACTGTAAAATGGTTCAGTCAGCCACTACTCTCATTGGACACGCAGCAAGTCAGATGAAATACTGCCCTGTGCCCTGTTTAAATGATGTTAAATGTGTTTGTTTATTGTCGTGTATATATTTCAAATTATAGATGTCCACATGTGCATTGAGTGCAAACAGTTACAAGACTCAAAATTGATATTGTGTGCATTCAAATGCTTCATTAAATTTGATGTGTCACTGATCTGTGAAGCAACAACCTTTCCACATATATTGAATCACTGCTGTGAACACATGAGCCTCCATCTGGAGCAGAAGGCGTGTTGTTTGTCTTGTATGCCTACCACATGCCAATCACCTGTCTACATCACACAGGCACAAACTACACTGATACACATTGATTTGCTTTCCCGCTATGATCAGTTGTGAAGAGTAAGACAAGAAGAGAACAGTAACTACCCAAAAGGTCTGTTTGCACGTGTCTCACCATGTTTAATAATGTTTGGAAAATTCAATCAAATAGTCACATTCTTGGCCCGTTGGGCCACATGGACTGTGACCCAGATGCTTTTCTGGTGAGAGGGGACTCGAGCTAAAAACGCTATCTGTTACCGTCTTCTCTCTAGTTGGATTTACTTTGGCTGCCTGGAAATGTGAGCTTGTTTTACAGTAAACTAAATAACTTGTGCACAGTGAGACAAACACATGAAGAAATGGACATGTTTGCATTTACAAGATAATATTGTATGTGCATTAGTGCAATGTGTCACTTTAGGGTCAGTTTGGAGCTTGTCTAGCTTAAGAAAATGAAGCTTACAGGACCTGAGAGAGTCTGGATCACCTTAGTTGATAGTTCAGTTGTTTTTTCTAGATGTTTTGATTTGGGTTGTATCGTTCATGATATTATCATTATACTTATGAATATGATAAAAATTTGTAATGTAATAATGGCAGAATTGTACTTATTGACGTAAGCAACATACTGTTATGTAATGCTATGATGTCGTTGCGTGCGTACTTTAATATACATTACCATCAATTTGTTGTACAGAATTTAATTTTTTTTAACGTTTTATTAAATATTCAAAGGCAAATTGTTGTGTTTATGCTGACATAAAATTAAAACACTTGCTGCAATTGTCAGTTCTTCAAATAAATCAAATATTTAAAAAGATTTTGTCATGTTGTGACGAATAATCACAGCAATACTCTGAAATATTGTGGTATTGTTTTGTGACCATATTGGCCACTCCTTTTTCTAGTTATTAAGGAAAGTTAGTTGCTTTAATAATATCATAATATTATATGTTAATTCAAACAAGAAATCAAATGAATGATAGTATTTGAATTGCAACCGATGTGATCCTGATAGTGAGATGGTCACAAACAGAAGAAAGAGCTGCACATGTTTCTTCTCATCTGTCCTCTCATTTATTGCTATAGACACAGGAAAGCTCCTCTTGATGTTGTCCGTGAAATCTTTTTTTCTTTCTTTCTTGCGTTACCACACACACACACACACACACACACACACACACACACACACACACACTGGTGTTTGAATTACCATGAATATCTTATAGGGGACAAGGAGTGAGAGGAAGAGACAAAAACTGAAAGAGAGGGGAAGGAAGGATAGAAACAGACAGATGGAGAGGGAGAGGTAGTAATCATGCTCTTGTGTTTCCCTTCCCAGCAGCTTGCATCCTTGTTAACAAATCCAAATTAACTTTGATAAGCTGGCATCAGTTATGTGCGTGCTTGTGTGTGCTTCCCGCAGCCCTCCACTCGTGCAGTAGCAGGCAGGCAGCGCTAGCCGAGCGCCGCGGGGGATCTGGAAAACTATCTCTCCTCTCTCCTCCAGCTCATCAATGGACTGGCACTCCCATACCCTGCTCTAAACACACACACACACACACACACACACACACACACACACACACACACACACACACACACACACACACACACACACACACACACACACACACACACACTTACTATACCAAAAGTGGTACACATTCACATAGACACATGCACAACAAATACACAGCCAAGACTAACTGGAGCACACAGTCACTGCTGCCCACTTCTCTTAACATGAGACTGGCTGCTAGTGGAAAGTAGCCGATAGTGTGAAGAGGATGGGGGCTTCTGAGGACACCAGCATGTTGGAGAGAGGGGAAGGAAGGATAGCATGGCAACTGTTGCCCCACTGTGTCGTTGAGAAGATAGTTGTTCATTATCTCTTAATGCTTCTTCTTCCTCTGCATTTTTTTAAGAACATTTCCCATTAACTTACGACAAGTAGATATCGAGAGGAAGCCTGATATTTGTTCCTAATGAGGCGAATGGTGTGATTCCTATTGTACATGTGTGTGTCTCTGTGTGTAGCTGTGAAGGAAAGCATGTTGGCAGGCAAGCGGTTGTTACATCCCAAGCAGTCAGAAAGGACTTCCTCATTACTTCCTGGCTTTGTCCAAAGTACTTCCTCCTGCTGAGCTGTATGACCAGGCCCTGGGGGAAAGCTGGAGGGGCTTTATTTACATGTTAGGAAACAAAAAGTTAAAGGGAAGAAAATTTAGACGAATGGATCAACCATTAAACAGAAATGTCAAGCTGTGACTGAGCTGAAAATGTTTATTTCATTCATTGTTTTGCGAGTCTTCCAGCTAATACAAACTAGCAGGCTGTTAAGCAGCGAATCAGAAATCAGAATACCAGCAGCTGTGAGCGGAGGTGAACACTAAGGATTGCATAAGGTGTTTGCGTATGAGGGAGGAAAATAACACGACTCTCGCCCGGGTCGAGGGAGGGGGATTGTTTTCAGGTGTTTGAGCAGATCAGGTGACGGCCTGCTTCTAGTTCTGACATCAACCCCCCCAAACACGCACATAAACACACACATCTGTTTTTGTGAGGACATTCATTGACATCAAGACTTCTGTAGACTTTCTCCCTAAGCTTCACAGCACAGCGAACACGTCTAACCTTGACAGTTTCGCTGACCCTAAACCAACCTAAAACACCGGAAACGAAGCTCTGACTTTTTTTGCGGGGGGGGGGGACATAAAATGATTACAGTTCTCTTGATCGAGTTGAAATATATTTCCAGTATTTGAGTGCTTGTAGATGCAATCATCTTTAAAAGCGTATGTCAAGAGAGACAAAAATAACTAATGGTCAAAATAGTCATATTTACATTCACGGTGTATTGATTGAGTCACAACGTCAACATAAAGCCTAGTTTTGAGCTGCTACCATTTGCCCTGTTAAAGTTACTGCAGACTTCCTGTTTCCCTTTCAAATTAGAAGCCCCTCTTGTGTTTTAGTATGCAGAAACTCTTCATTTCTTAACAAGGCTTTTATTGTGAAACATTTTCAAGAACGTGTTGTGACTGAAATCAAACTCACTCTTTAGATGAGTAATCCAGAGGAACCATTGCATGATTATCTTGTGGATTTTAATAAATTGAAGTGATTACTATATATAGGCTACATTGTTGACCATTTAATGTAGTCCAGCCTCCACAGTGGCTACACAAGTGTAAAAATAAGCCCAAACTCTACAGATTGTTTGCTGTTAGGTGCACAGACACCCTGTTGAAATCTTCCCATCATGAAGCCTCCTATTGTTTTATAAATGACCTACGATACCTCTCCATTCATTTAATCATGACAGGTTAAAGGTTTTTTTTGGTAATCAATTTTTATTACTGATTTATAACAAGAAACTGCCTGACCCCAATCTGCAGCACTGACACTGTAATGAAACTCGGGTTACACAGCACTTCCTGGAAGCGCACACCGTTTTATGTTATATGCAGACTTTTGTAAAAAAACAACACAGTTTTACTCCTCTTACTTCTGAATACACATCATCTACAATATGAAATCTGAAGCCTGCAATAAACATTTTAGCTGTTGGCACAAAGAGGCAACTCTTTTATGAGTAAAGGAAATAGTAAAATGAAAAGTGTTTATTGTAGTGTTTACTGTCCATAAACCATCAACAGCCATCAGCTTCGGAGGAAGCTCAGTATTCGGTGACTCAATCAAAGCAGGTGCAGTCTCTACCTGCACATCACTGTAAAACCAACACCGCTGCTTCACCCGAGCGGTGTAAGTTCATACATACGTGATCTCAGAACCGCTGTTTGGGGCTCAACAGTCTGTAACTACAGCTACAGCTACGGAAAGATGTTTGGACATCTGAAATTCTCAAGAATTTTGTTGTGACATCACCTTCTTGGGATAGCAGTGTTTCCCACAGGTTGAGAAAGTGTTGTAGGTGGTGTGTGGGCAGTGGAGTTCATGCTCACCGGACACCTTTACAAGACTTCTATATTATTATTATGATTATGCTGTTTATTATTTAATGCCTCTCTGGTCACGTATGCAACTGGATCGGTCGAACGAAAACAGTTAAATCTCCAAAATGTGTGGACTAAAGGAAACTCTTAAGAAGTCAGTGCTGGAAATGCACTTTGTGTTTCTAAACTGAACTTGTTTATCCTCATTTGACCTCCCCGTCCTTGAAGTCTCTTCCAAACCCAACTTTTTTCCCGTACTTCTGTCCAGACCCTGCACTTCACTGAATGTCATGTCCTTGGCTTTCGAGAAATGCCTCTTTTCCTTGAACCATTTAGCAGGTTTCTCTCAGGGAAACAAAAACCCACCGTTTTCTCCAGGAAGTCTAGCTCTACCCAGAATGTGTGAAGTGTCTGGGAACGGAGTCAGACACTTTAGTGTTCAGTAAGCGGGAGCATTGGTGCTGACCACCACCACAAACCCCCCCCCCCCTTTGCAGGCTGTAGTGGTGTGGTCCAGAGAACCTTTGTCTATTTAAGGCAATACTTATGACACCTAAGATCGGAGGGGGGGGGGGTCGGTGCAGTGGGCAAATGCAGGGGAGTATTATTATTATTATTATTATTATTATTAGTGTTAATGGAGAAGGCTGTGTAAGATATTACATAAAGAAAACTATCATGTCATGAGTGAGGAAGTGATATCATCAGTCAGTTTCATCTGAATTTTTCTGTGGCTGTGTCACCCCTGCACTGCTGGCATCAGTAACACAGATTGGCACAGCTCCAACATGCAAAATGGGTACTTTCCTGTGAACTGCACTGACACTAGTAGCATTACTCTGAAACTTGTAGAAGAAATGACACTGTTTATGTTTCATCCTTCAAACAATAGGTGACTTCCTTTGCTAAATATGCATCTGTCATCAGTTGTTTTTCAGCTGAAAGCCTCACGCCTGCTACTCCGTACACTAAAGAGTTTTTTTTTAAATTCTCCCTCCCTCCTGTCTGTCCTGATAATGCTGTGTAGAATAAAAGTGATCCTGTAAAAATGTCAGACCTATAAGGTCACTTAGATGCTTTTGCCATCTTTACTCTTCTCCTGATAGCTCCTATGATGATATTATTTGCAAGACCGATAAAAAAAATTAAAAAAATGCTCTGATTATCCTTTGCCTCAATGCTCAGCTGATACCAGTGGTGACAGAGTTATAAGACTGAAGTAAAAAAATGTCTGTTGCTTCTCCACAGTCATCTCAGTCTCTCTCATTGTACACTGTCTTGCTCATTGTATGCATTCCCAGCTCTTCACCATCTCTCCTCAACTTCCTCACTTCACTTTGATGGCTTCGCTGCCCTCCTGAGGAATGAATGCAGTTAATAATTCTATGGGACATGGCTGGGATGTCAAGTCATGTGTGGAAAAGACCTCAGCCACCTCTAAAACAGAATAATGAAAAGGATAAGAAATGCTTTTCTTCCTGTCTCTCTCTTTTTCTTTTTCTCTCTCCACTTCTCCTGATGCTCCACCTTATGACAAAGATCCTCCCTCTGCAATCCCTCCCTTTTCCCTTTCTTCTCCTCTCTGTCCCTTTGCTTTGTGCCCCCCCCCCCCTCTCTTCCTTCCCCCTTGCGCACTGTGGTATGCAGACATGCAGGAATTTCTGGGCCTCAAAATGATAGACCAAACTTGTCAGCCCTGGCTCTTGTTACTAAAGATGGCTGCCTTGGCAGTGTGTGGGCCCGTGATTGGTGCACGTCTGAGTTACTCCTCCCGTGATTGGTCATAGCAGCGTGTTTGTCCACAGTTCATGTGTTGCTGGCAGAAGTGTAAATTTCAGTTTTCTTGTTTGTATAAGAAACAGTTTCCAACTGAAGTTTGGGACAGGAAGAAGTTTCTTTCTTTCCTGTGTGATTTCAGAGATATGTGTGTGTGTGTGTGTGTGTGTGTGTGTGTGTGTGTGTGTGTGTGTGTGTGTGTGTGTGTGTGTGTGTGTGTGTGTGTGTGTGTGTGTGTGTGTGTGTGTGTGTGTGTGTGTGTCACTGCCTGCTGCTGTCTTCCTATGTATGTGAATGAGGGGTGTGTCTGGCTGAGAATAACCCTCTGACTGCTTAGGTAAAATGTAAAGGACAAAGGCATTACTGTACAAGATGGATTCACTGGTCAAAAGTAGGGTTGGAGCTAGCATTTATTTCCCTTATTGATTCATCTGACATTTACTTTCCTCATTGACTGCTTGATTGTTAGTGTTTAAATTGTCAGAAAACCGTGAATTGTAAAATCCAGCTAAAGATGTCTTGTCTTGTCTGACACAACAGATGAAGAAAATTTATGTCCACCATTGTGTTGCTGGAAGAAGATCATGTTTAGCATCTTTAAGTCGTTGTCAATTGGTTTTCTCGCTGTTGACTAATCAATTCAGTTCAAAGTGAGTGTGTCAAGATGATGAAATGAAATGAAAATAAAATTGTTTTCATGACTAAGATCATTTTCAGAGGGAATGTATCTGATTTGTATTTTGATAAGCTTCTAGAGACACACTTATCATGCAAGACAGTTTTAAAATAATAATAGTAATAAACTTTATTTGTATAGCACCTTTCAAAGTCACAAAGTGCTTTTCAGAGTATGATAAAATATTATACACAATCAAGACATATTCAATGCAACTCAAATTAAATTTGATCTAACTATACAGAGAGACGACAAACAATAAACACACCTGCATGAGAGGAAGTCTCTTAGAGCTGGCCAGTAGTCTGGCAGCCTAGAGACGGCCTTTTGGCTCAATGCAGAATGCAGGAAAATACAATAATGCAAATATTATGAGATAAAAATGTTTGACTTTTGCGATGTTCCAAAGTCTAACATTTTTTTATCTCGTGCATAGAAACATTTAGTATTAATTAGGGATGGGTATTGTTCGAAAAAAATTCAAATCCAATTTTCTAAAGGCCATTTTAAGAGAGAAAATTACATTATTACATTATGGAACAAATCTTTACTTGAAGTTATCACCAGACCCTACAATTTTGAAATCATCGAGTTACAAGAGTGAACACAAACACACAATCACACTACAGATTGTAAAATTCACCACATTTGCAAAAGTAAGATTAAGTAAATGTAAAATACATTTGACATTAGTCTCTGATAGAACTCATGCACGTTGCATTGATAAGTGGCCATGCAATGAAGTGGGCAGATAAAACAACCATTTTGGTGCTAGTATGGGACAATTAAAGTTACACTCAAATCGAAACCTCATCTATTATTTGCCCGTCCGAAGATGACATTGAGTTGGGCCCATAGCTTGTCCTTAATATAGACTATGAAGTAGTGAGCTAGTCTCTTACAACTGTTTGTGTGTGTCACCAGGCAGAATGACGTCCAACCCAGCTAATATTTAGCATGCCTTGACTGTTGCCTCCTCTCTCCTCCAGTGTCTGCTGGTCTTGTGATGGCATTGTTGCAACTAAAAAAGGTTCTGCTCTGGTGCTCTGCTCACACACACACACACACACACACACACACACACACACACACACACACACACACACACACACACACACGCACACGCACGACATCGATGTCTCTTCCAGATATGTTTTGCTGGTATTTTGGATGAACTGCAGTGCACCTGTGTTCCTAAGTGTGCACTGTGTACACCCATACATCATCAGACTGCTGCTTGTGTGATTCCTATCTTGACAGACAGTGGAATGAGGATTTTTTTTTTTTTTTCCCTTTTCCCTGTAAGGAATTTTGCCGTCATGTGCTATCAGTTTTTCACTTTTAGTTTGTGTGTTCTGTACCGACATCTGCTCCACACAACTCTGAATTTAGGTTAATGAGATCAACTATAACCATAGTATTTCTGGTGTGTGGACAGCAAGCATGTGATCCTGTGTTATTAATTTCAATCACGAGGGAGGAGCAGCGGACATTAGCAGACACACACACAACAACAACACCCGTCCATCCGCAGGCATCCAGCCAACTAACCTCGTACACAAACCACCATTTTGGAGCTGCTGTCTCCTCTCGGTGTCATCTACGTTTTACACGCACGTTATGTACACTGAGTTTGAATTGGAATACGAGTGTGAAACCATTTCAAAAACAGGTTTCTTTATGACACACCTGATAACAAATGGTTTGCTTGTCACCCACATACAATTTAACGAATGCTGGTGTAAGTCCCCGTTATCGCCCACCATCTCTCTTCCTGCCTTGACCGATGCAGGCAGAACCTGGAAGCAGAGGAGCGCCCCTGTGGCCAACTCCACTAAGCTAATTGGTGGCAAGGGCTTGTGGGAAGATGGAAGTTTGTGGGCAGAGGTGCGTGTTTGTGTGTGCCTGTGCAGCTATGTGAGTTGGGTCCTATTTAGTGTGTTTACCCCTCCCAGAGAAGGAATGGGATCATCAAGGGAGGAACTGGGCTGGGCTTGCTATGCTCACTAGAAGAGTTAACATTAGCAGAGTGGGTGAGGTCAGCTTCAACAATAGGAGGTGGTGGTAGCGGTTGCAGTTTCTTGGTGGGTCCAGTTAAAACTATGTAAAGATGACAGATATTTATAATGTGATCTGTTGAATCACAATCCTCTAAAACTGAAAAGGATGAAAAAAACAACAACACCCAAAATAGACCACGTTGCTTGTTTTCATACACAAAGCTAGCTTTTTAGGACTCTTCTGCAGCAACTCGGAACCACCATTTCCTTTGTGTTAAGAGCAGGTCAGAGAAATGTTCAACCAACTTCATCGTAGGCTGTTTGTGGTGTTTATTCAGAAGAAAAAAAAAAAAACTTTTTAGAAAATATTTCACACCTTCATTTAGGTGGAGAAAATGTCCATTGAGCTGGATATGTTTCTGAGTGAATGGACCAAACTGAGGGTGGGTGTGGAGGTTTAAATTACAGCATGAACGTCAAGCAGCGTTCTTCTGAACGACTCGCCTGGTCCTTAATGGTTCTTTTAATGCAGTTCAGAGTCAGCCCGCTGCTGTGTTTGCGTGTCCTCGGGTGCTCCTGTATGCGTGATCCATCTCTGGACTGCATCGCAGTGATGGATGGATGGACGGATGCAGAGAACAGCTTGGATGACAAACTGGGCTCCCGGTTCTCTTTGACTGTACGTATGTCTGTACAAGGGACTGTCTGGCGCTTCATATCTCCACATACTGTTTACAGTATCTCATGTGTACCACTGACAGAGATAAATGAGCCAATAGCGCTTTTCTGTTTTCTGGACTGCAGAAAAATGGTGCTTGCCTGTGCTAGCTGACCGTATCTCTGGGAGTTCCTTATTGGCCGCATGTTTGTTAGATCCTGCTCTGTGATTGCTGGCTCTGGCTCGATTGAAGCTGTTCTTTTTTTTTTTCTTCTTCTTTAGTTTAACTCAGTATTTCAATGATACCAATGATCTGTTCCCAGGCTCGTGTACGATTGCCCTTCCCCTCTCCCTCCGATGTTCCCTACCCGAGTACGCTTAACTCATCATCCACACGATACTTGTATTCACAGTCAAATGTGCACCAAATCCAGTTGTTACAGTTCCTTCAGCTAACTTTACAATGAAGTACTTCTTCATGATACTGCTGCTTTTGTTTTGATTGCACAGACAAGGAAGACACTCAACACACTTGCCTGTCTTCAAACCTCATCTGTCACTCAAGGAAGCGGATGCAAGTGTTGAGATCTGCCCACCTTTACAGATTTCTGAGGAGACAGGCGGTGCAGAGAAGCTCTTTTTTATGTTTGAAGTAATGTTGATGTTACATCCTCAACTGCAGTACACTTCCTAATTTTGGCTCGGCAAGCTATCGCACCTGATACGTATTACACCCGCCTGATATGGACCCGAGTCCACCTCTTCCAAACTGACCCGGGCGCAGAGAATCGTACTTTGCGTGTTACACAACACTCACTACTTGTGAAAGCCCCCTTAATTTGCTTTAATGTGACATTTTTATCTTCTGTTTGCTTTAATTAATTCCTTTGTTTACCTATAGCTGACTTCTAAACTCAACATAATCATTGAGGAATGGTAAAGAGTAATCAATGGTCAATAAATCACTGTTAAGAGTTTGATCAATCAAGAATGTATTACTCATTGGTAAGATTATTTATTCATCCCAAGGTCAGCGATATGCTTCAAGTTAATTTCTTCAGGGATTGCGCTGATATTGATCATTCATTTGTGTAACTTCTTGAATTATTCAGATTATATATGGGATTATTATAAATCTCAGCTCATGGCAGCACCCTCTTTTATAGTGAGAATATAGAGTTTTCTATATCATATGTCTATTTCTATATCCGCTGCTGTGAAGTGTAATATTTTCTCCAAACTGCTGTCAACAGGTTCGTCAGTGAACACTTCCCTCTTCCAGGAGCCCGTCGTTGCTGCTGATAGCATCAATCACCAATACCTGTTTACTGTCTCCTGTTAACCGCTCTCCCCTCGACCGCCCAGACTCTCCCCTCTGCGCTGATTTAATTTCGTCCTCATTCAATCTCATTACCAAGACACACACACACACACACACACACACACACACACACACACACACACACACACACACACACACACACACACACACACACACACACACACACACACACACACACACACACAGGGCTGTTTACCTCTGCCTATCCAATGTTCTGCGGCAGAGTCACATCTGTTTTACAGTGGTGTTGAAGCAAGTATCATATTTAGCAGCCCACCGCAGAAACTGGGTTTGCTGCACATTAAAAACTCCCTGAGCAGTTTGTTCTTCCCTGTTTTGTTATTGAGTGATTTCGCCATTTAAAAAACACAACAGCAGGATCGACACGTCCCACGTTCCCGCCTCATCAGGTTTTCTCATGAATCTCATCACTTAACATGTGATATGTGCAGGAACCCACCGCTTATTGTGTGACCATGTAAGTGTGTAAACGCTCCTCTTCCACAAACTGCTCATCGCATATGACTGTTCTTCCTCACTCTCACTCAGATCTCCACAACAGCAGCATTTCATAGAATAACAACTGCACAGTAGCCAGCGGAGCTGCAGGCATCCTGTTTTTTTGGGTTTTTTTCTGAGCTGTTTGTTTTGGCAGCATCTAGAGATTAAATTATTGTTCTATCTTTCATTGTTTGCCACATCTGTGTAAGTGAGCTCCGGGTGTCTTTGTGTTTGCCTCAGATCGATGACTTTAATGTGTGTGATTCTGCACATCCATGTAAACGGATTAAGAAGGTGTGTTGGCCTTGCAGTACATAGTGAACCTGTAGACATCGGTGACTCAAGGATCAGTGTGTTTGTACCTCAGTTAAGTTTTGTCGACTTTTCATCAACTTTCTTGCGTGAACAATTGGCGCTGTCAGCACCGTATTATGACAACCTTCGTACGACTACCGCAAACCATCTGAACATCTCAGGTTGGGCTGCACGATTCTGGATAAAATGAATTTCAATTTAAATGTTTTTTGTTTTTTTCATTAACCTGATACAGACAACTAAAAAATAGGATGTTGCCTGATATAGGATGTTCTTATAGAATATTATAAATAATATCAATATTGAGATTAATCCAGGAACATTTTTAAATTTCAAATCAATGAAATGCTTCTACTGAGTTTAATTAAACACTGATAATTCTAAATGTTCTAAAACTTTAGATGATTAAACAGCGTGGAAAACATTGCAATGTTTGCTAGTTTTCCCTGCAGCTGTGCGCGGTCCTGCGAGGTGCATGCAATTCTCAGCGGGCGGGCAGAACTCTGCAGCATACTTGTCATGATACCTGTATATCAACTCTGGATAACAGAAAGGGAACGCTCTGATTTAAACTTAATGAATCACTAACCATAAAAACGATCAGCTTTAATCTCTTGTCATCTCTTATTTAACCTTTAAGACTCTTTGGGTTTACTTTGCTGCTGTGATCCGCTGCTCTGCATCACCTGCCGTTACACCGCAAGGTCATCTGTTGGGAGAGAACGTAGCAGAGCTTGTTTTGATGTACTCATGTCATGAATCGAGATTGCAATTCATTACGATTAATCGTGCAGCCCTAATATCAAAGATAAAAGGCAATGAGTCAGAGAGAAAAGGAGCCACGTGATATATACGGTACGTCCTGGGTTGCATGATTTTCTTTAGTAAACATCACAGGGTGATACAGGCGTTCGTTATCTCAGAAACTAGACCAGAGCTAGTGTGTATATGTATTATGTACGTGCTTACATGCATACACACACGTGGTGACATGATATAAACGGGTACGGGTAACATGCACATGTGTCTGTGCATGTTATTGTTTTCTAATAGCATTTCTTAAAGAGCTAATTTTGCAATGAGATTGATTAAATATTTAGATTCTCTATTGATATTAGTCTACATTACGATTTTACCAGTGAGCAATGGACAAAAGTAGAATTCTTTTGAAGTGATACTCTATATCGAAATGTGTCTTCAAAATGTTATTCTTTATTGTAGACTCTGTGTTTCTAAATGATCAAAAGCAAACCATTCAAGTGTATATTTTCCTTTTCTACCGCATTTATTTCCGGATGGTTTCGGCCACATGCGTGTTGGTTGTCTCTGCAGTACTTTGCCAGGATGGACTTTGTAACCAGCCTTAGTTGCTTTAGTTTCTCATATCTTTAATTTCTCTTCTGGGCCTTACAGTGAAAAATCAGCTCCTCCTTCTTACTCACAGTCTCACACTTTGCAGGTTTGCAGACAGACACATGAAGTGAAAAGACAGAAGTGAGAAACTGAAGGTGGCGCTAAATGCAGAGTTAGACCGCCTCAATTACTGTCAAATCCCTTTTTAAAAATCGTAATTCATCGCATGTTGTGCTGTCTCAAAATTAGTGTTTGTTATCAAAATATCAAAGTTCTGTTGTGTTTTTTTTTTATCATATATAATAGAGCAAAGAGGACAGATTTATTTAAAGTACTTTGCTCATGTGGCTCAGTTGTGAAACAGTGACAAAACAGATGCCACGGGAAGAATTATGTTCCAGTTTTTCAGCCATAAATCTCTATCTAAATACACTGGTTGTTAATGCACACATTATGTTCATAAGTAGCTAATAAAATAAAACAAGTTATTTTAAATTTACCATCAAGTAATATTATTCCTGTGGATTGTAACTGAGCCTCCTGTCTATAATGACCCTCCTTAAGTAAATTATATGTCCACCATTTAATCTTATTTTGAGGAGACGCCCCGCAAATTCCTGTCCCAAGGAAGAGAAAAACAAGCCTGGGGGAGGGGTGTTTGTCAAAGGGAACCGATCTGAGTGAGTGAGGGATGAGAGGACAAAAACAGCGTGCTGGACCGTTGAAGCCATGTGCTTGGTTGAGATATTTTGCTGCTTGTTTCCCTGGTAGCGGCCATGTGCCTGCACCGTCTGCTCGTGCTCTGTCCTTTATGTGTCGCGCCTCCCAAGCCTTTCCTCCTGCTCTTCCTTTCAGCGCCTTCCCTCCCCTCGAGCTTCACCCTTCTGCACCCCCCCCCTTCCTCCCCCCTCCCCTCGTCCAATGCTCACTTCACTTCACTTCTCCTGTGGATCTGTGTCGCTGCCTTCGGCTGCATATCGCACTCTGTTTTCACATACCGCAATGGTCCTCGCCGCTCCTCCCTCCCACCATCACATGTCAGGGACACTGTATGACCAGAGCCTTCTGTTTTCATCCAGCTCCCTTTAGGTGCTGCTACGTGGAGCCATGAAATGTGTATATCCTTGTACGCTTGTTTGTTGCAACTTGCAAAAGTCTCCCTCCTCTCATCCCATATATAATGCTTGTCATTGGCATGTGAATGTACACACACACACATACACACACACACACAGAGGAACACACACATAATCTCCACTCATTCTCTGCTCTGCAGTTAATAGTGTGTGCTTATGGCAAATCTCTTTAGTCTGGCAGTTATTGGAACTAAGATTTTAATTAGGGGAGGTTTTATAGCGGCGCACGCGGCATTAGCATTACAACAGGGGCATGTTTGAGGGGCTGGATTGGCAAGCAGACATTTAGCCATCACCGTAACCAGCTGACATATCAGTCCTGTCAAATAAAGAGCAATGTAAATTCCATGGCATGCATACTATTCCTGCACAGTCCAGACAGAGAAGTGATGTTTCTGTGCCGGATCATTTTTCAGGATTTGTGGACGGAACATTTCAGTTGCCGCTGTTTTTCGAGAATGTTTGTGTACCTGATGGCACTCCTGGTTGCCAGAAATACCTCCTGATGTTGAGACGAGGTGCAGGGATGATTGATTGAATCATGTCAGCGCCTGTCAAATGGGTTCGGATTAGAATTTGATCTAAAATGGAGTCAGCTCGGAGACATCCCGGTCTGTCTGCTGCTGTATCCAAATCACAGCATGTCAGCTGTCGAGTCTAAATACCTTGTTGTAGTTGTTAGTCTTATTCTCCTCAAGAACAGGGCTGTTTTGTCATTTTAGGAGGGTTTTATAGACAGAATTTAACCTCAAATCAAAGTGATGGCAACATTTTTTTATCAATCGTGTTTTAGCTGCATTTTCCTCCATTTGTTACTGTACCTTTACATGAGGACATTCATTGAGCAAATATAAACTCAGGAAGAATTTCAAACTAATTTCTGCTTTGAAGTTAAATACGTTTTTGCAAAAAAATGTCTGTGTCCATATTGCTCTCAATGTGTTCCACTTAAAACCTGGAGAACTCTGTGGGTTACAGCCGTCAGCTTTTCCACCAGCGTCACACCACACTTTGAGTCCAGGACAAAAAAACAAACAGTGAATGTGATCAGATAGATGGATGACCAAAAACTTAGAGAAAACAGAAGTAAGAGATCTCCCAGTTTTTTCCCTAAATTCCCTTGATGCATTTGAGCCTGAATCTGACTATACACTGTTTTGCTTATGACTAACACTCTCCACCGTCAGCCCCTGCTCACCGGCCCAGGAGACCCCTGGCCAGTCGTCTTGGCTGTTTTCCTTGGCCACTTGCTTGGCTGATGGGAAGAGGGCTCTCAGTGAGGTCAAACTGAGGCTCCGTCAACTCGAAATGGGGCTGAGAGGGATGACGGTGTTTGATAATCAAAGTTCCACAGCAAAGATTTTATATTCACTAGACTTTAGATTTAAAAAAAGACTTAATTTCAGATATGGTGACCATTTAAAACCCATGCCAGCTTGTTGCGAGGACATCTTGGACCTGACATTTACCTTTGTAACATGCACTTTGTTTCTATCAGGGCTGTGTTAATCGGTCTCATTTCATCCTTCTTGAGGGAGCAGATGTTTGTTTTTCTTTATCATTTATAATGTCCAGAGTTTTTAACATCCATGCATGTGATATTCAGATAAGAAATGATAATTTATGGGTACATCTTGATTCAGAGCTGGCAGCTGTAATGTTCTCAAGTGTTGGGGTCAGGGGTTGGGCCAGGAAGGGAGCATCGCTCGTCTCTTAACAACAGACCGATATTAGAACCTCACATGTCCGCGACCTGTGTACTGTATTTCTCTTGTGTTTTGGCCATAACATGAGGGAACGGGTGTATGTGACCCTTTGTGACAAGCCTGTTTCTCTTTGCAATAATGGAGAGTTTCCCTTCTTCCTTCCTGAGGCCTTCTGGGATGTGATTGTGTCAAAGAACAGTCAGGGCACATTGTGAGAAGCTTTGTGTTCTCACCCAAACAAAACCAATGTGGAGGCTTCACATTAAATGTGACACTTTTTAACTTCATTTTTTGGCACCTTTTTTGTGTCATCTGAGTTCTTCTGATAATAATGTTTGGAGAGTTATGTCTTCTGTAGCAGCACTGTACTGTTTTCTATTGCCATCCGTCGCTGTGCTCTGGATACATGTGTTTGTGCCTGCCTGTGTACCGTAGCTCTGCTTAGTGCTATGCTGTGAATATGAAATAGGACAGCGAGCATCTGCACTGCAGCCATCCCGCCCTGGCCCCCACACTTTGCCTACTGCTCAGTGCAGCTGGCCAGCCTGCTGAAACACAGGAGCGTGGAACGTTTGTGTGTGTTTTGTATGTTTGTGTGTGTTAAGGAGGAAGAGGGTTGCGTTTACTTGTGTCTGCTCTTTTGTTTGTGTGGGTACATTTCCTTGTTTGTTCTGCTTTTGGTGTCTGAGAGACTGTGTTTGTGTTTACCTGCGGATGGTCTGTGCATGCGTGTTTGCCTTGTAGCTTGTTGTTACATTTGAATCTGCCACTGTGCATCTGTGCTGTTAGTTAAGGGGAAATATTCCAGAAATTTGACTTCGATTTTCATTTTGTCTCTGAATAAGAAGACGTTCTGTGTCGGACTGCAACTTATTTATTCTCATCATCAATTTATCTTGACGATTTCTCTCAGTTCATCCATTAATTGTCGTCAAATGCAGAAAAACACTCCTCACAAATGGAGCAATGCTAGAGAGCTCGTTCAGGTAGTCAACTCGAGCTGCTGCGCTCTGCTCTGCATCATGTGACATGCCTCACACTCCATAATCATATAACATACACCCCTTAATTTAGCGGTCTATTTAAGCCGCAGAAAATTTCCATCTTACCCGTTGGCCTGTCAATGACACTTTTGTCAGTACTGCTGCGTTCACCCCCATCACCACCCCAACATCCAGCTGCAGGTTCCGGGGAGGGGTTTAAGATATTTGCTTATCACTCCCCGATATCTCTGTATAATCACATCTTCTGGTTTTCCTGCTGCAATAAACATCATACGTAAGTTTTCTGACTAATAATGACTTTGTGACATTGGCTTGGGTTGTCATTTCAAAACACAAAAATAGGAAGCAGGGGGTCTCATTATAGAAGCTGTAAACAGTTGAGTTTTGCATTTCTGGACAAATTATTATATAATTATTAATAATTATGTTTGTAGACTTATCAATTAATTGATTTATTTAAGTTCCTGGTCCAAGGAAGCATGGTCCTCGTCCTTTCACCTGTTAATTAAACTTTACCACCAGTCTGGCACAGCTTGTGTCGTCCCCGACGACACGGAGCCCTCGCCACGGGCTCAAAGCCCGACTGAACTCAAAGCCCCTGAAACACAAGAAAGCCTGGAAAAGAGGGAGAAAGGCGGAGGCAGGGAAGAAGGAAAGATGGAGTAAGGAAAGAGGAGAGGAGAAAGGGACAGAATCTGTGACAATCAGGCCTTTGATAAACATTTTCTCTGTGTCAATTGAGGACAGAGAGAGCAATTTGAGTTCTCTCTTTTCCCATTCTCTCCCTCTCTCTCTGTGTGGCTAATATGAGGAGATAATGGGCCATTGAGGCAGAAAGGGAAGGCTTAAAAACACCTTAGTCACGACTGGGCCGCCACTCAGCACCACTGATTAAATTACCCAGATGAAGCGGGGTATTTATCTAAGCACAACTACAATCCATAAAACTGCACTTAGGAGTGCCCAGTTAAAGATGTCAAATCGCTGTCTGCGGCTCTTTGGAGCTGCATGTGTGTTTGTGTGTGTATGGAGGTGGAATGCTGCAGACGGAGGAGATATGTCATTTAATTTAGTCAGGCATTTAATTTCCTCTGTGACATGGTAGACGTTGGAGCAGCAGGGTAGCTCTGAGTTGCCAGAGCTTTCCTCTTCAATTATTTTCACTTTCAACTGCGTGTGCTGAGGTCACTTCAGGAGAGAAGTTTAGATGAGTGCATGGCTGAGTAAGACTGAAGCGGTCTGAGGTGATTTTACTGAAACAGCCTCGGCAGAAGAAAAGATGGATGTCGGTCAGAATGGTCAGAAGTTCCATCAGACATCATCTGAGTTGGAAGGGTGACGGGTTGACACTGATCACTGATTGCGTCCCAATCTTGTCCACATTGTTTGATGCATGTGTCTCTTAAGGGATGCCGCAGGCTCAATGAATCATAAACTGACTGCCGGACGTGTGAGTGTGTGTGTGTGTGTGTGTGTGTGTGTGTGTGTGTGTGTGTGTGTGTGTGTGTGTGTGTGTGTGTGTGTGTGTGTGTGTGTGTGTGTGTGTGTGTGTGTGTGTGTGTGTGTGAGTGATTCCCGGTGGTCGTGATGTGAAGGAAAATCATGAGGCTGGTGATGCAGGCGTCTCGCTCTCTAGATGGATGGTCACCTGCTCCTTTTCTCCCCTCACCTTCCTACTGTCACCAAACTGTCCAGTCAGCAAAACCTGCTGGACCTCTCCCTGTCCATTCATGTGTGTGTGACAGAGAGAAAGGCTGCATGTTGATAACAGATTTTCTGTGTGTGTGTGTGTGTGTGTGTGTGTGTGTGTGTGTGTGTGTGTGTGTGTGTGTGTGTGTGTGTGTGTGTGTGTGTGTGTGTGTGTGTGTGTGTGTGTCTGTCTGTCTGTCTGAGTCAGAAAGAGAGAATCTGTATTGACTGCAGCAGCGTCTACATAAACGTGTGTGTTCCTGGCTTGTCTTGGTTTGTGCGCATGTTAGATGTTTGCATCTTGATGTCAGA